>NC_088314.1:16123227-16723227 GCF_910592395.1 Lineus longissimus
TCATGATTCTAAATGTATATAACATCTACAAATTGGCTGTGGACCATCATCATTCACGATGAACAGATCATGTAGCAAAACCCACATGGCGCTGTTATCTCAATTTCAGAAAAATTGCAGATTAGTCATTTTGTGAAATCAGCACCGTAGTGTTATAGAACCGTACGCATTGCCTAAAATCTTTACCTTTACATGTAGACGAAAACATTGTTTGCGATGTTTTCTCATTAGTCATATCCGTAAAGTGATAAACTCGATCTGGTTAATGGCATGCTATTGAAGCGATGATACTTGGTAGTGTTACAGTGGAGTACAGGCAAAATAATCTTTATAATTATAGATTGGAGCTAAGGCATAATCATCTTCAAACAGAGTATATATCTAATTCGGTATTTCAATTATAGAAACTAAAGGCATAATCAATTTCAATTTGCTGATTAACGCAAGAGTAAATCTATGTTATTTGTTAATAAAACTTATCGAGATTGATATTGTGAATGCGTCAGCACCTCGGAAGGCAGTTCCTCCAAAGATCAGAACCTTATTTGGTGTCCAAGGCATTCCGAGCTGCTGACGGATATATAAACCCAGGGCAAGCCTGGGTAGATCATTCAATTCAAGTCATTCATTCATTTATCGTCAACAAAATCGTTCATGGAATCGTAATAAGGAATCCCTGGTGTGGAGTGGCACGTTGCTGTGTGGTAAAGATGAAGGTTATTTTGTATTATTGTGATGACATTGTGATAACGCCTAAAAATAGGATGGGCTATTTTGTGAAATGTTTGACAGAAGTTGGTCTTAAGGTTCCTCTTGGGAAGGCTGTACATCCAGATGTGGGGCCTAGGAATTGTGACACTAAAAAGAAAGCAACAGTTTAACGAGGCTGCTCAGGCTATTTTAAAAACATCCATCATGGCAGGTGACAAGGAGGGGGGCGAACCAGAGGAGGTTGCACAGGGAGCACAAATGATGGTCAGGGAATTAGAAGGAATTCGCAAAGCAAGTGACTACCAGCGTGAAATGTTGGATAACTATACACAGAGCGCTGATGGTTGCTTAAATCGTATGAACGAAACTTTACAGTTAGTGAAAGAAGGTATTTCTAAAATGGAAAGTGCTGAATTTAAATCATTAAAGGTTTTGGTTAAGGATGTTGAATCGCATTGTGAAAAGTTATCCCGAGACTCTGGACTACCTGTAAAGAGGAAAACGGGTAAAAGCTCGTTTAATGCAATGAAGTTGAAGGGCCTCACCTCCCTCAAACCGGACTATTTTAATGGAACAGGTGACGCCACGGCATGGATTAAGAATTACGAACACTATACAAACCTCTTGGAATGGACTGATAAGGAACGAGTAGAGGTATTTCCCTTTTTTTGCGTTCGGCTGCTCTAACTTGGTATCAGAGCCTCCCGAAAGATCAGATTGACGTTTGGACGAAGATTCAGGATGCTTTTGCCACGAGGTACGAAGGAAAAGGACATAAGTGGATGAAAGCACGGGAACTGCAAAACCGAAAGTTGCTACCAGGGGAATCTATTGATAGTTACACCGATGACATTCGCAGGTGGAGTAGACAACTAGATCTTCCCGATCAGATCATTTTGGGTGCCTATATTGAAGGCTTACCAACCAAGATTAGGCAGATAGTCTGGCAGGGTATGCCTGATACGTTCGACCAGGCGGAAAAGGCGGCACAAAAGGCAGTAAAGATGCTGAGATTGGAAGGAGAGAACCACTCCGTGGCTCATTTGGAGGAGCGGTCAGGAGCTCAAGAGCTAACGAAGAAAATAGAGTCAGGAATGCTGAAACTAGATGCAGCTCTGTGTGAAATAAAAGCGGAGCGCGAGGAGCTTCAGAGGGCTTATCAGAGACCGGACTACGTGCAGCTTGGGGCAGCTGGTCGATCTAGGCGTGGACCAAGGGGACAAATTGTCTGCCATGGTTGCGGGTTTTCCGGACACATCCTCAGGGAGTGCCGATTGCGAGAGGTAGAATGTCATGAATGTCACCAGCGAGGAAATGTGCGATCCCGATGCCCACGCAGGTCGGACAATGCAGGGCAGGGAAAACATGCTTCAGCCTAGGAAATTGGCAGGGGAACGTGCCAAGTTCAACCAAAGCCAAACAAGCCCCTATATGTGTCAAAACAAGGACAGTCTCGAGACAATTATGTAGGTAACAATGAAACCAAGTACAAAATCAGGAGTAAAACAACTGAACTTAAGTATGAATTAGGAAGAGGAAATGGCAATTGGCATAAAGGAAAACCTCACAAGGAAGGAAAGCAGACTTTTAATAAGGTGAAAGCAGCCCAGGAACCTTTGAAAAAGACTGCGAAGGTCATGGATACGCAGGAGAAGCTGCAACACAGGATTATGAACAATGCATGCAAATTTCTACCGGTTAGAATAGGACACTCTGATGTACGTTGTCTGCTTGATACTGGTGCTAGTATATCTGTAATGAGTTATGACTTGCTCACCCGTTTACAAGGTTCCCTTGACTTGGAAACAGTGAAAAATGACACACAGTGCACAATTGTCTGTGCAAATGGAGGTAAAATCAAGCCATGGGGTGCAGTTGTCCTGAATAGAAACATAAGGCAGAAAGTACAGGTACTAGAGGGTATCACCCAAGATCTTATTCTCGGTATGGATTTCCTGACTGCCAATGGCATTGTTATCAACCTGCAAAACGCTACCCTGCAACTGGATGAGGTGGTTATCCCTATTGACCAAGATGCAAAATTTCATACCACTGTTAAGCTTCTTTGTCAAAGTACTGTCAAAATTCCGGCTCGATCCGAGGCAATTATCAGGGTGTACACATCAGGTTCGAGTGGCCTAGATGGCGAAGCTGGATTTCTAAACCCTCATTCACATTTGTTTGACAGGTATGGCCTGTTTGGTGCTAACAGTATTGGAGTAGTCAGGAACAAAATTGTCCCCATGACAGTTCTGAATCCTTCTGATACTGCTGTGCTTGTGCATCGAGGTGCACAACTCGCTACAATGGCCATGGTCGATTTGGATGCCGAAATGGCAGCGGGTGACTTCCTGTCAGTAGATGAGGAAGGAATAGGTGCGGGAGACAAATCCTCAGTTGCTTCTCAAATGGCGGATATTGTTGAACACTCAAATTTATCACATGATGATAGGAAGGAACTTGCCTAATTGCTTGATCAATACTCTGATGTGTTTGCAGAAAATATTTTGGACCTTGGCGAAGCTAAAGGGATAGAATGTGAGATTGAAATGACATCTGATGAAGTTGTGCGGAGACGACCTTATCGTGTCCCATATGCACTACGTGACGTCCTGGATGCCCAATTGGAAAAATTACAAGCAGCTGGGATCATTCAACCAAGTACATCCAATTGGAGCTCTCCGGCCTTGTTGGTCCAAAACCCACAGGTCATAGATTAGTGGTGGACTTTCGTAATGTCAATAATGTCGAGAATACGTAGATCGTTGCTTGTGTTTTATTCATTATAATAAGGACTTTCGTAATGTCAACAAACTTGTAAAAGTTGAGGCCACACCTCTCCTAAATATCACTGAGACCTTGAGCATGTGTGGACAGGCCAAGGCAACTCTGTTCTCAACGATGGACATGAACTCAGGAATTTTTTCAATTAAAGTTATCGGAAAGTTCACGTCACAAGCTCGCATTTGTCACGCCGTCGGGTCTCTGGGAATTCTGTCGCTTACCGATTGGTTTAGTTTCCAGTCCTGGCATTTTCCAGCGAGTTATGAACGATACGTTGCATAATATACCCAACACCATGGTATACCTGGATGATATAGTCTGTTTTTCTGGCAATTGGAAGGATCACAAGGAAAACCTGGAGCAGATCTTTATGCGACTCAAGGCCGCTAATCTGAAGCTTAAACCTAGCAAGTGCAAACTGGCTAGGGAGGAACTCCCATTTCTAGATCACGTTTTAACCAAGGAAGGCATTAGGGCGGATTACAGAAAGATCAAGGCGGTCACCGAATACCCGCAACCACGGAACATCACTGATTTAAGGTCATTTCTCGGCCTCTGCAATTACTACAGGAAAATGATCAGGGTATTTGCTGAAATGACTCTTCCGTTACATAAACTCACTAAGAAGGGCGTTCCCTTGCATTGGACACCAGCGTGTGAGTCGGCATTTCAGCAACTAAAGACCGCCCTCACTACTGCTCCGGTTTTGACTTTTCCCGATTTTTCCAAGCCATTTGTGTTGCACACAGATGCATCAAACTTTAGCATGGGTTATACATTAGTGCAAATCAATGAACGAGGGCAGGAGTGGGTTATTGCGTATGGCGGGAAGAATTTTGACTCAGCCCAAAAGAACTATTCGGCCAGTGAACGTGAGTGTCTAGCGGTTGTCACAGCGGTGCAGCATTGCAAATTCTATTTGTATGGAAAGCCCTTCCGCATCCAAAATGACCACAGCGCCCTGCGCTGGTTGCTTGAGCAATCGGCGGATTGAGTGTTAACGGGTAGACTTGCACGTTGGAGCTTGATTTTGCAATCGTATCAATTTACTATAGAACACCCTCCAGCATGTCTAAGTACAGTCATAATCGTGTCCAACTGCCATCTTTATTTGCACTTCGACGTTTTGTAGTTCTGGTAATATATTTTGCATATTTTGGCTGATTTCAAGAATGAAACGTATGTGCAGTTTTTCTTGTAACTGATATTACAAAAGAGTAAGCATTCCCTGAAATCCATGGCTTTAAATTGCCTGTCAAGAACAGAAACGCCAAGATCACGAGGAGGGCGTCGACTTAATTTGAGGCACCGAAATTCTGACTGCTTCATCAGAATAGTAACACTGAAGTGCTCGACTGGCTCTAAAATGTTATATGTGGAACAAGGGGAAAATTGGGAATTAAACAGACATTGAATGGTTTTCAGGTTAAAATGAACTAGAGAAACCGCTAAGAAGACAAAAAAAGGCACCTTACTAGTGTAACACATCACTCTTTTAAATCGCTTTTTGTACTTCGTAGGGACAGTTTTCGTTATGTTACCAAACATGCCAAAAGCGAAAAACAGCGCCGTTATCACAAGCGATGGGTAAATTCTGTTTTAAATAATTGGTTTAACTTGGTAAATTTAACTGACTACAAAGCCGGTGAAAACGACGAAACAGCGACTGTAAGACGCTGTTCTAGCGAAAATTTAACCTAAAAGTCCTCAGTGATCCAAAAATTCAACATTGCTTGCATGATATTTCCATGTGTTCGACAACAGTATGAAAGTTATGTTTCACCGTTCGTTTTATAAAATCACGTAGTTATGTATTAGTAAGACTTGGAGGGCTTTGCACGTCCCCACAATACGATAGTGTTGAAGTTGCCAAATTTGTGCATATACGTGTTGTGATGAATTTGCCAAAAAGTGAAGGAAGAAAATAAATAAGAGTTAGTATTTCCTATCTCATAGTTAATTACTAGTAGCTGATGATTAAGTCCGCCCTGCATTAAAGACTAAATTGCTTATCCATTTCAGTGAAAGATAATGTCCTCATTTATTGTGTTCCTGTGAAAACATCATTAGACTCGTACTTAAATGAGGTAGTATTTGGCAAAAATGTTTCAGAGTAACATTCACATTATAGATGAACCGCCTAGAATTTGTTCATGAAATAAAAAGGGTATCCCACACGCCTTTTCTTTACTTCACGCAGAGGATAACTAATGCAATTATCAACTCGTATCTTTTACCACCCCTCCTCAAGCTTCGACAAGATACCGCGTCGAATTTTGGCGAATCTTATCAATTATCTGTGCATTGCAGTTCATAGCTTTGACGTTGATATGTAAACCTCCAGTGATCCGGCGTCGAATCTTGCCGATAAACTGGGCCGTTGATCGCCAAGTCTTGTCGAACTACTGACCGCGATAAAGTGATGCTGCGTCGAAATCTTGTCGTCTGGAATTCCAACGGGGATTTCCCCGCGTGCATGCACAAATACAGTGCAGCCTCCCGTTCTCCTGCTTGATTTTTATGCTCGTGTTTCTACGCAGTTTATTATCCAGGTAATTTTTAATTTTCACAATGAATAGGACATGCAGGAAAGATGCTAGCTCTGCAGTGCTAGGCAGGATAAAACTCCACCACCAGGATAATTATTACTACAAGCAATACTTGCACATGCTGTAAAATTATAAAATCAACTCTGAGCCTTCCACTTTTCGAACATGATCATGGATTGGAACGGCGAAGAGCCAATTTTACACATAAAAATGGATAACCACCAAAGGAAAAAAAAAGCACAAAGGAAAGGCCTACGTAACATAGTATGGGTAACTGTGTGGTCGTAGTGCTTATGGTATTTCGGCCGTCACTGGTGAAGAGACGTCTTTATCTTTTGAAATGCCCAGGCCCAGAGGTGATGAGATGTCGAAAGTCTTTCCGTATGACCAGTACGTGCAGTGATGCTTATGGCAAATTTCCATAAGTGTGTGATGAACCCTTGTCGTAGCTTAGCCGAAAATTGACAGGAGATTGTCGTAAAGGTGTCGAAGGCTTGAGGAGGGGGGTACGAGATATAAGTTGATAATTGCATCAGTACTTCAATCTATTCATGGGTTCTTTAGACCACTATATAATATGCTATATGGCAAAAAAATAATCTTGATAGTAAGTATCCGTATCAGCTGAGTGTAAATTAATATAATTTGTCTTTATGAACTGTATTTTGCACAAAGTGTCACTGCTGGGTTTGATGGGTACCTGAATACAGTTGCGCATCTGTTTCTGTCCCGCTATATCATGCATGAATAAGTATAACAAACTGAGATACTTCCCAAAAAATAGCCAACAATATACTAGTAACAATACGAACACATACCATCGCAGAACCTTTCGAAGTGATAGGCGAACCTCATAGTATATCCACTACAAGATACAAACAAATTCTTATCTTCTATGGTATGGCGACTAACACTGCTGATGTGACAGAATCCAAATAAATCATGCTGCTTGTGACGAAATGCCTGACACACACTCAACCTATGTAGTTTTGCTTTGATGCGATAATCGAAAGATAGGCATTTCAAATTATATTGGTTTTTACGGCAGGTTACCAAACACTGCATCAACGTTGAACGATGCAATGTTTTGTCGTTGTGTTCTGTTATCCAGGCGGATTGTATGCATCTAAATTTGACGTTGTGTCTTTGACAATTTCCTGTTACGAAGAGAGTAAATTGTCATTATACATTTCGTAGACTTCCCGTTAGGCACTGCCTGCTATGCAGTACAATACAGCATGACTGGAGAAAACCAATATAATGATTACATATTTAAACGAAAATTTGTTGCGAAATCTACTTCCTTTCACGCGACCGTCTTCTGCTCCGAATTCACATCAAAAAATCGTCCTTTCTCGATTTGACTCACCAATGCCATCCTCCACTCTGATCACACAGGTATATTGAAAGTGCGATGTCAAGAAAAGTATCATCAGCATTAGTCGTCTAAATAAGTGTACGATGGCCTTCATCATGATACTGCCAATCACGTATCTCCGTTTGTTGAAGGAACCTGAATGTTGGTGGTTCATTGAAAAGGTTGGATTGATCAAGGAACAGGTTTTCGTTTGCTACTAACGTATCGAATTCTCTAAAAGTGTCATACAGTGCTTTTCCTGAAAACATCATTAAATCTTAGTTCCTGGGCTGGTCACGCTATGCACTTGCTCTAGTTTCATCTATCTGAACCGTTTCTAAATATGCTAGATATATGAATTATCGTACACATTGTCGTTCGATGCATTTCAATGTATTCAAACAATGAGTTTGCGACACCAAGTTGTCCGATGGTGAGGATGTTACCGGCCACGCCGTCTTCGCCTTTGTGTCGATTTAGATTAATCAGCGATTACACGGGTCCATGATTACGCCAGTCATTATCCTGTAGGAGCTAGATTTAGATTGGCCTTTAAAAATGTATTTCCATCAGAATGAGCAGCAACATAGTGTGACCGAGCGGGGTTAGGGCAATTTACACGGGCCTGGTCACGAATATGATATAAAGAATTCTACAAATCAAGTTCACTAAACTTTACCAGAGTCCTACTTAACAACATAACCTTTTGTTCAGAACACAAGGCACAAACCCAAGTTTTAAAGCATGTAGTATAATAAATGGACAGCAGTATAATAAATGGACATCTGAAAAGAAAGTTTCACTGAGAAAGCTTCACTGAGCTGACTTGTAAGACAGACCAGTGATGACCACTTCATTACACATAGGTCTTAAAAATTAGTCTCTGGGCTGTTATGAAGTGCAATAAGACAACAGTTACGACAACTACTATACACCATTGATCATATAGATCTCCTAAAATTGATTTTTAGGCAAGCGGGACAGGCACAAACACGACCAGCCAAGTCCCTAAATGTGTATATTGGTCACATGAACATGACCAATTTGGTCCTTTGTCCCCTATCTCCTGCCTTTAGTTTCCTTAAATACTGTGGCCTGTGCATGTTTGTCAGGTCACCTGGCCTGGAGGCCACCAACTCCCTGGCTCATACATATACATTGTAGTCTCCTTTTAAAAGGTCGCGAAGCATGCACATTGGCCACCATTATTGATAGCAGCTCGATGGTATGCATTTTTAAGTATCAATCTTGCATCTCATTTTAACCATATTGCCAAATCAAGCTATTGACTGAAATATGTAAGATGGGCCGAACTAAAAAACCTAGTTTTCTAGTCTAGCACACTGTCCAAGACATTGGGCTGCCTGTAAGAAAAGAGCAATGCCTTCACACTGATCATCAGCAAGAGGATCCACAATCTTCTGCAATCTGGACCATGTACGTTTCATCCGAAAGACTGAGATATATATCAGGCACCTGAACATTGTTATTTGTCCGCAGGTCAGGCAGAGGGGCAACGTCATCATTCAACTCAATGTTGCTATCATCCAATTCTAAAATTTTAAGATTTTCCATCACAGCTTCGACTCACATCATAATCGGACTATGATTTTTGCAGGTTCGGATCGGATGATTGTTCCATTGCCCTACGAATTCCTTTAAGGCACGATTTATTACGTCCTCTTTTACATGTAGCCATAGTCTTTCAATCCGCCGGTTATGGGTAGAAAGACCAGTTATAAACTGCCCCTATTCAGTCCACGAGTGTTCAACATATATCTTGCCACTTCAATTTTCTCCAGACCGTAGTCAGCTCTCACACGAAGAGGGCATCCATTCAACGAAACTGCTCCTTTGAAATGATCACATACTACTAATTGCAGCTTGATTGTTAGTCGAACAATGGAGACATAAACATAGCCTGGAATATCCGTCTATACCACCATGGATTGCGAAACCCCAGGGATCAATAAGTAATTGTGATTTCCATTGATGTGCCTGTTACTAAAAAGATATTTCAGGATTTCATTTTGCACATAGGTCAATTATTGTGGAGGTTCAGAAATGTATGGTTAGAAACGGCATGATCTTTGACTACAATGATACAACATATATTATATATCTTATTCCCCAGACTAAAACTGCAACATTGGCCAGGCTTTGGTCCTGTAAGTGTACATGTAGCATATCAGGCAGATCATAATATATGCCGCCTCCACGCAGTGCTAGAGTGTGCATGTACAGGTACACGTACACGTAATGTCCCTCGGATGTTTCTTTTAAAATGTCTACCTGATGAAAACCTATCCCAATAAAACAGAGCAAGAGGATGACAGTGTCGTTGTCAATACAAGGCTTGAACGCCTAAAAAGAACAATTTTTGGATAATATTTTTTGCTACCAATAGTGGCAAAATAATATTTGTACCAGATATAATGTGGTATAGGAACAGTGCGTACTCAGTCTGCGGTATATCACACGCCGGCGCTTCAAAGCTCGACCAACTGGGTCAATTCTTGTTAGGCTTTTTCTTATTCTTGATCTCTGGACTAGAATACCTGAAATGAAACAAATAAAAGCATTTTACATCTTGACACCTGTCTTTGACATCACAACACATCGCTTGTATTGAAGAAGAATAAAAAAATGATGGCCATATGAATTGAAATGGGAAAATTTTCTTTTTTTTCCATTTTCGCATTAGTTTATAAAGCATACCACTAGAGTGAAAACATTTTTTGGAATATAGCATCCTGAGATTCAGGTTTTTGTTCTGCTACCTTGTATGCAAAACCCTGAGAAAAAGCAATACAAATCACTGGGAAGGGTGGCTGTTCCGATTACTTCATATACCACGTATATAGTTTATATGGGTGCTGTGTTAGTCAGAGCTAGCCCTTGATTATGAAGAGATTTTCAAATGAAGGTTACCATGGTCTGTCTATGTGCTCTCCCCGGCCCACAGGCACAGCTTTCAATACTTGATGTTTCTAAAAAGGCACTCTTGGCATGGCCTATCGAGGAGCTGCTCACGGTGCTCAACCTCTAGCCTGTCGACTTAATGCCTTGCCCGAGACATTGCTAGGAGGAGCAAGCATTTTGAAATTTTAGTAGTGATATTGTAATTGGTTCGGGCAATTGGGCAGCCGACATGACATGTGAAGGCCTATCTGAGTTCTCCTATACTTCTTCTCCGTATAAAAAAGGGCCTATTGCTGACTAGGCTCTCTCCCGCCAATAGATGTAATTTTATATGCACGCAACAGCACAGGGCCCGATTCTGTGGACAATTGGCTGGTTTAAGTGTGTCTTCGATGTGGCCCCTTTGATATTGCATTGGATTTATCGGACAGTTTAGAACGATCCTAGATAGCTGCAAAAATCATTTTTATGATGTGTGTGTTTTGTGTGATTTCAACTTTCCTAGTATTGATTGGTCTCTCGTTGCATGCAACTCGGTAAATGACGTTGCGCAAGAGTTTTGTGATCTCTTGTTTGACTTTTCATTGTGGCAGTTTGTATATGAGCCCACGCATAGGGCAGGTAACATTCTTGATCTTGTATTGTCTGACAGACCGGAGCAAATTAGTGATTTAGAAGTTTGGCCAGACGGCTTTTGTTCGGATCACTACCCGGTTGGGTAGTTGATAAAGCTTGGAATCAGTGAAACCTTGGAACCAGTGATAAACCTTGGAATCAGTCCTAAAAATGCATAAAAACATGAAATAATGCCATTCGAACCTAACGTGGTTACGAATCAACATTTGGAGCTTATTCTTACATGATCAGATCGGAATTTTATGGTAATTTAGAAATCTGTCGCATATCCGATTCAATAGTCTATATTTTAGAACAACCCAGTTGTACCTCGCCTCCAGTGTACAGTACTGATCTCCCAAATATGGGAAGACACGCCCACCACACACCCATAATATGGACCAATAGCGCTCCGCTTATAAATACGCCACCACCACGCGGGGCCTTTTCGATCAGACGAGTTGCTTGGGAAGTTGGGGGCCTGTCATGCATTATGCATGGATAAGGTTGACGACTATGTCTAGGCCTAATTGTCTATGATTGACTGATATTTTATAACAAACGATGAATAAAAGAAGCCTAGTCATGTATGTTTATTACCGAAGTTTGCGGATGAAAATTTCCTTCCCCGTGAGCGATTTCTTACATCTTCCAGTACGCATCGAGGGATGCAGAGATCTTTGTGACGTCACCAGTTCTAAGCGGTTTTTTTTATTCACGTGTGTGTTTGTCCTATGATCTCGTGCATCTAGTACCGAGCATAATACTTTATCGTCTATGGAATACAAAACAATCATAAAAACTAATTTTTGCTTCCATTGAAGAGAAATAAAATATTTTAACGACCACAGCGCATTGCCAATTGATGACGTCATCCTCCACATTAAAAATGTTGGCTTCTGAACTAACTGGCAAATTGCTATCAATAAAGTCAGCTGGGACGAGACTGTCAGTTGGGAGGGTATAAATCTTGGAAGGAACGCACCCGATTTCCCGCGCTATTTGCACAGTGATTCCATGGTTTACATTGAATATTCCAAGGTTTATCAGTGTTTCCAAGGTTTCACTAATTCCATACTTTATCAACTACCACCCGGTTGTGTTCACGTTGGGGATGAATGTAAATAGGTCAAAGCAAAGGCCTAGGTCGGTGTTGGATTGGAAGAGTGCTAATATTAATGGATTGCGTGATTTTCTTTGTGAAGAGCTTGGTCATGGTTCAGATTTTAAAGAACGAAATGAAGGTCTCGATGTAGAACTTGTATGGCAGGACTTGCTTGGTATTGTTAATTGGGGTGTTGAATTTGTTGTTCCCAAGAAAGTGTTAAAAAGTTCTAAGAGACCACGGTGGGTAACTGGTGAGTTGAAGCACTTGTCAAATAAGGTAAAGACAGCACTGCGTAAGGCCAAGAGGGACGGGCATGACATCTCCTGAAATAGATATAGGGCACTGAGAAATGGCTTACTGGACTGCGCAATATTTCGCCAAAAAAGTATTCTACGCAACGGTCCCTAGGTGACTTTTCCTATTCATAATACACAGCCTGTCCATCCTAGATCGTGGTTACATGGGGAGTAATCGTTGTAAAATTAGGCCAAACGCAAATACAGTTAACCCGGGTACCACTATGTTTACGATGCGAACAAGCCGTGTTAGTCATTATCCGCATTTTATTCATTGAACATTTGCGGGTACAGCGTCACAGGGAGCAGCATTGAACGGTAAACATGTTCACATCATATTCAGACAACGGCTTGTAACGGCCATACAGGAAACGATTCGTATCAAAAACCGACGATCACAACTATTCGCTTGCTGAGAGTATACGTTTATTACGCGCATACATTACATTGCGACATTTGAGCTTCCAAGCTTTGAGAAATAACAGGTCATGTGGGAATTTGGCATATAATTTTGGTAATTTACGTGAGTACATTTTCAACCCCGAAAAGTGTGAAGTGAAGTTATGCTTTTATTTAGTAAAAATCGGTAGGCATGTCCAACAAGACATGTGTCTCAGCTGTCTGGGTGGGTGTGGGTCATCACTCAAAAGTCGTTCTTTGCAATGCATGCAAGCACTGCATGTGTGTTTGATTTGTGTATACAATGTACGTTACCCTCTCTACTTCAAATGAATGAACCTCATAAGGGTTTGATTAATTAATTGTTTGTCGTACCTTCTTCGATCGAGGTCCGAACAAATTTTCAGGCTAGAGATCACCAACTTATGAAGCACTGCCCCCCCCCCCCCCAACTACAAAGTAAGACCATATGAGACCCACTAAGGCAGCACTAGAGTTAGACTACAAAACTAAGATCCCCACTCATGAACTACAAAACTAAGACCCACTTTTATTTCGATATTTGATTCATGTTCAGTACTCAAAGAGTGAAGTTGTGGGAGGTTGTTTAACAGCCACCACCATGCCCGCCACCATGCCCACCCCAACCCATCTTCAACATCAAGCAGAAGTGTAACAACATGTACAATGATCGGGCCGGGTGGCATGGTTGATCGTATATGCTTACGCCAATACGAAATCCGAGGACACCAGCTGAAAGGCGATACAACGACGCTCAAAGAAGAACCAGGGGCCTCATTGGAAGGGCGTATGGGATATGGAAGAAACGCTTCCACTCCGTCGGGCAACAGCCTCCGATGTTCGGTAAGTAACATACAAAGATGGTGGCAATTTCAAGATGGCTGCATCTAAGGCAACCCTAGGAGTTAGTTTTTCACACAGGCTTTTTTCAGTTGCAGGGAAGTATGGCCATCATTGTAGCAACGGCCTGTTTGCATAACCTAGCATTGAGACGAAACGATCCCGTCCCGCCGCAAGATGATGATCCACGTCCTGCACGATACCCACAGCCAAATATGGAGGCCAATCAAGTTGAGGCACATCTCCGAGCAACGTATTCAGGGAGAGATTCGTAAGAGATCATTTCCAGTAAGTACTCATATTTATTTATTTATTTCATCAACCTTTACAGTATTCCCGTACTAGAGGTCGATACATTCAAATCCTTCTGCGTTTTTTCGAGTAGTACTCAGCCTTTGCTTCGTATGCAGCCTTCTTCGACTTTGCAGACTCCTGAAGTAATACAGCGGCTTCCCTTTGTTCCACTGCAACTTCCTTCTGTACCATTGCAGCATGCTGTTCATAATTGGAGTTGCTTCATCTTTGATTCGTGTTCCTTTTTCAGGTAGCCAAGTGCAGCGTCAGCCTTCGACAACACAGGAGTTGTCTTTACAGAATCAGGCGCTGGCAAGTCTGATGGTGGTTTCGATTGCCTGAATGAAGAAATCGAAGAGTCACGTGAATCTGTAGTGCAAGTGATTGTGGAAACACTGGGATCATTTTAATGAAGTTAAAACTTCTGTAGTTATTTCATGGATCAAAAAAGAGATGCAGTGAACTTATTTTTGTGTTGAAAAAGATGTCAGCGTCTTCGAAAGCTAACTGCTGGCCTTTGCAGCATACATACGTTTCAGCCTTCCTACTTTTTTATGTTGATTTGCCACTTCCAGTGCCTGGCGGTAATGGCATGAATGGTGGTTTCCCTGCTCTCCTTAGATGGTGTAAGTGTTGACCAGGTGGGGGCCATCCTGCAAAAGAAGGGATATTATTATAGTACATGTACAGAATTGAATTTAATCAATAAAAAGTTCTACAATTCCATTTTCATTATCATAGGCTGCGTTTGCATTGCCTGCGACTTTCATTTGCATGAATCTGTAATTTAAAATTCCAAAACCATTGGTATTCTATGCCATCGCAGTCACTGTATTCATGTTACTCGCCATCATGCTAAATTTAGTAACGCTTAGCTGAAATACTGAATACCATATGAAAAAATAGGGGGATGAAAATCAACTTACCAAGTATCATTGGTTTCAGTAATTAGTTCAGAAAAGCTTGATGAACACGAAGGAGAAGCAGGGTTTGCGGTGAACGTCTCGCCGATCACGTCAGCGAATACGGGGGGTATGGGTAGGCGGTATGCTATCATCCCCGGAAGGAACGTCGTCATCATCCCATTTGTTGTTGAACTGCTTCTACTCATCTGATGAGGTTCAGAATAAGCCCGTTCTACACGAGGACAGTTGGAACCGGCTTCGAGCCAGCTCGAGGCGGGTCAGGATAATTTTTACCGTGTAGAACGAAATCAGAATCGTCTCCAAGTGACCTGACCCGAGGCGCGTTAGCACTGCAGTCTCGAGCCACTTGAGGCGGGTTAGAGCCACTTCAAGACGCTTAATCTCTCGTGTAGAACCGATCTGGCCTCGAGTCACTTTGCGCACGGTACTAAAATCGAGTAGCGCGGTATATCATGATATAGCAGTTCATGAAAACACGCGGCAGAATCATATATATAACAGGAGTGTCAGTGTCAGTTTATAGCTTTGTTTGATTGATCTCAATTTTGGCTACAGTGGTGGTACGTTTGTCTTCTGTGGTATTCTTCCTTCGTTTGATGCACTCGATGACACCCATACGTTGCTCGTGTGTGAAGTTATCTGAACGTTTCTTCGACATTTTGGGAGAGAAATGGCAAGGGAGAATTGTATTTGTGAGCCTGTCTCACTCAAGTTTATACGGGCATATTGTTCAACTTGTTACGTAGAGCGAAAATCATGGCCTACCGATTAGTGAGACACATTTGTATAATCTGCTTATCATCACCCTTTTTGAAATGTGATCATCACGGGTATTTATACAGTCGCAGACAAGCCTGTTTTAAACACTGTTTAACAGATAGCCATGTCTTACAAATCAGTGCCTAAACATCCTTTATGAATTTTGCCCTTATTTTCCAAATACTTTTTCTTGAACTCTATCAAGATTTAAAAATACCTATTCCTTTTAAAGTATGTATATATTCGTGGAAACTTCCCCTGGAAACTCTGCAAACAGCAATAATTCATTTTGCATCGATCTTGATTACCATGGCTGCGGGTTTTCCCACTTGATGCTTTTATATACTTCCGCACTGAGACTTCGCTTTTTTAAAATGGGAAGTTGTTGGTCAGATGTCGGGGTTGTCAGGGAAAAGAGCATCTTCCCACTGTAAAATATCCGCTTATCCACATGATCAATGAAGAAAACACAGACATCGAAGTAAATATGAAAGTTTCAAATGTACAGGAAAACACAAACAAAATGTACATAACGTTTTTTGGTCATACTCGCCAATCCTGGTCAACTTCCTACCTGCGTTTACTATAATACGATAACCTGATCCTCTTTTTGAGAGTGCATCGAATTCTCATTGTTTTTATCCTATAAATAAAGCTGCAGTGAAGCTCTGTAAACATGGTAAATCCCCCGAACGGTTCGAATATGTCTGATCAAAATTTGAAAATAGACGACCAACTTCTGTTATAGACGTTGTCTTTACGTATAAGCTCCCGCCATGTGGCCAGTGTGTTATCACGATTGGCGAGTTCCGGGCCACTCTCTGTAAAGTAATCAAGAGCGTGGTTGAGTCACTCTAATGTTAGTTTTGTAATCTTGTTGCAAATATGGTGACGGAAATCGCCAAATGTACAGTGCATTACCTTCCATTATTTTACGTGTGTTGTCAGTGGGGATGTGCTCTTATTTACAAGTGCCTGTGATTCACCGGCACCAATCGTATCGAGAAACAAGATGGCCGCTGTTCTAGTCCGCGCGGGGGTAGAGACAAGACCACTGATGAATATTCATTGGTTGGAGGGTCGAGGCCTATCAATTAGACGAGTGCATGTTTTTAAATCTCGAGTACATATTTGGAGAGGTATTGAAAAAATATTTGCTGTGGCAAGTCTACAGATATAAAGAAATTGTTTGATGGAAAAATTAATTTCGAATTTTGCTAATTGGGTAATAGGGGGCGTGTTTTGAGATTTTTCTGCCAGTTGGCTGAAAAGAGTGGAAATATCAATGTCTGTCTAATTTGTCGATTATCAAAAAAATTCCGTGGTCAACTACCAGTTTATTTTTCACCATTTACTTGCCCGACTGTCCGGAATATCATATCAAAATTTCAGATTCACAACCCCACGCAGTATATGATGCGTCGCGGTCAAACATTGACAATTTTTAACTGCTTAAAAAATCAATAGTGGTCTTGTCTCGGTAACATTGCATTGTGGCCAAGGAAAAATTATATCAAAAGGATGCCCGCCACGTGACAGGGTTGAGCCGATGAGATTCACGGATTTTGACTTTAGGTATGATATATCACAATGTGTACGTGATTGCCTCCAGAGCTTGGCAAGTAGTACATTTGAGCAAGAGAAGAGGAAATTTACTGTAAAATTATTACTAAACTCTGGACTGAATAGATACAGTACACTCACGGCACATGCTGCTGATAATGCAGGAAAGTGTTCGGGGAAGGGAGTGGCAATGTATAGAACAAGTGAAATAGGTCTAAATAATATCACCTCTTTCAAACGGTTGCATGTGAATATAGCTAAGATGTTACCTGAAATAATGCTGTTGGTTGTTTGAATAATTTTGGATTAAAAACAGAGAAATATGGGGGAAAATGGATAGAAATAGGTGGTGACCTTCCATGTTGGCTCTCATCTAACTGACTGGTGAGTTCCAGTATGTGAAAAAACACACCAAGAGGTGACAGCACCTTAGTTGACCTAAATCAACCCTACTCGTCCTAAACAAATGTTTCCTCCTCACAGTTTTCCCTGAAAATTCTTAAATCTTTACCGTATCTTATTCCGATCGAACTACATGTATATTAAAATTTGTTTCGGTATGATATAAAAGATGGTTCGCCTTCATGGAGGGCGATTATATCGAATGTCACCCCACGGAAACATTGTTGACCTCGGCCCAGAGCGGACGGTCAACTATGTTCAGAGGGGTGACATTCGATACATCGCCTACCGCGGTTGGCAACATACGTCGAGTCTGCATTGTCTCACATTTCAACATGTGGATTAGTCTTTTGCCGTTTAATTTCGGCCTGAATGATTTTCTGGTTAGCCGGTTCGAATCTCCAATCCTCTTTCAAAAGAAATAAATTACATAATTCTTCTTTTTATAGACCAAAATGGGTATTATATTTACATTAAATCAGGGCCGAAACAGAGCATTAGTGGCCATGAACTTGAGATACAGAAGATAATAAACTAAATATGGTCAATAAATATACTAATGCATGTTGACAAGGTTTGCCTAATCGAAAGTTCAAGACCGACCTGACTGATAGTGTCAGCTAAGGACCGAGCAGTGTTTTTTTTCTATTCAACATTGTAATGCACTCCAACTCTTTATGAAAACCCTGGTTTAATCTCTGCTCTGTTTGGCGACTAACCTCTGCCACATAAATCTCTGTGATTAACGTCATTACGTCATTTTCGTTAACGTTGTTGTTTATTGATTGAGTTCGTTTCTTTTCTACCGTGTCACCTAGGACTCGGAGAGTACATATTTCTACCAACTAAACTAACCGTACATTTCGATACATATAAAAAGACCTGCTTCATTTTCAAAGCTACCCGAACAAATGGGAAATTCCAAATTACTCTAAAAGTGGTCCGTTTATCAGGTGGTATCAGTGTACTTGGTGAACATTCTACTCAAACCAACAAAACAAACCGTTCGTTTTTTGTCGATCAATATAGGTGTGACATGACCTCGCGAACATCTATCTCTGTGTGCCCCAAACCTTAGTTATAGATTGGCTAGGATTGTCTAAAGGAAAACGAAAAACACCGAACCTGTTCTGCGACTCAGCACACCACATTTATTGAACGTTTGCTCTTTTAGGAATCACGTCCGCTTACATATAAACACTGCTACGCATATTATGAGGATAACGCCTTTCCAAGGGGTCTAAAAGTCTTCACATTATATAACAATTACCTAGCAGTCCCAATTCGATGTAGATGCGATACATACAGAAAGATATGCTTTATATCTAAAGCTGTCCCGAAAAATGGGCAATTCCAAATTATTCGAAAAGTAGTCAATCTCTTATTTAATATTAGAATGATTGGTGAATATAAGCAGTATAGAATATTCCTTCACGGGCGAAAGCCTAGAATTAAGATGACCGATATTCTTAAGGGAGGTACCGGACGTATTCTAAAATTTCCAAACTCTGACAAATTCACCAAGTCACGAAGAAAATCAAAACCAACCATTATTTCAGGGAATATAATGAGAACAGGTATGATGGAAAGATTTGTTCTAGTGCATTGCATGAACCAGAAACACTACCTTATCAAGATATACCAACAGCAAATTACAGATAACTTTATACGCTTGAACAATGCATATATTCAATTGCAGATACACAATCCTGTTCGGTTAAGCCTCAGTGATGTGGTGGACAAATGTCTACTTTTATGCGATGAAGTGCGTCCGTCTCTACTACTTCTAAGATATCACCATACTCCGTTATCTTTCGCTCTGATGACTGATGAGAAAACCTCCTTTCGAAACCGTTATCATAGAAAAGTCACCCAACAAATCAAAACACGTAGACAAATCAGCAGCCATTTCTGGCAGCACATGCGCAGGTCACTTTCCCGCCAATCCTGACGCCACATTACGTCATTGAAGGGGCGTCTCTCCACTGCAGGCGATGTCGGTCATGGGTTAGGTCTCATTAGGGAGTTGTTTTTTTTATTCATGAGCGCCCCCCCCCCCCTCACCGTAGTTCCTAAAATCATTGATTTATCGGTCCTTACAGTATGTCAGTGTTGATTCAGCAGTTGTTTTGGCAAAGACAAGTTTTTTTGGAGTTTCTAAAACCTAGATCGCTACTCAATAGGCGGCTAACAAGAAACTACGCATTTATACTGTTGTTGCCGACGTATGTGTACACTGAACTTGGGATGTGCGTCGGCCCCGTGTTGAAATGCCGTCCAGTGCCAGTTGGTGCGTTTTTCGCTGATTTATGCAAAATTCAACATATCTCAAAAGTTCAATGGTTGACCTTCGATTTTTTTTGATTTTTGTGTAGCGTAAGCAACTGTCTTTCATGGGAGAATGGTCTCTGTAAGAATTATTCAGGAAAAATGTGTAATATTTGGGGTTTTTCGTGATTGTCCAGCCCAATTGGCAATATTGCCCTTTGGGATGATGAACAGAGCTAGGAGCAAATGCGACGCTTGTGATTTATTTAAAGAAATAAAATGCCCGATTTAACATCCTGCAGAATCAGGGGAATCGGGCGTTTCCAGTGATAAACAACACAAATGGGTTGTCCTCATGCATTCACTTTGGAAACGCATTTTAAAATAGATGTTACGTCCTGTTAATGGGGCACGTCATCATCGCGTTCATTTGGGAAAAACTAAAAGATCATTGATTTATTGGTCCTCACAGTACGCCAGTGTTGATTTAGCAGTTGTTTTGGCAAAGACATGTTTTTTGGAGTTTCTGAAGCCTGGAGCGCTACTCAATAGGCGGCTAACAAGAAACTACGCATTTTACTGTTGTTGCCGACGTATGTGTACACTGATCTTGGGATGTGCGTCGATCCCGTGTGAAATGCCGTCCAGTGCCAGTTGGCGCGTTTTTCGCTGATTTGTACAAAATTCAACTTATTTCAAAAGTTCAATGGTTGACCCTCGATTTTTTTTTATTTTTGTGTAGCGTAAGCAACTGTCTACGGATTCTGCGGAACCTGCGGAATCTGGTCTGCAGCGGATTTTCTATGTTATGGATCCGGTCGTTTCGCTCCCTGACGTTTTCGCCCCAGCCTTTTCGCCCCCAAACTTAGCCTAATACCATTAGGCCCCCCTAATACCATCGGGAGACACTGACATATGGGGAACACTGATAGATGTTACACGGTACCGTCCATGTGCATGCAATGTACATCATGTACACTGCACAGTAGTAGGCCCTGGGCTATATGATTGATATTGGCATTGGCATTCCATCCAAATGACTATAAAAAAGTCCACGAGTAGGCCCATGTGCCATAATAAGCTCTCAAGACCTGATCATAGGCCTACATTAATTTCTGACTAAGGCCTCACATCTAAAATGCAATGAAATACCACGATATTAACAAATTAACAAATGAGCGAAAATGACGTGTGTTTTTCGGATGCGTAACGACTTACACGATTACGGGCCAACTCGGCCGATTACCAACTCGGCCTGGGTTATAGATCACGGCCAATGTGGAAATCGTCCGATAATAGAATGCAGAAATTTTTTTCGTGCATGTTGGGGTTTTTCCGAAATGCTTGATAATCTTAGCGGTTTAGACAATTTAACAGTTATGGAATATTACAAATATTTATTATAAGGATAATTTATCATAATATCGATATTCTCGTGCTGTTTTTATGCTGATTCCGCCCAGTTTCCGCAAGTTCCGCAGAATCCGCAGGATCCGCTAAATCGCCATGGGCACGTCATCATCATGTACATTTGGGAAAAAAATCCCTAAACAAATCCAGTGTCGACGTTGCGACACGTCAAGATATTGCAACGGGAAAGAAACAGTATTGACGTCACGCTCAATCAACGGACAGGGACGGTCAAAGACACTTCGTTCGATATGGCTTACTTCGCCCACGACATTCACCAGGCAGATCAAAGGAGATTCTCTCCGACATCACAGATTGCCATTTCCCCAAACTAGAATAAACGCATGCGTAAGAAGATATCAAAATCATCAAACGTTAATCAGCCCCTTCACCTGTCCTACAGAAAACACGCACTTGTAGTCTTAACCCGGACATAGAGGACAATGTGAGGTGTATTGTTTTTCATGTAAAGTGTCTTAATCAATTTAAGGGGGCAGGTCGAGCTCTACCATTCAGGTATCTTCTTGAGCTTGTGATTGCTCTAGATATTTCGGAAAACAATATGTTCTGGTGTCTCTTCTGATCATCAGCTTAAATGTAACTTTGTTGAATCTGGACATGTATAAACAAAATGAATGAACATCCATCGTAAAAAATCCAGATTATATTCTTATGTGATGATCTTCATTTTCGTATTACTGTAGAACAGAAACAAAAATTGCGTGCATGATATTTCCTCGAATTTCGCAAGAAGGATCATGCTCGCGAAAACATTCTGCCTAGAAAATCTCTTGCTCTTCAGCACGAATTCCATGTCATTGTTGCCATTTTTCACAGGCATTACATCTAGCTAGGCCATACATGTATGATATGTCGATCAGGGACAGCATAAGGGGTGATTGATAGAGACTGCGATAGCCTGTGCAATTATAGTACGTATCATAATTACACCTGACAAACACAAATTCTATGAAAATCTTCTCAAAGACTTTTGCCTCATTAATGTCTGCTTTGTGTGGTAAACATTATAAGATCAATTACTAAATTCATAGAAGTATGTTGACACTGGCTTTGTGCATATATACTCCTATATACGACTTATATTTTATAATTGGAAAAATAAATTTGACCCACAAAAGTAGTCTGCCGCGAATATGTCCATCGCCCGCGACAATTTTATGTTTTTTACAGTAATGTGCATGTGTATAGTCTATACAGGAGTAATCTTGATTTTTTTCTTACATTCCAAGATCGGATCTTTTAGTTGAAAATATTTAAGCGTCTTGAAAGAACCTTATTTGGATTAATGACAGTGGGTTCTTAAAAATGTCTGGTTAAATGTGACCCAGGCGGGTGGGCTAGAAAGAAAGCCTAACGGCAAAAACGTTCCTAATGCCAAGAATATTATATATGCCATCATTCCGAACCATCTCCCTCTGTCGTTCCACCCCGGCTTCTACCAAACAACTGATCAACGATGAATGCTCGTTGCGTAATGTCACTCGATCGTGACCTGTATTGAATCAGCTCTACTTCATTTTTCAATTCATTTTCATTTCATTCTTGAAATCAAAAGTGCGCAAAATAGTAAAAGATATACCAAACGTTTGAGTCGTCGAAGTACATTATTGTATAAACAGCAAGGGCGGTAGGGAACGACCCCCCCCCCCCCCCCCCACACACACCCCTTGGAAATAATCTCTGAAATTAAATGAGGATAATTTTAGATTGTGGTTGTGTAAAATAGAACACTATCTTCCATAATAGCTCAGCATATGCAATAAGGACTTCAGCTCCACTCGCCGAAAATCTCATTCATAACGCCACCTACATTACATTGGCATTGCCCTTAACTGGCAGTTAGAAGAATTCAGGCCTAGCCCAATTACCGCCTATTGTTATTAAACAAAGCCCTCGCGCACCAAGGCCTTAATTTCGTTGTTCTACTGTCTTAATAAATGGTCATCCGGGAAAAAAATGTCATTAGCAACATCCACGAATGAGCTCATAAACGTAATGTAATGAATGAGCAGTCCAAAAATACAATATTTCCTCGCATAGCTCGCCGTCTGACCCAGGCAATGTTTCAAAGTACAGCAAAGTTGTCAATTTTTACTCTAGCAATAGCGGGTTCGAGACGGGGCATTGATCACCCTTCGACTGGGATTATAGACGTAGTTTGATCATAATTGGTCTAGCTATTCCCGCAAAATAGTAGCAGGGAAACGATGACTCAATTGTACCGATAAGTGACTGAGACTTGTGTGAAACATTTGTCCGATTAGTATTTTGATAACTTGTTTCATGTGAAGTAATGGTGAACAAGAAATTATAGCTCTTTTGTTCAGTATTTGCTGTTCCTGAGCCGTTGTATTCATCTACATCCCTGATATCATTCTTATTTACTGACCAGTCCCGAAAGGTTCGTCGGTGAGTTCGATATCTCTGCGTGAACGCTGTAGGTGTCCGTGAGCGTAACCTAAAAGGTGGGCCTGGATGTAGTCATCCGGCAGATACCCAACCTTCTGGGCAACCGAATAAGCATTCAGACATCGTCTAGGTGGCCCCTCCATCGGCGGATCAGTACCGCCACCATCCACACCATTATCATCTTCGCAGTCTTCGTCACCATCAGTATCCTCATTAGTTACCATAGCCAAGCGCAGTTGCCAGCAACACTGGCTCAAAACCTCAAAACCAACAAACCAGAAACAAGAACTTTCCAACGAGTCATTTTGACAGATGGAACAAGTGACAACAATACGTTTTGTAATTTGGACTAAGTTCAAGTCATAGGCCACGAGATCGTTACATCACTATTCGGAGTAACTCCTATGGTACCTCTAAATTAAGGTTACGTCTTCAGCCGCAAGTGCGTATGGGGAGAATCCTAATCTCTTAATAGCTATTGTTAGGGTACAGATTGGGCCAGGATCATAGTGGTGAAAAATCAGTTTCTCCACAATGATTCAAGGCATACATTGTTACAAGATCCCGTGTAGTCATAACCATAGACAACTGTGAAAAATGGAGTTCACTACGTCACGTCGAAAGCTTCTCTTTAGCTGGGTTTGGTTTGGAAGGAGGGAGTCTTGGGAGTGCAAGCGGAGGAGAAAACAACTTTTTAAAGAAAAAGTTCAGCTCCAAACAGGCATTATTTCCTGTATTTCTGAGTGGGGTCTCTCTTGAGCACCTGATAGGGTTTGGTGTCATTAAGGAGAGTCATACACTTATCGAAGTACACAGTCTTGTCAAACACTACAGTGCACCTGCCCTTGTCTGCTGGCAGAATCTTGATCGAATGTCTTTCTGTGGAGTCTGTATGGCTTTGGCCTCCTCTAAGGTAATATTCTTTTCAATGTTCTTGTGGTTGCCGATCTCATTGATGACCGTACCACGGAGTTCACTGGCATCGTCATCGGTGAGCCTTCGACATGCAGTTTCTGTGGTCGTGATGATTTCCTCGATTGGGTCAAAGCTTAATCCCTTCACCGAAATTCATTTAATCACCGCAAAGTTTAATCCCTTCGCCAAAACAGACGACTCCGGATCGTTGAGAATCCGCTGAGAACAGTTCATTACCCATTTGTCGATATATTCCGCCGAGATCGTGGCGTTTTTGACGGCCACTTTGCGTTTTTCCTCCTGTGCACTTTTACCAACAAGTGGCCATACTTGTTTATCTGCCTCGCTTTGGATACCTAATGTTCCCGTATCTGCGACCTTCCTACCCTTGTCTTAACCTCTTCGCGTGCGTCGCCATGGATACTATCGTCTAAAGATCGGGATAAGTTCGTCTGTTTATCCTTCAGTAAATCTGACATACGGACCGCCTGAACCAGTTCGTGAAGGTGTTGTTTATCTTAATTCGAGATTGAGGTTTCTTATAACTCGTAATATTTTACTGTAAATATTGCAGCTAAGAGGTTTCTATAATAACATATATGTGTCAACCCAATCAAATGCCTTCTGCATATCCACAAAACAAGCAAAGGTAGGATGATCGACCATCTGCCATTATATATACCTTACTACTGATGTTACCGTAAACATATGCTCCACACAGGATATTTTCTTACGAAAACCATTTTGATCATCATTATAAAGATTTAGAAATACCATGTGATCCACGATACTTAAGTTGAGAATTGATGCAAACACCTTATAAACAGAAGATACCAGACCTATACCTCTATAATTTAGGGGAACACGTACACGGGTGCAATGATGCAATTTTTGTAATTTGAATAAAACCGCCTTTAGCCAAAACAACCTGTATCCAGTGCAACATTGAAAAAATGCATTAATGTTAACATGACCTGGTCGTTTCTTATTGCTTCACTTGGTATGTTATCCAAACCAGGGCTTTGAAGAGAGCACTTTGACTTCTTAGCACAACTTAAATCTTATAATCCTTGTATATGTCATGTGTATGTACAGTTTTTACGCTTTATTGCCTTTCTAACCTGAACACAGGTTATCCTTTCATTAACAAACTAGTTTTCGAAATATTCCGGTTCTGCCATCCTATCCTCTCTCTCGGACACCTTCTTTTTCCTGATCATGATCACCTCCTCAAAAAAACTGCTATCTCCTTCAATATCTTGGTTAGCTGGCCTGTTTTATAATTTGTCGTTTGCTGACTGCCGTTTTTCTGATACTGCAGCCATGACCTCAGTATATACTGGGAAGGTATCGCGTTGGCCTTTCGTTGACCTAGTTTGTTGACCGCATCCCAAAAAGACATCGGATCTGTTGTTTGCAACTCGTAAAACTCTCAAATCATATTTCTGTCATAAATACGGTCAAAGAACCTTAGTCGTCGGTTAAACCGTGAAGCGTCCTTAAACTCTAATCTAAGGCGTCTTGCTATATGCCTTGTTCTTTTCACAACGCCCTTTTCTTTTATACATTATACCATAATGCCGACAGTTCTTTGTTCCAATACGGTTTGCAAAGTTTATGCAATTCCTTTGACTTACAGCCGACATCAACAAAGCGGATGCAGGTGTGAGTCCATCTCACGATTCGTCAAAACATTATCAATAGGAATATCATTACACATAGAGGGATTAGGTTGCCCATCGAAAAAATAAATTCTATCTGCCCCTTTATTGGCATCTTGAGTCGCCACAGCCGAGTTGACATCAGAACGTAGCGGTAGATCTACACCACAGTCTAGTATCATGGTAACTAAAGAGTGATCAGGGCATTTACTCCTCTCACCTAACAATCGACTCAAAGCTGATATTCAACAAGATCAGATATGAGGACTATTTCCAAGCTAATACACTTTCCAATCAGGTCATATGGCAGTGTTAGATAGTCAACTACGGATTTTCCACGAGTAGACACGAAGGTAAAACTTGAAATTTGAAATTTGCTTGTCAGCAAATTTGATAGCCCCCACGGGCCCACACAGTACACGTATGGAGGAGTGAAGTCTATTCCGTTTCGCGGATGATCTATTTCCGGACAAACACGCTCGCGCTTTCTCAAAATCACACGCTCAATAACATTTAAACATCACCCTAACCTTTTCAGATGGGCAGGATGGATCATCGATAAGCATTTAAGGCTATTCCTTTGTTTTATTCCTACATTCAACCGTCGTTCTTAGCTCAAAATACTCGACAGCTCGCCACTTCGGCAAAGAGATACCGCCGCCATGATGCATGAGGATATGACGTCACCATTACGGGGCGGAGCTTATGCTAATGTACGTGTGATTGACAGAATCGCGTCGGAGATTTGAAAGCAAATCAGAAAATCGGCGCATAAAAACGCTTCAAAGTCATCAAAATTATCCGAATTTCGAAAAAATCTTTGCCAGGTGCACTAGATCGAGTTTAGTTTGATGGGACAGGGGTGACAGTTTTTCAGTTGAAATAACAGTTTTGCTGGACTACCTCTATAATATAACCTGGGAAGAATGCAGAGGCTAGTACCTTCTCCTAGTAATCTCAATATAGACCCCACATTTGTTGTATGTGGGGTCTATAATTATTGCATTCGGTGGTAACTCTACCGTTTGCCACACAAAAACGAATATCCTTGAGGAAATCAATGTATATTAGTTTCACTAGAGACCATTGCACAACTTGGTGTCACCATCCCACTAGCTATGAACATTGAATATGTTTAATGGCATTGAACGACCTTGTGCCATAATTAAGACCTCGCCACATGTCAAAAATATGAAACGTTTAATTCAAAATATATTTTATTTCAAATGGATGCACCGCACCCTTATACTCTATTTATAGTAATTTTCAATTACCAAGCAAATTGAAAATTGCTGTAATTGTAAATTAAATCATTGAGGAGCCGTTAACTGCATGCAATGTGTTTGCGTTTAGGTCGCCAGCCGTTGGTGCAAATAATATTCCACTAAGCATCACAACAAGAACAATCCAATACCTGGCTGGTGAAGAAAGGAGGGTTGCACCAGTCTAAAAAAATCAAATAGCAACGTCCCTTGGAATTGACAAATATCTTCCTTATTCATGTGATTTGTTGACAAGGAGCCGCTGTGGACTAGTTGCTTGGATTTTCGACTAGCGGTCAAGAGGTACCTGGTTCGAACCCCACTGGCGGCGTAAGACTTCAGGCAGGTCTCTTTGTCTTACTTGCCTTACTCCACCCATGTATAAATGGGTACCGGTCAGAAATGCTCTGATTGTAGCGCTGATTGAGCAGCTCATCTAAGTTCTACTGAAAGATTTCAGGATAGACTGGGGTTAAAAGTGTGAAGTCGGATGACACGACACCAATACACAAGTATATCTCCCAAATTACAAGGGCTCCGCATTGCATGTTTTTACCAGTTATGGAGATATATGTTGGTCATAGAACAATGCTCTTTGGATAAGTTTTGGAAACAAGGAACATGGGTAAAATACAAAAATTTGAAGATGAATTTTTCCTTTTTTTCGAATTACCAAATTTCTTCTGATGATTCATATTATTTGATATTTATTTAGCAACTTATCCCAATTTATCTCAAATACACAATGTGAGCCAGTTTCCATTGCTTTTTCTGTAAAATTTTGTGTCTGAAATTCTCTGAATTCCTAAGCCCACAAATTACTTCTTAAATGGCCCCTCTCCTAATGAATGACCTCCATTCAATGTAGATTTAGGCCTTCATAAATCAATTGACATGCACCACGAAGAATAATAAGTTCTCAAACACTAATTCATTTCTGTGGTGTGTCACCTTTCTCTTACCTGTCCTTTATTATCTTTGTCTGTTTCGACCTCGGCTTAATAGGTTGGAATTCAGAAAAGGCGCCAGAATGAGATATTCAATTGGTCAATTTATTCAGTTTACGATGCTGAAGCCTACTATAAATAAGTCAACAGCCCTTGTTATAGTCTAAGACCAAAGGGGACCTTGTCAATAGTATGGTTTATCAGTCTAAAACTGATGAGGTGGGGAAATTTTGAAAGAAAATACAACAAACTAAAGAAAAATTTTAATATTTTTTAAATTTTGGGATTGCGATGCTGCAAAAAAATTTGAAATCGGATGATTTCCAAGAAAAATTTCATTTTCCAATATATAATTTGTTTTCTTTTTTTTTTCAAAGATTTATCGAAAAGACATTGTTCATTGTTCCATTGTGGTTTAGGTGATATTCTTGTGTATTTGGCGTCTTCTACTTTTAAAGACTGTACAGACACTCATATTCTATTGCCTGGCCTACAATGTAAAAGTAAAGTCTGTAGTGTCATCGGCTTGTCAGTTTTTGCAAAAGTTGTTTTAGTATACGTCTTTCTTTATGATAACCATCTTCATTTGTCGGTGTTTTCCCCTTAGGCCGCGATTTGATAGCGTTCACGCTTTCACATGTAACGTGTCGCTGTCCACTTTTCATGTGTGACATGATCGAAGAACGAACAAGTCATTTCCAAAGAGCGGGCGACGTACTACTCACAATGTCCCCGTTCACCCTCACATCGGTCTATCAAGCCTAAGTCAGTTAACATGGGACAAGTGAAAAATGAACAGTGACAACGTGAACTCTACACTATTAGACAACATGCATGGTCAGTTCTGCTTGAAACGCCCTTTATTACCCAACACTGACGGCGCATACGTCCTCTATATAGTCCGAAAGGTCCGTTATTCCGAGACTCGTTAGTTAGAAAATTACACTACAAAATTCATTTTGAAGAAGATCGTACTGTAGTCCGATTGCCCGCTAGTCTAAATCAGGGAAAATACCAAATAATGCAAAATGGAAAAAATACACCGTTATTTGAAAGAAATATGATATTTTCTGGTGACTCTGATGATTATTCTGTGGTAAGAAAGCTGGCTTAGCGTAATATAATCCCTAACATTTAGGGTTACACGTTTTCCGATAGCATTTGTTTTCATTTTCAGTCTGGCGGGACTTTTTTTCCAAATTTGCGGGCTTTCGGACTAGCGGGTCTTAGAACAAGCGGGTCTTCGTACTAGCGGCCTGTAACCCATGACATATCTCGATTCCTTCACAAATATTTAATAAACTGTGTCTCATTTTGTTTACTTCTGATGGCACCTTCCTTTTAGAGTTAGCGGATCTAAGTTCACTGAAATGAAGACTTCCTGTGTGTTTCTTGTTGGGCTACTCCTGTTGGGCCTTGCACTGGCTGGTGAGTCTATTTTTCAACGAGGACCAATGTTTATTGATGGAAGTGGAATAGTCGCCTTAGTTAAGGCCAATGCACTCGTTATAATTTGAAAATTGCTAATTTCTTAATCAATACGTACTGCATATGAATTTCAATATCGTCGTTTGGTTGACAGACATACACTGGCAAAACTAGAACGCTATCTTCAATGAAATTAGAATTTTGCTCACTCGCCATATAATGAAGCAGTGCAAATCTAATAACATAGACATAAAATGTACAAAATAAAAATTCATTCATCCTTAAAATTCAAATCCTGCGCAGAATGCATAAAATACACTGTTTTATTGTCCGATCACATGGAGGGGGGGGAGATTACTCTAAATTATCACCAAAAATGTGTTTATGACCTGTCATTTTGCCCCCACCTTCCTAGAGCCTGGAACGAAAGGATACCTACTGGATCATGAACAATGTTTTATCTCATATTTTAGATCTGGGCCAGGGTGAAGCAGTTGTGGATGCCGAAGCAGACAGGGAGAAACGGTAGGACTTGATAAAACAGTGGACCTACCCAGCTGTACAGGGTGGTCCATAAAAAAACGCAACCGGATACTTCAACTTCTACTACCAGGGGGTTAAAACTATTAAAACCAGTGGATGGGGAATCTTTTTAGAAAAAGATTGATACCAAGATCGAATGATTCTGTTCAGTTGTTTTTGTTTTAGAGACATTTTTGTGACGCAAGGTTGGAGTTCCTTGGCCAGGTTCAATGTAGAAAAACAGAACGCTTCTGTTGTAGGTTACAAACATCTCGGTGTTGTGCTGAGGCCTGGCAATGCTAACACGACATTTACTCGGTTGCAAATTGTCACTAGGAACCTTGTAGACATTATCTCATGTCAATATTATTACCTGGCATTTAATCCACCTATTTACTATCAAAAGTTGAATTTACCGACACAGTTCGATTTTTCCTATGCGCGAATGAAGCCTGTCTGTGCTTCACAAAATAGGATCTAAAAGAAAAACTACTGAACCAGATCGGTCGATCGTGGTATCATTTCTCACCTCGAAAGATTCCCCATCCACAGACGTTAATGGTTTTAACCCCCAGGGCCCGGTTGTTCAAAAGTGCAAAAGTCACGTTATCCCTAACGGTTACGTTAAGTATCCTCAAGCAGGTTATCTCTTTCAGTTAAACCCATTAACATTTTCACGTTAAGACTTAACGACTCCGTTCAAGCTAACATTGTTTTGAACAACTCAGCCCTGGTAGTGGAAGTATCTGGTGCGTTTTTTCTGGACCTACCTGTATACTCTATCTCCGGACCTAACACCAGATAATTCCATCCCAGATCCCGTCAATTAATATTCACCATGACTTACAATTAGGACCTGCTTATTTATTTATGGTTGTTTGATGTTTGAAATAAGACGTAAGACGGCACTGACCAGCCACGGCCTAGACATCAACTTCTGCTATTTGACTATACACGTTGACCTTGCCAGTTCAGGCCTATCAACTGTTTCGCGAGATAATCAAAAAGGGACAAGCTAGACGTAAAGAATGACTGCGGCAGCTTTGGTAGTTATCGAAATTACCGTTGTAAGCGTTAATCATTGTTGGAAATTGGTACATGTACATAATTCTAAAATACCATTTCACGGCGTCGAACGAAGTAGGCCTAGGTGCGCACTGCTGCTGAGGTCATCATTTAAGCTGTCTGCATAAGAGTAAACGAAGGTCAGACTTGAATTTGGAACTTCATATACTTGCCAAATACTGAAAGAAGTGTGTTGCGTTGTTACACATACACATGTAACAGAGGAAAAACCATCAAGGTCCAACCAGGGATTGAACCCGGGACCTCTCGCTTATAAGGCCATCACTATACCGACTGAGCTAAAGGGAATTTCCCCTAGCCTGGGCTAGTAGGAATGATGCCACCACTACATACTCCCCCTGTTCGGGAAAGTTGTGTCCTCACAACCGGGTTCTTCCGTGATACAAATGATTAATTCATTATCCAAAGACACACCAGCATCTAAACAAATTATTAGTACCCTTTTACCACGTTGGGCGCCAAATGTAACAGAGGAAAACATCAAGGTCAAACCGGGGATTGAACCCGGTGTAATATATGTGAGTGTTTCCTGTGTGTGAGTGTTTCCCCTCATTGTTTGGGAACGCTCAAAAATAGATTGACAAGTTTTTCTGTGTATCCCCCCTATTGAAAAGTCGTGGTCTCTCTAGCTGCCTATTGTTTGGAAACACTGACACATGGGGAACAACCACAGATGTTACACCGGGATTAAACCAGGTGTAATATATGTGAGTGTTTCCCGTGTGTGAGTGTTTCCCCTCATTGTTGGGAACGCTCAAAAATAGATTGACAAGTTTTTTTGTGTATCCCCCCTATTGAAAAGTCGTGGTCTCTCTAGCTGCCTATTGTTTGGAAACACTGACACATGGGGAACAACCACATATGTTACACCGGGACCTCTCGTTTATAAGGCCATCACTCTACCGACTGAGCTAAAGGGAATTTCCCCCTAGCCTTGGCTAGTAGGAATGATGCCGCCACTACACACACCGCAAACCCTATATCATACGAAAGCGCCCTAGCGCCTAAGGTTATGACGTCATCCATGCATCATTCCCACATGACGAAGTCTAGCGTATGAGGAAAAAAAAGGATAGGTAGAGAGGTCACGACGATCATCAACATTATCGTCATTGTACTTTCTTGCTATTAACGTTACTTTGAATCAGTATCTGCTTTTTTGAGCATGTCGGACCGGTGATCTTGCATGAGCCGAAAGATTGAATTGCAAAGAAAATCCAATGCAATATCAAAGGGGCCACATCAAAGACACAATTAAACCAACCAATTGTCCACAGAATCGGGCCCTGTGCTGTTGCGTGCATATAAAAGTACATCTATTAGCCGGATAAAGACCTTTATAGTCAGCATTAGGCCCCTTTTTATACGGAGAAGAAGTAGGAGAACTCCGATAGGCCTTCACACGTCATGTCGGCTGCCCAATGGCTCGAACCAATTACAATATCAATACTAACATTTGAAAATGCTTGCTCCTCCTAGCAATGTCTCGGGCAAGGCACTTAGTCGACAGGCAAGCTAGAGGTTCAGCACCACGAGCAGCTCCTTGATAGGCCATGCCAACAGTGCCTCTTCAGATACATCAAGTATTGAAAGCTGTGATTGTGGGTCGGGGAGAGCACATAGACAGACCATGGTAACCATCACTTGAAAATCTCTTCATAATCAAGGGCTAGCTCTGGCTAACACAGCACCCATATAAACTATATACATGGTGTATGAAGTAATCGGAACAGCCACCCTTCCCAGTGAATTGTATTGCTCTTTCTTAGGGTTTGCATACAAGGTAGCATAACAATCCTGAATCTCAGGATGTTATATTCCAAAAAGGTTTTCACTCTAGCGGTATGCTTATTAACTAATGCGAATACGGAAAAATTGTCAGAGTGGCCAAATCTATGCAAAATTAGTTAATAAAGTTATGTATTCTATACAGGCACCAACTTAAGAAAATGTCCACATTGATCAGTATTGATTTCACGCTATCAATCATTATCAAATCAACTATGTTCTTATTGTTCTTGCTGTTGTTTGCCTTTAGACGGAACTGTGGTTAGTCACATATTGTATCATATAAATTATCTGAGTGACTGTGTACATTTCATCATTAATAAGTACGCCGATGTGTTTACCCATTAAGGTCCCTGCGTGAGGTTGTTTGCCTGTCCTCTGCCTGCCCCTTTTTGGGACCTCAACGTGCAAGAAATATCATATCCACGAAATACACGTCGGTTCATTCGGTTATATACGTAAAAGTCTGTATTACGTCAATCGTTTGTTGCTAATTTGCGTGTTCGTACTTCAAATCGCAGGGACGCATTCATGAAACGGTCGGGTTCTATATAATATGTCCTAGCTCGTAAAAAGTGACTAATATAGGACGGACTTGATCGAGGCGCATTGGCTGCCTTTACTCCTCATGCAAGGATGTTTACCTGCTTACCCCCCTGCTGCGTGGTACTTCAAATACATCCTGGATATAGTTCGCTAGAAATATGTTTTTCTAACAGTAGTCATATCGAAATCGACTATTTTCATCAAATGCAGATTTGGAGGTTTTGTGGGCCTTATTGCGGTTTATATACATGTAGATCTGAATATCATATCGACAGAAGTGCAGTTAATTATCTAATTGTCATTCACCAAGGTAACGAATAGTAGCAAGGTTGTCCTCAGCAAATCACCATAGCCTGGTTCAAGATGTTCAGAAATCTTGAAAATCGCTCTCATTTTCACAATTGCGCTTGGATTTTCATCAAACCTTGATTGTTACAACATGTCCCTGCGCTTTATTCCATTCCGAAATTCATTCCAGCCACAACCGCTGCAGAAAAGGCCCAATGTTCCAGCATAGGAAATTTTAGTACACACAATTTGCAGGGGGGGGGGGTCGCGCCATTGAAGAAATGTCATGACTGGCGTAGGAGAAGCTCCAGACGCAAGTAGCGTCATCATGACGAGCCGTGCTTGACATATGCATTTAACATTGGGGCTCATACAGTAGTTCCTCGCATAGCTCGCCGTCTGATCCAGGCTTGTTTGAAAAATGTTCAGCAAATTTTACTCCAACGATAGCAATGATGTCCATTTTACTTCAACAATTATTAGACATTGATGACCCGACCTATCAACCGACCTGCGCTTTACGGGATACTCAGTTATGTCAGTCCTGGAGGTTACTTGGCGTTTCTGAGCAATGTTGAAACATGCTGCATGTGTTGTCAAAACTTCAGAACATTGGCCTATTTAATCGGCATAGTGGACTAAAGTCACTGACTATCCATGTTCGCTGAAAATCCTGCAGCACTCACAAACGCAAAATCAAAGCTACCCTTAAGCCCGCAGCACACTAGGCGCCAACTTCGGCGTTCACAGGCGTTTTTTGCCGCAAGAGTCCTGAACGCCTAAAAAATCCCTAGTCTGCTACGAACGGCGTCGGCGAATGCGACTTGACGCCACTTGCCGCAACTAAACGCCAAATATCGAACATGTTTGATTTTTGACGCCTGTCGCCGCGTTTGAACGCAGGAAGAAGCCAGGTGTGCTACGGATGCCCGCCTGACTTGGTGTCGGCGGCGAGGCTATGGCCAATCAGCTTGCGTCTTAATGTCAAATGATTTCAAAACGGCAGCCTAAAGTGGCGGAAAAGACGCTACTGGACGCCAATTCTGGGCAGATGTGCTCTGACCGGGATCCACTGGCCGCCAACTTTGGCGTCGAGAGGCGTCAGCCGAACGCTTCTTGTCGCCAAAGTTGGCGGCTAGTGTGCTGCAGGCTTTAGAAATGACCCAATATATACCCTAACAATAGCGAGTAAGAGATGGGATTCACCCCATAGGCACTTGCGGTTGAAGACGTAACCTTATTTTAGAGGTTCCGTAGGAGTTATTCCGCATAGTGATGTAACGATCTCTTGGCCTTGATCTCTTGGACTTGAACGTAGACCAAATTTCTTTCACTTGTTCCATCTGTCAAAATGACTCGTTGAAAAGTTCTTGTTTTTTGTTTGTTTGTTTTGAGGATTTCAGCCAGTGTTACTGGCAACCGCATTTGGCTATGGTAACTGATGAGGATACTTATGGTGACGAAGACCGCGAAGAAGATAATGGTGTGGATGGTGACGGTATTGATTCGTCAATGGAGGGGCCATCTAGACGATATCTGAATGCTTATTCGGTTGCCCCAAAAATTCGGTATCTGGATGACTACACCCAGGCCCACCTTTTAGGTCACGCGCGGAGACATCGAATTCATCGACGAATCTATCGGGACTGGTTAGCGGATGAGGATGATATCATGATTGTACATGTACAATGACTCAGGAACAGCAAATACTGAACAAAATAGCGATATTTTCTTATTCATCATTACTTCACATGAAGCAAGTTATCAAAATACTGATGGGACAAACGCTTCACACTAGTCTCAGTCACTTATCGGTACTATCAATTAATGATTATTATGCTACTATTGTGCTATTGTGATCAAATTACGTCTATAATCCCAGTCGAAGGGTGATCAATGCCCCATCTTGAGCCCGCTATTTCTAGAGTAAAAATTCACAACATCGCTGAACTTGGAAAAATTTTCAAATCAGGCCAGGGTCAGACGGCGAGCTATGCGAGGAACGCTTTCACAGCAAAATAGATTCATCCAAGCCTGTCAAACCATGAAATTTTCGTTCTACGTTGTGTTAAGGGGATGATTTTTGATGGCTTTTAACCCGCGAATGAGCTTTTCGACCACAACGGGTTAATTTTGAGGCCCAAACCCACATAAGTAAGCTAATTGGACTCACACTTCATCATTTTCTTCATTTCAAACACAACTAATTCTCAATTTAAAAAAATATATATTTTAAATGGAAAATACCATTCAACTGGTTTTGTGTGACCACGCATTGATCTCGATCTGATTAATACAACCGCGAGCTGATTGGTTTAATGCAGGTGCGTGGCCCTCAATTTATTTCTGCTGGACAACCTTGTAAAACCACGCGCCTCCCTGCAAGATCTCGTGATATTTTGTTGTCGATCGTTCCGGTCAACGCTTGGAGGAATTCGCGGTTTGTGGCCACTTTGGACACAGCACACGGAAAAGTATATATTTTGAAGATCGAGTGCTGACGAGTGCAGGCGAATGAGAATTACATACTGCCTTCGTTGTCACAGGCGAGTGAGATATTGCACACAGGCGAGTGAGAATAACATGATGTGTTCGTTCTCACAGGCGAGTGAGAGATCGCACAAAGGCGAATGAGAATTACATTGTCTCACCCAAACCGCTCGGGTGGAGCTAAAGTATTGGCCAAAATATCGGCTACGCCTCAGTTTTGGACTACATTATAGCTCCACCCTCGCCGTTTGGGTGCGACAACCAATACCTCCAGTTCGGTGTCCTTAAACCATAAAGACTGGCATTTTATCTGAATAGACCTCGATATATGGCTGTAATATCAGTTTGATGATTGTCGCATTGCAAGTCCGTGTGGTCTGCTTAAAACGCACTTCAGAGTGGCGCGATCGAATTGGAATGTAACAATTACGTGATTTGATGAAATTCATTAAATGCTGTATTCATAAGTTGGTAATGTTTTTAAAAAGACATTCGTTGAAAATATTTCGGTGTACTTTTATATAGGATAGAAAAATGAAAAATATCCCAAACTTTTCAGATTTTAATAAACATGATTATTAAAACATGTATTAATAAAAGTATCACATCATACAATTATTAGTCCTTCAGATAAATCTATATAGATAGTGGCCTATTCCAAATACGTTTTGCTTGTTTGAGGGCAAAACATAAATGTTGAATGATAGGCCTGCGCAATTCAATTCAATCAGATTTCCTAAACTCAATCAAGCACAGCCATTCCTTACAATGTGTATCTTATTCGAAAACAATTAATTGAGATCGACTCACAGCAGCTGACAAGCCTGGCGGCATGAGTCGGTCCCAGAAATGTGTTATATTTACATAGTCATTGAGGTGAAGCAGGACAAAGAGCACATATGTTGGCTTCTCTGAGTCTGCGCCATCACTTTACGACCATTCTAATTTCACCAAAATGACACGATCATGTCGGAGAGTATACCGCCTAAAGTCCAGATCCAGATCCAAAATCCAGATACGAGTCATAGACGGTCCCATACAAATTCGTTTACAATTAGGAAAAAGAACTTGTAGAAGTTAAGATCATCTCTACGAATTTTTCAGGAATTTTTTTAATATCGTTCATGTATAATTATCGTACAATGCTGAATAGGTTTTCACCACGAATGCGTAAAAAATACCCTTGGCTTGGCCAAATTAATATTCTTTTAAGATGGACAACTGGCAAAAAATTGTGGTCTTACTTGCTCTGTTAATTGCAACGCTGGTGAAAGCTACTAATTGCAAATTTATTCTAGTCGGGAAAAATAAGTTGATGCCCTTTCCGGATTTTGCTCAGCGTAATCAAGATAGATCTCTCCTAGAATGCGCCAAAAGTTGCCTAGTAGCTCTTGACCTCACCTTAGTAAAGTACAATTTCGGGAAAAGAAGCAAAACCTGCCAGTGTAGCTCTAATTATAGGCCGGTGCAGTCCAAATGTTTTTCCTATGGGAAGGTGTCGCATGGAGGACAGTACAGAATGTATCAGCGTTACATGGAGAAGGTACGTTTGAGTTATCCACAGGACTGGCGTAAATCGGTCCTATGAGAGAGTGTACAGATATCCACAAGACTGGCGAGGTCAGGAAATCTCTCCTTTGATAGATTGTACCGATATTTACAGGACTGTTGAGGTCGGGAAATCTGTCCTATGAGAGTGTACAGATATCGACAAGAATGGCATGGTGAGTAAATATCTCCTATGATAGAGTGTACCGATATCCACAAGACTGGCGAGGTAGGTAAAACTGTCGTATGAGAGAATGTACATATATCCAAAAGACTGCTAATATGAACTGGATTTTAAAACAACTTCACAGGGTTTGCCCTTCTTTTCTATACTCTTTGTAAGTTTCAATTCAAGGCATATTGTGGTTTTTGAATGAGACAAAAAAACTACACTTGCCAAGATATCAGAAGAGATCGGATAGCGAAGGTCAGTGGCACCTCACTAACTTGTTACCATTGTGTTTATAACGATGCCGTTTATGATCATAATTCATGCTGCACTTTTCGTCAAGGGATTGACGCACTTTGTCTGCAAAGCTTAACAATGTCAGTACATTGAGGGTCAAGATAGTCCTATGAAAGAGTGTACCGATATCCACAAGACTTGCGTGGTAGGTAAATCTTAGGATGGATATGGGAGTGTTACGATCCGCAAGACTGGCGTGGTAGGTAAATCGGTCCTATGAGAGAGTGTACCGATATCGCTGCACCTTTAGACTCTGAGTAAGCAACGCAAGGATATGGCATATGTTTATACTGCAACTGGAGTAACTCGGTCAAAGAACGCAAATTTGCAAACAGCAAAAGAAGCAATTATTCAGAAAAAGACCTGCTTGATATTCAAAGCTACCCGAACAAAAGCCGAAATATGGGAAATTCCAAATTACTCGAAATGTGGTATTAGTGTGCTTGGTGAACATTCTCCTCAAGCCAACAACAAACCGTTCGCTTATTGTCGATTAATGCAGGATTTTAAAAACATGGCTGCGACATGATCTCGCGGACATTTATCTCTTTATGCTCCGTGCCTTAGTTGTAGATTGGCGAGGATTCTCTTCAATAAAAGAAAATACCAAATTTGTTCTACGACTGATTAGCGCCCCACATAAATTGAACGTTTTCTCTTTAAGGAATCACTTCCAGTTAAGACGCTCACATATAGGCACTGCTACGCATATGAGAGTAAAGCCTTCCGAGGAATTAGTCGAAAAATTTTCACATATAACAATTACCTGGTAGCCCCAATTCGATTTAAATCCGATACATATAACAAGTTCTTCGTTATATTCAAAGCTGACCCGAAAAATGGGCAATTCCAAATTAAAAAAAAAAAAATCCGTGTATCCTTTGGAATCAGTGTGCTTGGGGAATATAAGTCGTATATAATATTCCTTCTCTGGCGAAAGCATAGAATTCAGGTGACCGATACTCATAAGGAAGATGCCGGACGTGCTCTAAAATTTCCCAACTCTGACAAATTCAAGTCACGAGATGGAAAACCAAAACCAACCATTATTTCAGGGAAAATAATGAGAATAGGTATGATAGAAAGATTTGTTTTAGTGCATTGCCTGCACAATAAACACTACCTTATCAAGATATACAAACGGCAAATTACAGAAAACGTAATACGCTTGAAAAATGGATATATCCAATTGCAGATATACATGCATTATCCTACTAGGTTAAGCCTCAGTGATATGGTGGACAAATGTCTACTTTTATGCGATGAAGTGCGTATAAGGCAAGCCAAATATCTTAGGGTTAATATGCTACAATTCGACGAAGGTAACAAGTCCATTAAGGCGTCGGAGCATAAGTTGCAGCAGTCTAACTTGCAGGCGCGTGTCAATTCAGTTCACTTCTATAAAGGGTCTATAGTGGTTTGCTTAGTTCATTCTTTGCGAGTACTACACGTATATGTTTATCAAAAGAGCGATGGATGTGGTGAATTTTCAAAGATAGATGGTCGACCTTCTGTCCTCAGGTGCATTAAACGCTGCCGTCAGCTTCACATTACCAAAGAGGGTCAATTTGTGGAACCGAATGTTAGCAACAAACCTGTCCGTCTCTACTACTTCTAAGATATAGCTTACTTCGTCTACAACATTCTCCAGGCAGATCAAAGAATATTTTCTCCGACAACACACAGATTGCCATTCCTCAATGGCAGTATCTTCTATCAAAATCATCAACCGTTGATCAGCCCCGTACTGCAGAAAGCACGCACTTTACCCGGACATAGAGGACAACATGAGATGCATTGTTTTATGGCCGGGTCTATTTGGCAAGTCGCTCGCCGAACAGGCATCTTTTTTGTCCTCTTTGGAGAGCCGCTTGCCAAACAGCACTAAAAAGCCACCCTGTTCGGCCAGCCGGGCTTGCCAAACAGAGCAAAATTTCTTTCCTGTTTGGCAAGCCGATAAATAAACCACGCCTACTCATGAATATGCATAATGGCGTATTGATCTGAAGATGGTTTGTTTCCTTTAGAGTAACCAAATTCCTCTGACGCGAAATGTGAACAGTGAAGCTTGTCTCTTGGTATTCATCAAGAGCTTTCTCCAAATCTTCAAAAGAGCCATACGAAGCCCCCACGCGCAACTTTTCTACTGACGAAATCGGCGAAGGTGGCGAGGGCTCCGCCATTTTTTCCCTTCTCCCTTTCCAGCCTCACTTACTTGAGCCTCTCCAGCGCATTACTAACTTATGACTATTAATGAGCCCTTGGGCATTTATAAATATTAATGAGTTCGGCTCTCCATCCAGGACAAAAAAAGTCGCTGTTTGGTAAGCCGGGCTTGCCAAATAGTCATTTCCTTGTTTTATATGTAAAGTGGCCTAATCAATTTAAGGGGTAGGTCGAGCTCTACCATTCAGGTATCTTCTTGAGCTTGTGGTTACTCTAGATATTTCGGAAAACAATCTGTTCTCGTGTCTCTTCTGATCATTAGCTTAAATGTGACATATTTTCTCGAATTTTGCAAGAAGGTCATGCTCCCAAACATTCTGCTTCGAAAATCTCTTGCTTTTCAGCACGAATTCCATGCCTTTGTTGCCATGTTTCCACAGTCATTGCATCCAGCGAGGCCCTAAATGTACATGCATGCCGATCTCGGTCAGCATACTAAACCATAAGAGATGATTAATAAAAGACTGGGAATTGCTTGTGCAATTAGTACGTATCATAATTACACCTGACAAACGCAAATTCCATCATGAAACTCTTCAATTTCCTTGCCTTATTAATGCTCATCTTTGTGTGATATGCATTAATTACTTAATTACTCAGTATATGCACTTGGAAGTCTGCTGAGAGTGTAACGCCTATCGTGACGGAGCGCCTAAAATGTCGATTTTAGGGTCCAAAAACGTCGGTGCCCACGCCTAAAAAATAGTTAATTTTGCCCTGGGGGTTTAATTGTCGAATTCTGGACGAACATAGTCTTTTGAACAGGCGTAGGCAAATGAAAATATGAATGGTTGCATTGACTGGTGTAAGGTCTATCCATTATTGTACCGTTGTAATCAAAGTGTTTTGTAAGACTTTTAAATATCATAATATTGTCTAGCTTTACCAAAGCTTTCGTAGTAATCCAACTACTTCGTCAGTGACGATCTGCGCATGCGCGGATGTGAAGAACGCATCGGATTATCCCCTATCCTGGGCAGTTGGTAGCGCCCCCATCTCGATTTAGCGACGGCTTGTGTTTCCAGATGTTGCTGGCTTCCTTGATCACCCTCTTGTGCCAATCGGGTTCCCTGGCTATGGTATCTTCGCGTTTTCCGGCTGGAAATTGTAGTGTCCCACTTGGTCCTAAAAGAAATGGTTGGAAACCTCGGAAGAAGAGCAGCTGGGTCTACGGTGTTCATTGACCCGAGCCTTGAGTGACCGTACTATTTCCCCGATGTAATCCTGTTCACAATGCCCACCCTTTACACATAATGTGGTAAACTGGCCCTCAAACTTGCTCAGGCGGGGTAGGGTCCTTGGGTTTGACGAGCAATACTGTCTCAGAGTGTCACTAGGTTTGTGGTGCAAAGTGATGCCATTTCCACTGAAAATGCAACCTAAACCTTCTCACAGTTTATTGACATACAGGCCCACCACCGACCCCTTGGACTAAGGTTGGTCAGTGGTGGGTTGGTCATTGGGCCCTGGGGACGGCACTCAATGACTTTGCGCTTGGTTAACCATGAGGGATAACCACAACAGGTCTATGCTTTATTCACATGATTGATCTCAGAGTCAAGATTGTCTTTGTCCGACACAACACACTCTGCCCTGTGGTGCAGAGTGCGAACCACCGCCCTCTTGTGTTGAAGGGGATCATTGAAGGTGAAATGGCGATATTGGTCCGTGTGGGTAGATTTTCTGTACACACTGGTGGAGATGGGACCATGGTGGAGGGTATCAAAAAATGCCACAGCATTGTCCACCTCCTCCAATGTAGTAAATTTGATATGAGGATCGATTCTGTTCTAATAATCCGTGAACTCAGTAGCAAACACCTTCTATTTCTTAATGTGGGTGTCGTCCACATAACGAAACCACCACCCGGGGGATGAGGGGCTGTTGACAATGCCTTCCGTTCAATATCTTCCATATACAAATTACTTGGAGATACGGGGGAGCCCATGGCCACACCACGAATCTGAAGGTAAAACGTCCCGTTGAAGACGAAGTAAGTGCACTTGAGGCAGAGTTCTAACAATCTGATGATGTCCGCCGGTAGTCATATTCGTCCTGACAGAGAGTGCCGCATCCTCCTCCAGGTGTTTCTGGATGACAGATAAGGCACCGTCCACAGGAACACTAGTGAATAGGGCACTCACATCATGACCTTAATTCATCGTCATCATTTACCTCGTAATCCCTGATTTTGGCACAAAAATAGAATTTTTGACGTGGTGTGGAGTGTTCCCCACGAGGGGCGAGAGAATGTCGGCCACATGCCTGGCACAGTTGTACGATATCAATCCAATGCTACTCAGAATCGGTCGCAACGGCGTATCCTTTTTATGGACCTTAGGAAGTCCATAAAACTAAGGTGGGGTCTCAGTGGTGGGGTATAGTTTGCGATGTAAGTCGGCCATACTTGTTTACAGTACGGAGACTTTCACCATCTCCAAGCGTCGTCAATGGTGATCATCGTTGCCAAGTCTTACTCGACCTGCTCTCTCTGCCACAGTTGGCTCACCAATCCTCTATCAACGATGGGAACAATCGCCGGCGAACAATGGTCATAATGAGACGTATCAAAGATTGAATACGCATGCACGCAATATCATTCTACGTTTTGAAAATGGAGGACGAGGGATCGCAACACGGCTTTTTTTCCTCGAATTTGCCAGAATACGATCAATTCATAAAAATAAAAATAAATCAAAAGAGGTTTTTCATTGCCTGAGCGAAGCCGAGGAAGGTCACATGCCTCAGATAACAGATTCATGCGAGAAACCTGCATAAATAAACAAATCCTGTTTGAACTGAGGCGAAATGTTGCGGTGATCAGTGGTGCTGTCACCTGATCACTGATGACAGCTGCACTGAACACCCGTGACTTCGCCATTCATTGTTAATAATCGTCACCGTATTGAAGACAGCAAATATGACGACCGTTAACCAAAACACCCTTACTAAGGGTGATTAATCCATCCACCGATTCAGTGAGAAAAATATTGAATAAGCACATCTCCTTGTCGAACACCTGTTTTTTGGAAACCAGTTCGTGAAGGTGTTGTTTATCTTAATTCGAGATTGAGGTTTCTTATAACTCGTAATATTTTACCGTAAATATTGCAGCTAAGAGGTTTCTATAATAACATATATGTGTCAACCCAATCAAATGCCTTCTGCATATCCACAAAACAAGCAAAGGTAGGATGATCGACCATCTGCCATTATATATTCCTTACTATTGATGTCACCGTAAACATATGCTCCACACAGGATATTTTCTTTCGAAAACTATTCTGCTCATCGCTATACAGATTTAGAAATATCATGTGGTCCACGATACTTAAGTTGAGAATTGATGTAAACACCTTATAAACAGATGATAACAGAGCTATATCTTTATAATCTAGAGGAACACACGGGTCAAATGATGCACTTTTTGGAATTGGAATACTAACCGCCTTTAGCAAAAAACAACCTGTATCCAGTACAAAATTGAAAAAATGCATTAATGTTAGCATGACCTGGTCGTTTCTTATTGCTTCACTTGGTATGTTATCCAAACCAGGGCTTTGAAAAGAGCACTTTGACTTCTTAGCACTACTTAAATCTTATAATCCTTGTATATGTCATGTGTATGTACAGCGTGTACGCTTTATTGCCTTTCTAACCTGAACACAGGTTATCCTTTCATTAACAAACTCGTTTTCGAAATATTCCGGTTCTGCCATCCTATCCTCTCTCTCGGACACCTTCTTTTTCCTGATCATGATCACCTCCTCAAAAAAAACTGCTATCTAATTAAACATCTTGGTCAGCTGGCCTGTTATATAATTTGTCTTTTGCTGACTGCCATTTTTCTGATACTGCAGCCATGACCTCAGTATATACTCGGTAAGGTATCGCATTGGCCTTTCGCGGACCTAGTTTGTTGACCGCATCCCAAAAAGACATCGGATCTGTTGTTTGCAACTCGTCAAACTCTTAAATCATATTTCTGGCATAAATACGCTCATAGAACCTTAGTCGTCGGTCAAACCGTGAAGCGTCCTTAAACTCTAATCTAAGGAGTATTGCCATATGCCTTGTTCTTTTCACAAAGCCCTTTTTCTGTTATACATTATACCATAATGCCGACAGTTCTTTGTTCTAATACGGTTTGCAAAGTTTATGCAATTCCTTTGACTTACAGCCGACATCAACAAAGCGCATGCAGGTGTGAGTCCATCTCAGAGATTATTGCCTTACAAAAATTATCATATACCTCATCTACACGTTCTTGTTCTCTCCAAGCCGTCAAAACATTATCAATAGTTTGATTAATGGCATTCGACGAAATATCATTACACATAGAGGGATTAGGTTGCCCATCGAAAAATAAATTCTATCTGCCTCTTTATTGGCATCTTGAATCGCCTCAGCCGAGTTGACATCAGAACGTAGCGTAGATCTACACCACAGTCTAGTATCAAGGTAACTAAGGAGTGATCAGGGCATTTTCTTCTCTCGCCTAACAATCGACACAAATCTAATTTTTCAATTCTAAGGACCATAAAAGGCGTTTCTATAGGCCATCCCAAATATCTAAAAAGAGATCAATCGTACCGATGCAAGCTTATAGTAGTATGGGCTGTTGTCACTTCAAAATTTGAATTTCTCGCTGAGCTGATTGAAGCGCCCTTTTTTATTCATTTGGAAACTATTTCTCAACAAATTTCCCGCTGATTAAAGCGCCCTCTTTTACTTATTTGAGAACTATTTTTTTTAATTTCGCGCCTAGAATCTATCTTTAGACGAATCCTCCTCGAAAATCCTCCTCAATGAAGACCATAAACAACATGCTATACTACCACTGTCACAGTGACAAAAATCGCTCGTTACGTTTGCGCCAATATACCCCATACGGTTTTGCATTGAAGCACAAAACTATGCATCATCAGACATGTCAGAAAGAACCTCGTGCGTTGAGCACGTATAGCCTAAGCCTTCCGTATACAGATACTTACTAAGTATGTCAATGTCAGAAGGTGCATTGCATACATGATACAATGCACAGTAATGACTAATGTATTGTATGTATGCAGCCTGCAAGCCACCGAACGCGTGGCTGAGACACCATCATGGCTTTGCATGCTTACCAGCAGACAGAGCAGAGACCAACGATCGTGAACTCCCAGTTTATCATGATTCTAAATGTATATAACATCTACAAATTGGCTGTGGACCATCATCATTCACGATGAACATATCATGTAGTAAACCCAGATGGCGCTGTTATCTCAATTTCAGAAAAATTTGCAGATTAGTCATTTTGTGAAATCATCGCCGTTGTGTTACAGAACCGTCCGCATTGCCTAAAATCTTTACCTTTACGTGTAGACGAAAACACATTTAGCGATGTTCTCTCATTATTCATATCCATCAAGTGGTCAACTCGATCTGGTTTATGGCAAGCTATATTAGCGATGATACTTGGTAGAATGACCCTCCAGCATGTCTAAGTAATGTCATAATCCTGTCCAACTGCCATCTTTATTTGCACTTCGACGTTTTGTAGTTCTGATAATATATTTTGCATATTTTGGCTGATTTCAAGAATGCAACATATGTGCAGTTTTTTTTGTAACTGATATTACAAAAGAGTACGCATTCCCTAAAATCCATGGTTTTAAATTGACTGTAAAGAACAGAAGCGCCAAGGTCACGAAGAGGGCGTCGACCTAATTTGAGGCACCGAATTTCTGACTGCTTCATCAGAATAGTAACACTGAAGTGCTCGGCTGGCTCTAAAATATCATATGTGGAACAAGGGGAAAATTGGGAATCAAACAGACTTTGAATGGTTTTCAGGTTAAAATGAACTAGAGAAACCGCTGAGAAGACAGAAAAAGGCATCTTACTAGTGTAACACATCACTCTTTTAAATCGCTTTTTGTTCTTCGTAGGGACAGTTTCGTTACGTTATCAAACAATCGAAAAGCTAAAAACAGCGCCGTTTTCACAAGCGATGGGTAAATTCTGTTTTAAATTATTGGTTTAACTTGGTAAATTTAACTCACTACAAAGCCGGTGAAAACGACGAAACAGCGACTGTAAGACGCTGTCCTAGCGAAAGCTTAACCTCAAAGTCCTCAGTGATCCAAAAATTCAACATTGCTTGGATAATATTTCCATGTGTCCGAAAGCAATATGAAAGTTATGTTTCACTGTTTGTTTTATAAAATCACGTAGTTACGTTTTAGTAAGGTTTGGAGGGCTTCGCACGTCCCAACAATACGATACTGTTTGCCCGACAGTGTATGTGTTGAAGTTGCCAAAATTGTGCATATACGTGTTGTAATGTATTTGCCAAAAAGTTAGTATTTCCTATTACATGGTTAATTACTAGTAGCTGATGATTAAGTCCGCCTTGCATTTATGACTAAATTGCTTATCCATTTCAGTGAATGATAATGTCCTCATTTATTGTGTTCCTGTGAAGACGTCATTAGAATTGTACTTAAATGATGTAGTATTTGGCAGAAATGTTTCAGAGTAACATTCAAAATATAGATGAACCGCCTAGAATTTGTTCATGAAATAAAAAGGGTATGCCACACGCCTATTCTTTACTTCACGCAGAGGATCACTAATGCAATTATCAACTCGTATCTTTTACCACCCCTCCTCAAGTTTCGACAAGATACGGCGTCGAATTTTGGCGAAACTTATCCATTATCTGTGCATTGCCGTTCATAGCTTTGCCGTTGATTTGTAAACCTCCAGTGATCCGGCGTCGAATCTTGCCGATAAACTGGGCCGTTGATCGCCAAGTCTTGTCGAACTACTGACCGCGATAAAGTGATTTTGACTTTGTCAGCTGAGCTAAAAAGATATTTCAGGATTTCCATTTTGCACATAGGTCAACTATTGTGAAGGTAAACTGAATGTCTCAAGAGGAATTAGTCATACCCTGTTCAGAAATGTATGGTTAGAAACGGCATGACCTTTGACTACAATGATACAACATATATTATATACATATGTACATGCATATCTAATTCCGGAGACTAAAACTGCAACATTGGCCAGGCTTTGGTCCTGTAAATGTACTTGTACATCAGCATATCAGGCAGATCATAACAGATGCCACCTGCACGCAGTGCTAGAGTGTGCATGTACAGGTACACGTACACGTAATGTCCCTCGGATGTTTCTTTTTAAAATGTCTACCTGATGAAAGCCTATCCCAATAAAACAAAGCAAGAGGATGACAGTGTCGTTGTCAATACATGGCTTGAACACCTAAAAAGAACTATTCTTGAATAATATTTTTTGCTACCAATAGTGGCAAAATAATCTTTGTACCAGATATATTGTGATGAAGGAACAGAGTGTTCTCTGCGGTATATCACATGCCGGCGCCTCAAAGCTCGACCAACTGGGTCAATTCTTGTTAGGCTTTTTCTTATTCTTGATCTCTGGACTAGAATACCTGAAATGAAACAAATTAAAGCATTTTACATCTTGACACCTCTCTTTGACATCACAACACATCGCTTGTATTGAAGAAGAATAAAACAATGATGGCCATATGAATTGAAATGGGTAAATAATATGCGTCAGGGTTCAGAATCATTCATGACCACAGCCAATCAGGTAAGAGGCCTTGGCCTGTTCAGTGCATATTCTACTGGGAGCGCTCATGCTCTGAATTAATGAACCGGTCCTTGGGTATGAATACTGTACATGTAATTTCCAAAAATCATAAGTGTTTCTCGACATCGTTGGCTAATCAGACGAATGCGCCCAAGTTCTTCATCTAATTCGTTGTCAGTTATACTAGAATACTCAACTTAAGATGATTCAAATGAAGATCCACTGCGACGATTCCGCAATGTCCTTTCACTGACACCTGAAGCAATTGACCACCAGTTGAATCCCATTCCCCAAAGTTGTTTGACTTGGTATGCAGGGATGTCGATTGATGGACGACCAGATAATCCAGTCCTTATGAGTCCATCATGTCCATGATTAGGCGTTTCTTTTTTTCGCACATTTGCAATAGTACCAGTATTTGGCAAACTGGCTGTGGAGGTGATGAGCAAGGATGAAATCGTGTCATCAAATCGTAGTCGAACGTCAAGCAAGAGAACTAACAGATAGTTTTAGAGTGAATTAAGTGAATGATCACCTTGAGTTCGTTGAGCTTCTGTAGCAAAGGTGCAGCAATCTTGGCATAGTCGTTTATTTTTCCCCGATAATATTCAGCAACATTGACCGCAATGTGTTTATTCAGGCATGAGAAGCTATATTGTATTAAGAGACTGAAAAGCCTGCAGCACCCTTTTAAAAAGCTAGGGCAATAAAAAGATATTCCAGATGCAAGCGTCGATGTCCTGTCAGATATAAGGCACCCCTATTTGCAAATATGTAAAACTTTATCTTGCCCACCTAGCTACTGGTACTGCCTATAGACTCCCTTTAGTTTAATGAAACCTTAGAGTAACCATACTGGTTATTCTCAGTTCAAACATGACTATTCATTGCCATGAAATGAAGGCATTTTACAAATAAACAGTTACATAGATGAAATAAAATTGCAATTTAAATTGCTAATCAGCGGCCTCATTCCAACCACAATTGTCGTCATAGGTACTGTCACAGTGACAAAAATCGCTCGTTACGATGGCGCCATTATACGGTTTTGCATTGAAGTACAACACTATGCATCATCAGACATGTCAGAAGAAACGTCGTACATTGAGCATGTAGCCTAGCCCTACCGTGCTATTTTAGCGATGATACTTGGTAGAATGACCCTCCAGCATGTCTTAGTACTGTCATAGTCCTGTCCAACTGCCATCTTTATTTGCACTTCGACGTTTTGTAGTTCTGGTAATATATTTTGCATATTTTGACTGATTTCAAGAATGAAACGTATGTGCAGTTTTTCTTGTAACTGATATTACAAAAGTGTACGCATTCCCTGAAATCCATGGCTTTAAATTGTCTGTCAAGAACAGAAGCGCCAAGGTCACGAAGAGAGCGTCGAATTAATTTGAGGCACCGAATTTCTGACTGCTTCATCAGAATAGTAACACTGAAGTGCTCGGCTGGCTCTAAAATTTCATATGTGGAACAAGGGGAAAATTGGGAATTAAACAGACTTCGAATGGTTTTCAGGTAAAAATGAACTAGAGAAACCGCTAAGAAGACAGAAAAGGCTTCTTACTAGTGTAACACATCACTCTTTTAAATCGCTTTTTGTACTTCGTAGGGACAGTTTTCGTTACGTTAACAAACATGCCAAAAGCGAAAAACAGTGCTGTTTTCACAAGTAATGGGTAAATTCTGTTTTTGAGTTATTGATTTAACTGACTACAAAGCCGGTGAAAACGACGAAACAGCGACTGTAAAGCCCGCAGCATACTAGCCGCCAACTTCGGCGTTCACTGGCGTTTTTTGCCGCAAGAGTCCTGAACGCCTGAAAAATCCCTAGTCTGCTACAAACGGCGTCGGCGAACGCGACTTGCCGCCACTTGCCGCAACTAAACGCCAAATATCTAACATGTTTGATTTTTGACGCGTGTCAACGCGTTTGAACGCCTGAAGAATCCAGACGGCTACGGATGGTCGCCTGACTTGGCGTCGGCGGCGAGGCTATGGCCAATCAGCTTGCGTCTTGATGTCACATGATTTCGCGCTGCATGGCCCAGGATGAGTTAAAATGGCGGAAAAGACGCTACTGGACGCCAACTCTGGGCAGGTGTGCTCTGACCGGGATCCACTGGCCGCCAACTTTGGCGTCGAGAGGCGTCAGCCGAACGCTTCTTGTCGCCAAAGTTGGCGGCTAGTGTGCGGCGGGCTTAAGACGCTGTTCTATCGAAAGTTTAACCTCAAAGTCCTCAGTGATCCAAATAATTCAACATTACTCGGAATAATTTACATGTGTTCGCCAACAGTATGAAAGTTATGTTTCACTGTTCGTTTTATAAGATCACTTGGTTACGTATTAGGAAGATTTGGAGGGCTTTGCACGTCCCAACAATACGATACTGTTTGCCCGACAGTGTATGTGTCGAAGTTGCCAAATTTGTGCATATACGTGTGGTAATGTATTCGCCAAAAAGTGAAGGAAGAAAATAAATAAGAGTTACTAATTCATAGTTAATTACTAATAGCTGATGATTACATCCGCCTTGCATTTATGACTAAACTGCATATCCATTTCAGTGAATAATAATGTCCTCTATCATTTATTGTGTTCCTGTGAAGACGTCATTAGAATTGTACTTAAATGAGGTAGTATTTGGCAGAAATGTTTCAGAGTAACATTCACATTATAGATGAATCGCCTAGAATTTGCTCATGAAATAAAAAGGGTATTCCACACGCCTATTCTTTACTTCACGAAAAGGATCACTAAGGACTTCAATCTTTCATGGGTTCTTTAGGCCACTAATATGCTATATGGCAAAAATATTATCTTGATAGTAAGTATCCGTGTCAGCTGAGTGTAAATTAATATAATTCGTATTTATGAACTGTATTTTGCACAAAGTGTCACTGCTGGGTTTGATGGGTACCTGAGTACAGTTGCGCATCTGTTTCTGTCCCGCTATATCATACATGTATAAGTATAACAAACTGAGATACTTCCCAAAAAATAGATAAACAATATACTAGCAACATTACGAGCACATACCATCGCAGAACCTTTCGAAGTGATAGGCGAACCTCATAGTATAGCCACTACAAGATACAAACTAATTCTTATCGTCTATGGTATGGCGACTAACATTGCTGATGTGACAGAGTCCGAATAAAACATGCTGCTTGTGGCGAAATGCTTGACACCCACTCAACCCATGTAGTTTTGCTGTGATGTAATAATCAAAAGATTGGCATTTCAAATTATATTGGTTTTTACGGCAGGTTTCCAAACACTGCTTCAACGTTGAACGATGCAATGTTTTGTCGTCGTGTTCTGTTATCCAGGCGGATTGTATGCATCTAAATTTGACGTTGTGTCTTTGACAATTTGCTGTAACGAAGAGAGTAAATTGTCATCATACATTTCGTAGACTTCCCGTTAGGCACTGCATGCTATGCAGTACAATACAGCATGATTGGAGAAAACCAATATAATGATTACATATTTAAACAAATATTTGTTGCGAAATCAACTCCCTTCGACCGTCTTCTGCTCCGAATTCACATCAACAAATGTCAAAGAAAACATTGCATATTTTTGCGAAACGTCTCATAAACTGTACTTGGAAAAGTTGCCTTCAAGTTTTATTTATTGTTTTATAAATACGGTGGAACCTCTTTTAGTGGACACCTCTCAATTAGGAGACCCAGGTTTTATATAAGTATACTGTTTTTGGTTCCAAACCTACCATCTTCATTCAAATTCACCTCTGTAATCAGGATGCATCTCTAATAAGGAGAGCATATGTCAGTCCCAATGGTGTCCTTAATAGTGACGTTCTAATGTATTGGTAAAATCTGGTGATACATCTCAGAATCGTCCTACCAGATGATACTGACAAATTATTGACATGTGACCAGTGTTATGCGAGAATTGCCTGATAACGATAAGTAAGATAAAGTAAAATAGGGAATGCGGCATATTCCGTTCTGAGTTTGGATTGAAGAAAATCTACAAAATCTGCACCGTCAATGAAGATTACAATAGCTGACTTCACGAGAGACACACGATAGAGTTCTGTCCAAAAACATTACATAATTTCTTTATGAAGAGAATGGGCCAGTTCAGAAAGAAGCCTTTTCATGAACAGTACGCGGTAAGCTGGTCCAATGGACTAAAGATAAATCGTCCTTTCTCGATTTGACTCACCAATGCCATCCTCCTCTCTGAGCACACAGGTATATTGAAAGTGCGATGTCAAGAAAACTATCATCAGCATTAGTCGTCTAAATAAATGTACGGTGGCCTTCATCATGATACTGCCAATCACGTATCTCCGTTGGCTGAAGGAACGTGAATGTTGGTGGTTCATTGAAAAGGTTGGATTGATCGAGGACCAGAATTGAATCACTGAGAAAATACTTGAAAACAGGTTTTCGTTTTCTAATGACGTTACGAATTCTCTGAAAGTGTCATATAGTGCTTTTCCTGAAAACATCATTAAATCATAGTCCATGGGCTGGTCACGCCATGCATATGCTCTAGTTTCATTTATCTAAACCGTTTCTAAATATTCAAGAAATAATAAAATATCGTATACATTGTCGTTCGATGCCATTCAATGTATTCAAACAATGAGTTTGTGACACCAAGTTGTCCGATGGTGAGGCTGTTACCGGCCATGCTGTCTTCGCCTTTGTGTCAATTTCGATTAATCAACGATTACACGGGTCCATGTATACGCCAGTTATTATACTGCATGACCTACATTTTGAATGACCTTTAAATATGTATTAAACTTTACCAGAGTCCCACTTAACAACATAACCTATTGTCCAGAACACAAGGCACAAACCCAAGTTTTAAAACATGTAGTATAATAAATGGACGGTAGTGTAATAAATGGACATCTGAAAAGAAAGTTACATGGTTACAAATTCAGCCTAACCAGGGACAAACAGAACCAAAATAAAAACTATAGCAGCTTCACTGAGCTGACTTATAAGACAGACCAGTGATGACCACTTCATTACACACAGGTCTGAAAAATCAAAAACAGTCTCTGGGCTGTTATGAAGTGCAATAAGATAATAGTTACGACAACTACTATACACCATTGATCATTTATAGATTTCCTAAAATTGATTTTCAGATTTAATGACGTAACGAATTCTCTAAAAGTGTCATATAGTGCTTTTCCTCAAAACATCTTTAAATCATACTCACTGGGCTTGTCACGCCATGTATATGCTCCAGTTTCATTTATCTAAACCGTTTCTAAAAGTTTCAAGAAATATGAATTATCGTACACATTGTCGTTCGATGCCATTCAATGTATTCAAACAATGAGTTTGCCGTCTTCGCCTTTGTGTTGATTTCGATTAATCAACGATTACATGGGTCCATGTATACACCAGCTACATTTTGAATGACCTCTAAATATGTATTTCCTTCAGAATGAGCAGCAACATGGTGTGACGGAGCGGGGTTAGGACAATTTACACGGGCCAGGTCGCGAATAATGAATTCCACAAATCAAGTCCCCTAAACTTTACCAGAGTCCTACTTAACAACATAATCTATTGTCCAGAACACATGGCACAAGGCCAAGTTTTAAAACATGTAACAGTATAATAATTAACATGTATAGTAGTATAATAAATGGAAATCTGAAAAGAAAGTTACATTGTTACAAATTCGGCCTAACAAGGGACAAACAGAACCAAAATAAAAACTATAGCAGCTTCACTGAGCTGACTTGTAAGACAGACCAGTGATGACCACTTCATTACACAAAGGTCTTAAAAATCAAAAAAAGTCTCTGGGCTGTTATGAAGTGCAATAAGACAAGAGTTACGACAACTACTATATACCATTGATCATATAGATCTCCTAAAATTAATTTTCAGGCAAAAGGGACAGACACAAACACGACCGACCAGTCCCTGAATGTGCATATTGGTCACATGAACATGACCAATTTGGTCCTTTGACCCCAAGACCCCTTTCTCCTGCCTTTAGTTTCCTTAAATACTGTGGCCTGTGCATGTTTGTCAGGTCACCTGGCCTGGAGGCCACCAACTCCTTGGCTCATGCATATACATTGTAGTCTCCTTTTAAAAAGTCGCCAAGCATGCACATTGGCCACCATTATTGATAGCAGCTCGATGGTATGCATTTTTATGTATCAATCTTGCATCTCATTTTAACCATATTGCCAAATCAAGCTATTGACTGAAATATGTAAGATGGGTTGAACTAAAAAACCTAGTTTTCTAGTCTAGCATACTGTCCAAGACATTGGGCTGCCTGTAAGAAAAGAGCAATGCCTTCACATTGATCATCAGCAAGAGGATCCACCATCTTCTGCAATCTGGACCATGTACGTTTCATCCGAAAGACTGAGATATATATCAGGCACCTGAACATTGTTATTTGTCCGCAGGTCAGGCAGAGGGGCAACGTCATCATTCAACTCAATGTTACTATCATCCAATTCTAAAATGTTAGGATTTTGCATCACAGCTTCGACTCACATCATAATTGGACTATGATTTTTGCAGGTTCGGATAAGATGATTTTTCCATTTCCCTACGAATTCCTTTAGGCACGATTTATTCCGCATAGCAGCAACACGAATTTTCTGTATGGGTCGGCGATACCAGCATTTTCCATATAGAAGAAAATGTCACTAAAGGTACAAGTTACATCCACTCACTACATCAAGCCATAGTCTTTCAACCCGCTGGTTATTGGTAGAGAGACCAGTTATAAACTGCCCCCATTCAGTCCACCAGTGTTCAACATACACCCTCATTGAACTCTATTATCGAAGAGGGTATAAAAGCACCAGACCCTGGCCTATTCGAGCACTTGGCATTTGCGCCTCATTGCGCTTAGTCGTTCCCCTTCAATTCATGGTAAGACTCTCGTATTCTCTATTATTCCGATTTCTGCAGGCTCGGTGTTTGAGCGGGCTACGCCTTTTTTGCCTATATTCTTTATGCAGGCGCTGTGCAATTTTCCTGTGCATTTCGTTTCTAGTCTAGTCGGCGATGCCTATGTCGGGTCTTGTTGTCCAATTTGTCCATTTGTATATTTTCTCGTCTTTCCCGATTTTATTCGTATTTTCGTGGCATGTATATTTTGAATGTCTCTATGTGTCTTTCTGCCATGCGAGCCTTTGTGCTGGGGCAGTGTGTAGCCTTGCGAGCCTTGAGCTGCGGCCAGCCTTGCGAGCCTTCGGGCTGGGGCAATATGCCTTGCGAGCCTTCGGGCTGGGGTAATAGCCTTGCGAGCCTTCGGGCTGGGGCAATAGCCTTGCGAGCCTTCGGGCTGGGGCAATAGCCTTGCGAGCCTTCGGGCTGGGGCAGCATGCTGGTTTGGGCTAGTGGCGTTTTGACGTATGCGTTGTGTGAAGCCTCTGGAAATTTACGTCGGGGGGGGGGGGGTAGAAACGCTATGGCATGCTTTTACTGCAATTCAAATGACCATTTCATTAGAGATTGCGATAAAATGAAGGTCGTTAAGCATTTGGGTAATAACTAGGCTCCTTCTCTTGACCCGGGATAAACTGTCCTTGTGGAACCTCGGTTTCACGTGGGTCGGGAGTTGAGCCTTTTGTCCTTCTAAATCCTAAAGTTAGCTTATATCATTTTGCAGGCCATTTTGGGGTTTGCTATCCCAGATTGGGAATATTAGGTGGATTTTGATCCCCTTTCCATATCTTCCCATACACGAACCCCAGTTTGGACGACGGTGGAGGGACAGGAGGCTCAATTCCCGGCCCGCAACAATTGCCCGCGATTTGAAGATATTATGCTACGTGGCGAATCCTATGATATAGATGCCTTGCCGTTGAGAAACCCGGATTTTTTCGTACCTGGTCAGTTGCATAATTTTATGGTTGAATGGGATGAAATCATTTGCATCGTTTTCATTCAGATTCTCATGTGTCTGTAAATTACCTTATGGTTGCGTATACGTATTCAGGCTCATCGTCCTAAAGTCATTCGCAGATATTTATCACCCGCTAGCTAAAATACTCTGCCATATGGTACCAACTACTGTATATACGGCTCTCTAGGTCAGTATTTACAATGCACCGATAAAATCATTCGCAGTGTATAGATTGAAATGTATGTTGTGAATGTCAATTGACAAGTTCTTTGTGAATTAAACGTGCTTTGTAGATATCTTGTTTCTTCTTTCTTCTTAGGAGGAATCTTTTCTTTCTCCTTTCTCTGTGTTGGGAGTTTTGGGAGTGTTTCGATCCGATGTCAGAGGATTCCACCTCGGATTTCGTGGCCGTTGCGGAGAAATGGTTTTTGCTCCCAATACTCCCTTGAGATGATAGTGGTCACTGAGGGTGCGTATACACCCTCATTGAACTCTATTATCGAAGAGGGTATAAAAGCACCAGACCCTGGCCTATTCGAGCACTTGGCATTTGCGCTCGCATGTAATGAAGGAAGTTTCCATTCTATCCCCAGAGTTTCCTATTTGGAATGGTGACAGGATAATATGAGATCGAGCCTTAATTGCTGGGCACCATCCATCTTCCATACCGCTAGAGATATTAGGTGCTATGGATTTGTTGCCCCTATATCATTTAGTTTCTCATGTTTGTTTGAGCCAGCTAATTAAGTCCCATTTTATTGGTTTCCTTGACCCACCCGCCCCACCCTTGGTGCCGCTGTCTCTCGTATTTCTTCTTACACTGAAGAAATGCTTTTTGCTCCCAATACTCCCTTAAGATGATAGTGGTCACTGAGGGTGCGTATATATCTTGCCACTTCAATATTCTCCATACAATAGTCAGCTCTCACACGAAGAGGGCATCCATTCAACGAAACTGCTCCTCTGAAATGATCACACACTACTAATTGCAGCTCCATTGTTAGTCGAACAATGGAGACATAAACATAGCCTGGAATATCCCTCTATACCACCATGGATCGCGAAACCCCAGGGATCAAAAAGTAATTGTGATTTACATTGATGTGCCTGTTCATAAAAAGATATTTCAGGATTTCCAATTTGCACATAGGTCAATTATTGTGAAGGTAAAATGAATGTCTCAAGAGGAATTAGTCCTACCCTGTTCAGAAATGTATGGTTAGAAATGGCATGATATTTGACTACAATGATACAACATATATTATATATCTAATTCCCGAGACTAAAACTGCAACATTGGCCAGGCTTTGGTCCTGTAAATGTACATGTACATCTGCATATCAAATGATGTTGACGTGGCAATTTGGTGTCCACTGCGCCTGCATGACCACAAGGTACTGTCTTCAGGGACTGTCTGACAGCTGTGATTGTTGACCCGACGTCATGACATCATGATGACGTCATGGCATCCTGTGACGTCATCAGTGACATCGTAGCCTGAGCCTGCATGCTCTGTTGCTCATGGCAACAAGAGAGGACCAAAATGAAGGATTTTGGCTACTGGGCACCGTGCACTGATGGTATGAAGCAACCATGTGTGCCTGATAGGTCATGAAGGTGCAGGAAATGCGGTTTCGTCAAGAGAGACTCATCAGATGCGTGTGGCGACAAAGAAATACGGTTGGATATACAGAGGTATCCTGATAGCGGGACCGCAAGGAGTCAATTTCTCCCCTTGATTGACCTAGAGTAGATCTTGGTCAGTCAATTCAGGCAGTATGGCCTGATGAAGGGCGGTCTGAGCTAAGCAGTTGGCAAAAAGTGGGTCTAGATGGTTAAAAGTTTAACCTGTGTGCCTAAAGAAGACACGTGAAACCGGAGAGGTTGAAACAGCTGGACAGTAAAGGAAATACGTATACGTCGGAGGGAAATAGTATTTAAATGACGTGGCAATGTACGTATACTTACCTTAGGAACATGAAATCCACAGGGGCTGGGTGCACTGATGGAAGCTTCATGGAGCTGACGCCAATTAATAATGCGTCAGGGTTCAGAATCATTCATGCCCACAGCCAATCAGGTAAGAGGCCTTGGCCTGTTCAGTGCATATTCTACTGGGAGCGCTCATGCTCCGAATTAATGAACTGGTCCTAGGGTATAAATACTGTACATGTAATTTCCTTTATTAAGGGTTGACCATAATAATAAGTGTTCCTCCACATCGTTGGCTAATCAGTCGAATGCGCCCAAGTTCTTCATCTAATTCGTTTTCAGTTATACTAGAATACTCAACTTTAGATGATTCAAATGAAGATCCACTGCGACGATTCCGCAATGTCCTTTCACTGACACCTGAAGCAATTGACCACCAGTTGAATCCCATTCCCCAAAGTTGTTTGACTTGGTATGCAGGGATGTCGATTGATGGACGACCAGGTAATCCAGTCCTTATGAGTCCATCATGTCCATGATTAGGCGCTTATTTTTTTCGCACATTTGCAGTAGTACCAGTATTTGGCAAACTGGCTGTGGAAGTGATGAGCAAGGATGAAATCGTGTCATCAAATCGTAGTCGAACGTCAAGCAACAGAACTAACAGATAGTTTAAAAGTGAATTACCTTGAGTTCGTTGAGCTTCTGTAGCAATGGTGCAGCAATCTTGGCATAGTCGTTTATTCTTCCCCGGTTATATTCAGCAACATTGACCGCAATGTGTTTATTTAGGCATGAGAAGGGTATATTGTAAGAGACTGAAAAGCCTGCAGCACCCTTTTAAAAGCTAGGGCGATAAAAAGATATTCCAGATGCAAGCGTCGATGTCCTGTCAGATATGAGACACCCCTATTTGCAAATATGTGTAACTTTATCTTGCCCACCTAGCTACTAGTACTGCCTTTAGTTTAATGAAACCTTATAGTAACCAGACTGGTTATTCTAAGTTTAAACTTGACTCTTCATTGCCATGAAATTAAGGCATTTTACAAATAAACAGTGACATAGATGAAATAAAATTGCAATTTAAGTTGCCAATCAGCGGCCCAATATCAACCACAATTGTCATCATAGGTACTGTCACACGGACAAAAATCGCTCGTTACGATGGCGCCATTATACGGTTTTGCATTGAATTACAACACTATGCATCATCAGACATGTCAGAAGAAACGTCGTACATTGAGCATGTAGCCTAGCCCTACCGTATACTGAAACTATTATGTCAATGTCAGAATGTGCATTGCATGCATGATACAATACATAGTAATGACTAATGTATTGTATGTATGCAGCCTGCAAGCCACCAAACGCGTGGCTGAGACACCATCATGACTTTGCATGCTTACCAGCAGACAGAGCAGAGACCAACGATCGTGAACTCCCAGTTTATCAGGATTCTAAATGTATATAACATCTATAAATTGGCTGCGGACCATCATCATTCACGATGAACAGATCATGTAGTAAAACCCAGATGGCGCTGTTATCTCAATTTCCGAAAAATTGCAGATTAGTCATTTTGTGAAATTATCGCCGTTGTGTTACATACAGAACCGTACGCATTGCCTAAAATCTTTACCTTCACATGTAGACGAAAACATTTTTTGCGATGTTCTCTCATTATTCATATCCGTCAAGTGGTAAACTTGTTCTGGTTCATGGCATGCTATTTGAGCGATGATACTTGGTAAAATGACCCTCCAGCATGTCTAAGTACTGTCATAATCCTGTCCAACTGCCATCTTTACTTGCACTTCGACGTTTTGTAGTAATGATAATATATTTTGCATATTTTGCCTGATTTCAAGAATGAAACATATGTACAGTTTTTCTTGTAACTAATATTACAAAAGAGTACGCATTCCCTGAAATCCATGGCTTTAAATTGAATGTCAAGAACAGAAACGCCAAGGTCACGAAGAGGGCGTCGACTTAATTTGAGGCACCGAATTTCTGACTGCTTCATCAGAATAGTAACACTGAAGTGCTCGACTGGCTCTAAAATGTTATATGTGGAACAAGGGGAAAATTGGGAATTAAACAGACTTTGAATGGTTTTCAGGTTAACATGAACTAGAGAAACCGCTAAGAAGACAGACAAAAAGGCAACTTACTAGTGTAACACATCACTCTTTTAAATCGCTTTTTGTACTTCGTAGGGACAGTTTTCGTTACGTTAACAAACATGCCAAAAGCGAAAAACAGTGCCGTTTTCACAAGTGTTGGGTAAATTCTGTTTTTGAGTTATTGGTTTTACTTGGTAAATTCAACTGACTACAAAGCCGGTGAAAACGACGAAACAGCGACTGTAAAGCCCGCAGCATACTAGCCGCCAACTTCGGCGTTCACTGGCGTTTTTTGCCGCAAGAGTCCTGAACGCCTGAAAAATCCCTAGTCTGCTACGAACGGCGTCGGCGAACGCGACTTGCCGCCACTTGCCGCAACTAAACGCCAAATATCTAGCATGTTTGATTTTTGACGCGTGTCAACGCGTTTGAACGCCTGAAGAATCCAGGTGTGCTACGGATGGTCGCCTGACTTGGCGTCGGCGGCGAGGATATGGCTAATCAGCTTGCGTCATGTTCTCACATGATTTCGCGCTGCATGGCCCAGGATGAGTTAAAGTGGCAGAAAAGACGCTACTGGACGCCAACTCTGGGCAGGTGTGCTCTGACCGGGATCGACTGGCCGCCAACTTTGGCGTCGAGAGGCGTCAGCCGAACGCTTCTTGTCGCCAAAGTTGGCGGCTGGTGTGCTGCGGGCTTAAGACGCTGTCCTATCGAACGTTTAACTTCAAAGTCCTCAGTGATCCAAATATTCAACATTACTCGGAATAATTTACATGTGTTCGCCAACAGTATGAAAGTTATATTTCACTGTTCGTTTGATTAGATCACTTGGTTACGTATTAGTAAGATTTGGAGGGCTTTGCACGTCCCTCCAATACGATAGTGTTTGCCCGACAGTGTATGTGTCGAAGTTGCCAAATTTTTGCATATACGTGTGGTGATGTATTTGCAAAAAGTGTAGGAAGAAAATAAATAAGAATTACTAATTCATAGTTAATTACTAATAGCTGATGATTACATCCGCCTTGCATTTATGACTAAATTGCATATCCATTTCAGTGAATAATAATGTCCTCTATCATTTATTGTGTTTCTGTGAAGACGTCATCAGAATTGTACTTAAATGAGATAGTATTTGGCAGAAATGTTTTAGAGCAACATTCACATTATAGATGAATCGCCTAGAATTTGTTCATGAAATAAAAAGGGTATGCCACACGCCAATTCTTTACTTCACGAAGAGGATCACTCTGACAGTACTTCAATCTTCCATGGGTTCTTTAGGCCACTAATATGCTATATGGCACACAAATTATCTTGATAGTAAGTATCCGTGTCAGCTGAGTGTAAATTAATATAATTTGTCTTTATGAACTGTATTTTGCACAAAGTGTCACTGCTGGGTTTGATGGGTACCTGAATACAGTTGCACATCTGTTTCTGTCCCGCTATATCATATATGTATAAGAATAACAAACTGAGATACTTCCCAAAAAATAGATAAACAATATACTAGCAACATTACGAACACATACCATCGCAGAACTTTTCGAAGTGATAGGCGAACCTCATAGTATATCCACTACAAGATACAAACAAATTCTTATATTCTATGGTATGGCGACTAACACTGCTGATGTGACAGTATCCGTATAAATCATGCTGCGTGTTTCGCAATGCCTGACACACACTCGGCCCATGTAGTTTTGCTTTGATGCGATAATCGAAAGATAGGCATTTCAAATTATATTGGTTTTTACGGCAGGTTCCCAAACACTGCTTCAACGTTGAAGGATGCAATGTTTTGTCGTTGTTAGCTTTTATCATGGCGGATGGTATGCATCTAAATTTGACGTTGTGTCTTTGACAATTTGCTGTAACGAAGATAGTAAATTGTCATCATACATTTTGTAGACTTCCCGTTAGGCACTGCCTGCTATGTAGTACAATACAGCATGATTGGAGAAAACCGATATAATGGTTACATATTTAAACGAAAATTTGTTGCGAAATCTACTCCCTTTTACGCGACCGTCTTCTGCTCCGAATTCACATCAACAAATGTCAAAGAAAACATTGCATATTTTTGCGAAACGTCTCATAAACTGTACTTGGAAAAGTTGACTTCAAGTTTTATTTATTGTTTTATAGATACAGTGGAACCTCTCTTAGCGGACACCTCTCAATTAGGAGACCCAGGTTTTATATAAGGACACTGTTTTTGGTCCCAAACCTATCATCTTCATTCAAATTGACCTCTGTAATCAGGATACATCTTTAATAAGGACAGCATATGTCAGTCCCAATGGTGTCTTTAATAGAGTCGTTCTAGTGTATTGGTAAATTTGGTGATATATCTCAGAATCGTCTTACCAGATAATACTGACAAATCATTGATTTGTGACCAGTGTTATGCGAAAATTGCCTGATAACGAGAAGTAAGATAAAGCAAAAAAGGAATGCGGCTTATTTCGTTCTGAGTTTGGATTGAATGACATCTACAAAATATGCACCGTTCACGATGATTATAATAGCTGACAACATGAGAGACACACGGTAGAGTTCTATCCAAAAACATTACATAATTTCTTGATGAAGAGAATGGGCCAGTTCAGAAAGAAGCCTTTTCAAGGACAGTACGCGGTAAACTGGCCATGGTCCCTGGACTAAAGATAAATCGTCTATTCTTTATTTGACTCACCAATGCCGTATTCCTCTTTGAGCACACAGGCATATTGAAAATGTGATGTCAATAAAAGTATCATCAGCAGTAGTCGTCTAAATAAATGTACGATGGCCTTCATCATGATACCGCCAATCACGTATCTCCGTTGGCTGAAGGAACCTGAATGTTGGTGGTTCACTGAAAAGGTTGGATTGATCGAGGACCAGAATTGAATCACTGAGAAAATACTTCAAAACAGGTTTTCGTTTGCTACTAACATAACGAATTCTCTAAAAGTGTCATATAGTGCTTTTCCTGAAAACATCATTAAATCTTAGTCCATGGGCTGGTCACACCATGCATATGCTCTAGTTTCATTTATCTAAACTGTTTCTAAATATTCAAGAAATATGAATTATCGAACACATTGTCGTTCGATGCCATTCAATGTATTCAAACAATGAGTTTGCCGTCTTCGCCTTTGTGTCGATTTTGATTAATCAACGATTGCACGGGTTTACACCAGCTACATTTTGAATGACCTTTAAATATGTATTTCCTTCAGAATGAGCAGCAACATAGTGTGACGGAGCGGGGTTAGGGCAACTTACACGGGCCTGGTCGCGAATATAAAGAATTCCACAAATCAAGTCCACTAACATGCCTGAACATTACCAGAGTCCTACTTAACAACAAAATCTATTGTCCAGAACACATTTCACAAGGCCAAGTTTTAAAACCTGTAACAGTATAATAATTACATGTATAGTAGTATAATAAATGGAAATCTGAAAAGAAAGTTACATGGTTACAAATTCGGCCTAACCAGGGACAAACAGAACCAAAATAAAAACTATAGCAGCTTCACTGAGCTGACTTGTAAAACAGACCAGTGATGACCACTTCATTACACATAGGTCTTAAAAATCACAAACAGTCTCTGGGCTGTTATGAAGTGCAATAAGATAACAGTTACGACAACTACTATACACCATTGATCATTTATAGATCTCCTAAAATTGATTTTTAGGCAAAAGGGACAGACACAAACACGACCAGCCAGTCCCTAAATGTGCATATTGGTCACATGAACATCACCAGTTTGGTCATTTGACCCCTACCTCCTGCCTTTAGTTTCCTTAAATACTGTGGCCTGTGCATTGTCAGGTCACCTGGTCTGGAGTCTATGGCACGCCAAAGCGGAATTATTTCAACCCTGTACAAAATATTAGCAAAAACGATCCAACATTTTCAGAAAACAAGCCAACATTAGCGGAATTATTTCAACCCTGTACAAAATATAAGCATTATTTTTTAAAAAGATCCAACATTTTGAGAAAACAAGCCAACATTTTTTTTTTAAATGTTGACAAAATTTTACGGCAACATTTATTTTCGTTCAAGATTTTTTTCTTGCAACATTTTTTTCGTCAACAATTTTTTCGTCCAACAACGAGCGCCACCTGTGAAGAACTAATTGAACTATATACCCTCGAGACGAGGTTCAGCTACGGGGTACTTCTGGCATGTTTCTTTACACGAATATCTTACGCACGTGGTTGTCACTCGTCATGAATGTGTCAGTGTCAGATTTTTGTCACCACCAACCAACACGCGAACTTATTCATCTGATCCTATGTGAGAAGTATGATAAAAGGCGCTTGTTTTGAGATGGCAACAACAACATACGAACGAACGAACGATCAGAATTCCCGACCTGCTATGAGTATAAAGTACCCCAGCTTAACCTCGTCCCTGCGCGCGAGTTCTATTAGCATTTCATAGGTGGCGCTCCTTGTTGAACGGAAAAAATGTTGAACGAAAAAAATGTTGCCTAGAAAAAATCTTGAACGAAAATAAATGTTGCAGTAAAATTTTGTCAAGATTTTTTTTTTAAATTGCGTAGAAAAAATTTTTAAGAGAAGAAAAAGATGTAAACGAATTTTTCGAAGATCACGAAAAAAAATTGTTGGCTTGTTTTTTCAAAATGTTGACATGAGTCTAAAAAATGTAATCTTTTTTAAAAGATTGTCGGGTGTATTTTTGAAAGTTTAAATAGTATTTCTTCTCTGTTGCCAAGAAATTTGTAGTTGCTAATATTTTTTCAGGGTTGAAATAATTCCGCTTTGGCGTGCCATAGGAGTCCACCAACTCCTTGGCTCATGCATATACATTGTAGTCTCCTTTTAAAAGGTCGCCAAGCATGCACATTGGCCACCATGATCGATAACAGCTTGATGGTATGCATTTTTAAGTATCAAGCTTGCATCTCATTTTAACCATATTACCAAATCAAGCTATTGACTGAAATATGTAAGATGGGCCGAACTAAAAAAACCTAGTTTTCTAGTCTAGCATACTGTCCAAGACATTGGGCTGCCTGTAAGAAAAGAGCGATGCCTTCACATTGATCATCAGCAAGATGATCCACCATCTTCGGCAATCGGGACCATGTACGTTTCATCCGAAAGACTGAGATATATGTCAGGCACCTGAACATTATTATTTGTCCGCAGGTCAGGCAGAGGGGCAACGTCATCATTCAACTCAATGTTGCTATCATCCAACTCTAAAATGTTGGGATTTTGCATCACAGCTTAAACCTACATCATAATTGGACTATGATTTTGCAGGTTCGGATAGGATGATTTTTCCACTGACCTACGAATTCTTTTAAGGCACGATTTATTCTGGGAGAATAAACATAACGCATAGCGGCAACATGAATTCTGTTAGTATCGGTCGGCGATACCAGCATTTTCCATATAGAAGAAAATGTCACTAAAAGTACAAATTACATCCTCTTTTACATCAAGCCATAGTCTTTCAGGAGAGACCAGTAATAAAACTGCCCCTATATTCAGTCCACGAGTGTTCAACATATATCTTGCCACTTCAATATTCTCCATACCATAGTCAGCTCTCACACGAAGAGGGCATCCATTCAACGGAACTGCTCCTTTGAAATGATCGCACACTTCTAACTGCAGCTCGATTGTTAGTCGAACAATGGAGATATACACATAGCCTTGAATATCCGTCTACACCACAATGGATCACGAAACCCCAGGGATCAATAAGTAATTGTGATTTCCATCGATGTGCCTGTTAATAAAAAGATATTTCAGGATTTGCATTTTGCAGATAGATCAATAATTGTGAAGGTAAAATGAATGTCTCCAGAGGAATTAGTCATACCCTATTGTTCAAAAATCTATGGCTAGAAACGGCATGATCTTTGACTACAATGATACAACAGATATTATATATCTGATTCCCAAGACTGATAACTGCAACTTTGACCAGGCTTTGGTCCTGTACATGTACATGCAGAGTCCAGCTCATATTAATATCATCACCTACAAATAATGATATGTGATTCTTAACTATTCAACCGTTTTCATTGCGGTTTGCACAAGGTTGTCGCAAATGTTGTATGATCAAGGAGCCTCACAGCCTAGTGGTTAACACTGCTGGCTACCACGCAATAGGGTGAGTCTATTCGGCTGTGAAAGCGCTCCTCGCTTACTAACTCTGGGAAAAAGTTATGAGCGTGTGGCCAGAAAATGATATCGGTATTTCTGTGCAGCACAGTAGTTCCTCGCATAGCTCGCCGTCTGACCCAGGCCTGATTTGAAAATTTTTCCAAGTCAAGCGAAGTTGTCAATCTTTACTCTAACAATAACGGGCTCGAGACGGGGCAGTGATTGTCCTTCGACTGGGATTATAGACGTAACGTGATTCATGTGAAGTATTAGTGAATAAGAAAGTATCGCTCCTTTGTTTAGTATTTGCTGTTCTTGAGCCGTTGTACATGTACATTCCTGATATCATCCTCATTCGCTAACCAGTCCCGAAAGGATTGTCGATGAATTCGATATCTCCGCGGGAATGCTGTAGGTGTCTGTGGATCAGCGTAACCTAAAAGGTGGGCCTGGATGTAGTCACCCAGATACCGAATCTTCTGGGCAACCGAATAAGCATTCAGATATCGTCTAGGTGGCCTCTCCATCGGCGGATCAATACCGTCACCATCCACTCCATTATCATATTCGCGGTCCTCGTCACCATCAGTATCCTCATCAGTTACCATAGCCAAGTGCGGTGGCCAGCAACACTGGCTCAAAACCTCAAAACCAACAAACCAAAAACAAGAACTTTCCAACGAGTTATTTTGACGGATGGAACTACTGTATGAGCCCCAATGTTAAATGCATATGTCAAGCACGGCTCGTCATGACATCGCTACTCGCGTCTGGAGCTTCGCCAGTCATGACATTTCTTCAATGGCACGAAACCCCCCTGCAAATTGTGTGTACTAAAATTTCCTATGCTGGAACATTAGGCCTTTTCTGCAGCGGTTGTGGCTGGAATGAGTTTCGGAATGGAATAAAGCGCAGGGACATGTTGTAACAATCAAGGTTTGATGAAAATCCAAGCGCAATTGTGAAAATGAGAGTGATTTTCAAGATTTCTGAACATCTTGAACCAGGCTATAGTGATTTGCTGAGGACAACCTTGCTACTATTCGTTAACTTGGTGAATGACAATTAGATAATTAACTGCACTTCTGTCGATATGATATTCAGATCTATATAAACCGCAATAAGGTCCACAAAACGTCCAAATCTGCATTTTGATGAAAATAGTCGATTTCGATATGACTACTTGTAGAAAAACGTATTTCTAGCACGCTATTTCCAGGATGTATTTGAAGTACCACGCAGGGGGGTAAGCAGGTAAACATCTTAGGGACCTTAATGGGTAAACACCTCGGCGTACTTATTAATGATGAAATGTACACAGTCACTCAGATAATTTATATGATACAATATGTGACTAACCACAGTTCCGTCTAAAGGCAAACAACAGCAAGAACAATAAGAACATAGTTGATTTGATAATGATTGATAGCGTGAAATCAATACTGATCAATGTGAGCATTTGATTAAGTTGGTGCCTGTATAGAATACATTACTTTATTAACCAATTTTGCATAAATTTGGCCACTCTGACAATTTTCTTTTTTTTCCATTTTCGCATTAGTTTATAAAGCATACCACTAGAGTGAAAACATTTTTTGGAATATAACATCCTGAGATTCAGGTTTTTGTTCTGCTACCTTGTATGCAAAACCCTGAGAAAAAGCAATACAAATCACTGGGAAGGGTGGCTGTTCCGATTACTTCATATACCACGTATATAGTTTATATGGGTGCTGTGTTAGCCAGAGCTAGCCCTTGATTATGAAGAGATTTTCAAATGAAGGTTACCATGGTCTGTCTATGTGCTCTCCCCGGCCCACAGGCACAGCTTTCAATACTTGATGTTTCTAAAAAGGCACTCTTGGCATGGCCTATCGAGGAGCTGTTCACGGTGCTCAACCTCTAGCCTGTCGACTTAATGCCTTGCCCGAGACATTGCTAGGAGGAGCAAGCATTTTGAAATTTTAGTAGTGATATTGTAATTGGTTCGGGCCATTGGGCAGCCGACATGACATGTGAAGGCCTATCTGAGTTCTCCTATACTTCTTCTCCGTATAAAAAAGGGCCTATTGCTGACTAAGGTCTCTCTCCCGCCAATAGATGTAATTTTATATGCACGCAACAGCACAGGGCCCGATTCTGTGGACAATTGGCTGGTTTAAGTGTGTCTTCGATGTGGCCCCTTTGATATTGCATTGGATTTATCGGACAGTTTAGAACGATCCTAGATAGCTGCAAAAATCATTTTTATGATGTGTGTGTTTTGGGTGATTTCAACTTTCCTAGTATTGATTGGTCTATCGTTGCATGCAACTCGGTAAATGACGTTGCGCAAGAGTTTTGTGATCTCTTGTTTGACTTTTCATTGTTGCAGTTTGTATATGAGCCCACGCAGAGGGCAGGTAACATTCTTGATCTTGTATTGTCTGACAGACCGGAGCAAATTAGTGATTTAGAAGTTTGGCCAGACAGCTTTTGTTCGGATCACTACCCGGTTGTGTTCACGTTGGGGATGAATGTAAATAGGTCAAAGCAAAGGCCTAGACGCAAGGGCCCAACGCGCCGCGTAGCGGCAAAAAAGCGAAGCTGGCGAAACATTTATAACGGGTCACCGTCACTTATTATTGGACTTATAGCGCATTTACGGGGTTGCAACTATTTTGCTTTATAGTGTCACCAGGAAAGAAAAGCATGCGACCTAACGCCGATCTATTTGTATAAAGTGATAATTGGAAGGTATATAGTAGGAAATATCAATAAAATAATCATTCCATGTCGTCTTTTGAGGGCATTTTTGATTGTAAAAAATATATGTGTACGTCACCGTAGTCTCTGCAATGATAATTTTATCAGAGCAGTCTCGCGCAAGTAGAAGTTCTTTACCTATTAGTTCTTCACTTATTAGTCTCAACGTCTGGCGCAAAGCCAGACGTTTTCCATTACGATTTCACTACGATGTTTGACAAGAAGGAGCAGTGCGCGAGATATGCTAATGAGCAGACTTCCCTCGCTTGAGTTTCTGAAGAATGTTCCATATCGCGCTAAGCTCATCACTGCTGATTATGACAGGCGTGCAACGGTAGGTATTTGCTCCCCAACTTCCACCCTAATACGGTACAATAAGTTACCATTTGATGGGAATGGGACAATGCCCTCACTGTGTATGGAGTCATAGCCAGGGATAAGAAGACATTATTCATTAGTGTTGGTACAAGTGATTTTGCCCAAAAAGCATGTGCATTCAAAAATCAAAATATGCAAGGTATCACGTACATGACCATGACGACGTGCAGAAAGTGCACTGGCCAGTGCATACCCTATGGCTATGTACTAGTAAACATGGTAAACATGAACAACATCATTATTCATCGGCGGTTCATTTTACTCCGAGCTTTTCCTGAAACATATAGCCATGATGATTAGGCCTACCATGTACCATGACCAATAACAGCACTAGATCATGTAGATGTCAACAAGTTCACATGAACCGTATAATCCCGCATGGCGCATGTGGGGCATGCGTCTAAACCAAAGCCCCAAAATCACTTGTTTTGGTCTATTTCACTTGTGTTTCCCCCGTCTCCCAGTCCATAATACATTTACAGTTTACAATCCCCGATCATGGCCCAACAAAAGGTCATCGGTTGACTAAAGGAACACAACTGTTCAATGGATTTATAGTTGAATGCGATCAAACTACGTCTTTTCAATCGTGGATTGTAAATTTAACCCCATGGGCCTAGGGAAGGCCCTATAACAATACTTTCGACACAGTTATTATCTCCGCTGCCTCCACCATGTTACACGCAGTGCTCACTGCTGATTTTAAAAAATGCACCACCTAGTCAAAACAGGACATATGTTCTTCTAGGAATAGATCTCTTTCCAATATTTCGTCATTCCACTATCGTCATCACCTCATGATACTTTCATTGACATTACAGGCACACATCCACAGAGCACTCTTCAAATCATCTACACAGTGGTTATCCAACTAGGATTATAAAGGTAATTTCTAAGCCCCGCACAGTGGGTTTCACTCTTGATAAAGGGGCACTATTGCTAGCAGCTAGGTAGGCAAGATAAAGTTAGACGAAGTAGCCGATAGGGGTCTCTCACCCCTCAAAGTCCGTCACAACTATTCAAGCTTGTACAAGGAATACATGCAGCGCTGACTCTAACAAGACCCAATGGGAATGTCGCACAGTCATCTGTCAAAAACAAGACCTATGTTGTAGTATGATCTCTTGCCAATATTTAATAATTGCACTATCGTCATCACCTCATCATACTTCATTGACATTGCAGGCACACATTGACATAGACCACTGTTGCAATGAACGACACAGTCGCTATCCAAGTAGCATTATAGAGGTAATTATCATTATCATACCTCATTAGCATGTGAACCAATCGCGTCGCGTCCTTTGCGATCACGGCAAAGCCTCATGGAATAATGTCTTTCACCGTTGAATAATTTTTCATATTCCATGCCTACAACTTCAATTTCTTCATATTCCAGGGCTAGAAGTTCAATACTAATATAATATCCAAGATAAAGTTACAAGAAGTAGTCAATAGGGGTCTCTCACCTCTCACTGTATGTCCACACTATTCACGCTTGTACGAGGAATACATTCAATGCTGAATCTAACAACACCCAGCGCCCTTACTCTGTATATTATAGTCACTGGAAGATGGCCCATTTCACTCCTTGCTTCTACTTCACCTATAGTCTCATTGCATACGCCTCAGTTCTATGATATCACATTCACTTTCAGCTGTCATGCAACGCAACAACTGTGCTATCTGCCATCGCACATCAACGAAGAAGTGCAGCCGCCCACATTCCACCTCACATCTGTCCGACCAGCTGCAATCCTCGAGGACGCCCCACTGTACCACGATTTCACTACGATGTTTGACAAGAAGGAGCAGTGCGCGAGATAGGCTAATGAGCAGACTTCCTTCGCTTGAGTTTCGGAAGAATGTTCCATATCGCGCTAAGCTGACCACTGCTGACCATGACAGGCGTGCATTGGACTGGTACAGGTTGGAACTGAACATTGAATATGCTGGTGGTGACGCTTTCTGATGAGAAGTTGGTCGTGACTGATGCAGTATTGTTGGACTTGTCCACAGCATCGTTCAATCATTGCTCTCTGAGCTGCCTTGATTCTGTACTTACCCAAATACTAAGACCAAATGCCTGTTGACTGTGCTTTAAGAGAGACTGGCGCCATGCCTAGAGATATGACTGACCCCTATTGGCAAATTTGTATGACTTTATCTTGCCTACCTAGCTGCTGCCTATAGTCTCCCTTTAACTGCGGAACACTTCAAAGTCGATAAAATGCCATGTTCCACCTTTTAATGTGTTCAGACCGCCATTTTCAAAATAATCAAGTCAGGACACTGCCTTCTAGTCTCATAATAAATTTTGCTTTCCTCAATAATAACATTTCTTCTTCTTCAATGCTTTCATCATTCCAAACTTCTCCTCCTCTGACTTTTACAGGGGTACAGTCATGGCAATCAAAACCCAAATACTGAGACCAAATGCCTGTTGACTGTGCTTTAAGAGAGACTGGCGCCATGCCCAGTCTCTCTTAAAGCACAGTCAACAGACACCAACCCCCTCAGACTCAGAAACCACAAACGCCCAACCCTTCCTGCTACCTTAATACTTCTGGGTCGGTGTTGGATTGGAAGAGTGCTAATATTAATGGATTGCGTGATTTTCTTTGTGAAGAGCTTGGTTATGGTTCAGATTTTAAAGAACGAAATGAAGGTCTCGATGTAGAACTTGTATGGCAGGACTTGCGTGGTATTGTTAATTGGGGTGTTGAATTTGTTGTTCCCAAGAAAGTGTTAAAAAGTTCCAAGAGACCACGGTGGGTAACTGGTGAGTTGAAGCACTTGTCAAATAAGGTGAAGACAGCACTGCGTAAGGCCAAGAGGGACGGGCGTGACATCTCCTGAAATAAATATAGGGCACTGAGAAATGGCTTACTGGACTGCGCAATATTTCGCCAAAAAAGTATTCTACGCAAGGTGACTTTTCCTATTCATAATACACAGCCTGTCCATCCTAGATCGTGGTTACATGGGGAGTAATCGTTGTAAAATTAGGCCAAACGCAAATACAGTTAACCCGGGTACCACTATGTTTACGATGCGAACAAGCCGTGTTAGTCATTATCCGCATTTTATTCATTGAACATTTGCGGGTACAGCGTCACAGTGATCAGCATTGAACGGTAAACATGTTCACATCATATTCAGACAACGGCTTGTAACGGCCATACAGGAAACGATTCGTATCAAAAACCGACGATCACAACTATTCGCTTGCTGAGAGTATACGTTTATTACGCGCATACATTACATTGCGACATTTGAGCTTCCAAGCTTTGAGAAATAACAGGTCATGTGGGAATTTGGCATATAATTTTGGTAATTTACGTGAGTACATTTTCAACCCCGAAAAGTGTGAAGTGAAGTTATGCTTTTATTTAGTAAAAATCGGTGGGCATGTCCAACAAGACATGTGTCGCAGCTGTCTGGGTGGGTGTGGGTCATCACTCAAAAGTCGTTCTTTGCAATGCATGCAAGCACTGCATGTGTGTTTGATTTGTGTATACAATGTACGTTACCCTCTCTACTTCAAATGAATGAACCTCATAAGGGTTTGATTAATTAATTGTTTGTCGTACCTTCTGTGATCGAGGTCCGAACAAATTTTCAGGCTAGAGATCACCAACTTATGAAGCACTGCCCACCCCCCCCCCCCCCCCCCCCCCAACTACAAAGTAAGACCATATGAGACCCACTAAGGCAGCACTAGAGTTAGACTACAAAACTAAGACCCCCACTCATGAACTACAAAACTAAGACCCACTTTTATTTCGATATTTGATTCATGTTCAGTACTCAAAGAGTGAAGTTGTGGGAGGTTGTTTAACCGCCACCACCATGCCCGCCACCATGCCCACCCCAACCCATCTTCAACATCAAGCAGAAGTGTAACAACATGTACAATGAGTGGGCCGGGTGGCATGGTTGAATTTCACTTCCTACCTAGACACCAGGGCCCAATCTCATGAAACGCTTCTAAGCCTAGTTGACAGCTAATTTGGCCTGTAGTTGGCTGCTATCTACGGTGGCTGGAAAGTGCCATCATTATTTTTTCCGGAATATTTCTTTTTTTTTAATTAACATTATTTTTCTTAAATAAAGTTGTTTTTTTAATTTCCGCCGCGTGGCGATAATTATTACCGCCGCGGCGATAATTATTTCCGCTGTGCCCGAAATTATTTCAGCCGCGTGGCGATAATTATTACCGCCGCGGCGATAATTATTTCCACCGTGCCCGAAATTATTTCCGCCGCGTGGCGATAATTATTACCGCCGCGGCGATAATTATTTCCACCGTGCCCGAAATTATTTCCGCCGTGCCCGAAATTATTTCCGCCGCGTGGCGATAATTATTACCGCCGCGGCGATAATTATTTCCACCGTGCCCGAAATTATTTCCGCCGCGTGGCGATAATTATTTCCACCGTGCCCGAAATTATTTCCGCCGCGTGGCGATAATTATTACCGCCGCGGCGATAATTATTTCCACCGTGCCCGAAATTATTTCCGCCGTGCCCGAAATTATTTCCGCCGCGTGGCGATAATTATTACCGCCGCGGCGATAATTATTTCCACCGTGCCCGAAATTATTTCCGCCGCGTGGCGATAATTATTTCCACCGTGCCCGAAATTATTTCCGCCGTGCCCGAAATTATTTCCGCCGTGCCCGAAATTAATTACAGCCACAAAGATGATTGGACGCACGATTTTACGTCATGTTCTGGGAAGCCACATGTTTTAACACGCCTTAAGGGTTTGCTATAGGCACCACCATTTTCGCTAGAACGTGAAATCTTGGAGCAATTAGAACTTCTTCAAAATAAAGTGAATTCAAATTTCAAGGATGGTATGCAGTTCTTTGTTTTCCAGGGAACTGCATACCAGCCTTGAAATTGGTATTAACTGCATTTTGAATGCGTTCTAGTTGCTCCAAGATTTCAAGCTCTAGCCAAAATGGCCGTGTATTGGCGGTTATTACCGCAAATAAAGACAAACCAAAGCAAAGACACTTGTGTAGCATATCAAGGACACGTAAATTGATACTCCTATGTGTGCCACATCAAAGACATCTGGAATGCATGTTTTGTTTTTGTTGTGGCACAGATAGGAGTATCAATCTACGTGTCCTTGATATGCTACACAAGTGTCTTTGCTTTGGTTTGTCTTTATTTGCGGTAATAACCGCCCATAGCCGTGCCTATAGCCAACCCTTAAATTCAGCCCACTTCGCTTAAAGATCACGATGAAGACTGTTGATGAGGTAGGTCAATGTGGTTCGTGATGTGGTTATAGCCGGGGTTATAACAAGTAGCCTAGTATGTATGTATACTAGTATATAGACCTAAGCTCAGAGCCAACTGTTCATAACGGTTACGGACGGTCGGCAAGGCCTATGTTGTGCCGGGATGTTGTGTAGGGATTTACAACTGCACATTTGAATGCCAAATATTAGGGGGGGGGCAGGCAACAGCCCTCCTTGCCCCGGCCATAAAGCTTTGCGGTTTGTTGATCTGGCGAATCCAAAGTTACTGTGGCCGGCCTCAACATGACATGTAACCGCCGTCACCCATTGAGCATCGCGCTCTACACTGCTACATATGATTTTATTAGCTGAGGCACACAGCATGCAAGCATACAGATTTCGCAGAAACGTGTTTCACTGATGATGCCAGGTGACCCTACGGCGGCCCGTGAGGGACATCGGTTTTCAAAATGTATCAATGCGTTTTTTAAAAACTTCTCTCCGCTTGGAGAATACATTTCTCCGCGGAAATAACTTTTCTCCGCTTGGAGAATACTTTTCCTCCGAGAGATATCTTTCTCCGCCTTGAGAAAACATGAATCACGTGATCTTTTACCACGGAGAAGTTATTTTCGCGGAGAAATGTATTCTCCAGGCGGTGGAAAGTTGTTTCTGCGGAGAACAGTAAAAAAGCTGCCCCCTCGGCCCCTAGAGTGGGGCTGGTTGTTAGGAAGTATATAGGCCTACTTCATGGTGATATTTTTTAAGTCACCCAATGATCCCACTTTATCATGTTTGGTATGTCGATGTTGTAGATTATATTTGGACAATGCACATATTGATTTTTGCTTAGTCGAACCACAAGGCAGTAACAGAGTATAGGCAAACTAGTATGGGATGTGGGGGCATCGGCAGTTAATAAATTCTTCATTCTTAGTTCACCATCACCACCTTAGAAGACGGAATGTCGGAATCATTGTAGACTGATATTGAAAGGGAAAAAATGATTTATTCCAAATTCTACATCTTGCATCATTTCAGGTTTGTGACTTCCTCTGCTCGAGGGGTATATCAGATGTTATTATTGAAAACGTGCGTCAGCAAAAAGTAAGTATCAATGTAAATCATAAAGAGCAAAAATTACACTTAATACTCGACGATAGTCTGGCTTCTAAGATCGGTTTATTACTTAACAATTATTGATAAAGACACGTCTCTACCGGTCCAACACTGTAAGTGTACCAATACTAAAGTCATGTGCAAACTTTATGGTGCCTGTATAAAGTAGATACATGCATTTTCCGCATTGGGGATTGGGGATTTCTGAAACTGAATAAGGTGCGTGCCAGTGTTCCCTGTAGTCTCGGTACACCTTTGGTTCAGACCATTTGATAGGTATCCTTTTGACAGTAACTGTTATCCGTTTATAATCCGACTAATAGGGCGGGGTCTTTCTCACATTAACCCTTTCGGTTCAGACCATGATATGGATGCCGTGTCTTTTTACATTAAAAATTAACGGCCGATTTCATAAAACACTTTCTGTGTAGGGCTATGATATTATTTCAAACCTAGAACTGGAATGTCTGGCCTGTGTATAATAGAGGTTAAAACACCGTTTAGCGTAAAATAGCTTTACAAATTTGACCCTGACCAGACTTAATAAATTTCATATTATTTCAGATTGACGGAGCCGTAGTCAGCTTACTTAGTGAAGAGCAACTTCGTGAATTGGGAATAAGCACACTAGGTGACAGATCAATGCTGAGAGGTTTTTGTCAGAGCCGCGCTGCAACTGGCCCTACCATAGTTTCGGGTTTCACTAGCATTCCAAATGAGAGTAGAGCTCCACCTACTAATGTAGTCGCAGTTACCGGTACTACAAACACGTCAGCCTCCACCGATAATTCCAGGAGACAGCAACTATTAAACGCTCTTCGCCAGCAATATCCCTCCAGACGAATGCCGGATGATAAACGTAAGGCAGGCAGGCCCGTTAAGAAACACAGGACTGTGCAATTTGGACTGCGTATCTTGTGTAAAGATGATGAGTCGACAAACCCATACAAAAGACCCTGGACGCAAGTAAAAACACCGCTTGGTGATAAAAACATGATTTCAATCCAAATTGACTCAAGCCAGTGCTACGAGTCTTTACTCCAAACGGTAAAAGACGCGTTTTTCCCAGATGGTGTAAATCGAATGGTGGGAGACATCGGTTTCTTCCACGGATTTGAGATCGTGAATGGCCAAAATGATAATGTTCGTGATGGCATGAGTGATTTCACGCTTGCCAGTTACATAGCGAAGAAGATGGTATCTGGTTCTATAAGGTTGTACCTCCTCTTGGTGGAAGAAGCCAGTTTGGATGATGGAAATAAAATGGAGGTCCTTGACGATCCAGACTACTTGCCTGACTTACCATGTCTTCGGACAGGCTTAGAAGATGGGTCTTATGTCGCGTCGAGCCCTTCTAGTGAAGTTTTGATTAGGGAGTCGCTTCTTGTACCACCACCAACATATCCCTAGTTGCCTTCTAAGTGTTTTTCATGAAATGTCACTAGGCCTAGTTACATGCTAAGTTGACTGCTAAAGTTAGAGATGATCTGGGGCACCTCTAAATCTCTAGTTGTCAACTATTTTATCATTTGCCTGACTGGCATCGACGAGAGAACAAGTAAACATGGCAAGAAGGATATTTGAGCTTGCGGAACTTGTGGAGAGGCGCCGCGCTTTACGACGAGAGCGAGTTTTTAGAGATCGTCGGAATCCTCTGGACATCTTTAGTGACGGGGAATTGCTTCAGAGATACAGATTCTCTCGAAATGGGATCATGTTCATCACTGACTTAGTCACCCCACATATTGAGCATCCAACAAGACGAAGCAGTGCCCTACTTCCATATCAACAAGTCCTCATTGCCCTGCAGTATTACGGGACAGTGACATTCCATAAGGTTGTCGGAGATCCGTTGCAAGTGTCACCGGCAACTGCTAACCGAGCAATCCATCGTGTTTCCAATGCCTTGGCTGGAAGGATAAATGATTTCATCAAATTTCCGGAGGGGAATGAATTAGGACCCATTAAGGATGGTTTCTACCAAATGCGACACTTTCCTGGTGTGATAGGATGTGTCGATGGGACTCATGTCTGGATTATCTCACCACATCAAAACGAAGTTGACTATGTGAACAGAAAGGGTTATCATTCGATTAACGTGCAAGTGATGTGTGACCATAGGGGCAAGTGGATAAATCTAGTTGCTAGATGGCCTGGCTCGGCGCATGACAGCCGAATTCTCAGATCAAGCCAGGTTTGGGACACAATGGAGGCTGGTTTGGTTCAAGCATTCATCCTTGGTGATAGTGGTTATCCATGTCGCAACTGGTTGATGACACCACTCTTGAATCCAACCACAGCATCAGAACGTCGATACAATGCTGCCCATAAGTCTACACGGGTGTTGGTGGAACAAACCATTGGGAGATGGAAGCGTCGCTTTTATCTTCTCCATCTCGAGAGGTAGATTGAAAGACCCAGAGAGTACCTGTAAGGTTATTGCTGCCACGGCTGTGCTGCATAACATTGCAGTGGACCGAAATGAGCCGGATGTAGAGTACCCTGGACCAGTACGAGAGGAGGTGCGAGCTGAAGACTACCACGGAAATTTTGACATTGCTAATGGACATAGAGCAAGAACGTTGTTGATTCAGAATAGGTTTTAATGGGACTATCTAGACAATGATAGTTGACACATCTACATGATGTTATACATATGTTATGTACCAAAAGTAGAACTTCACTGATAGCAGAACTTCACTGCTGTACTAGACTGGTTCCCTGTCTCTGCCGCTACGCTATACACCAAATCTAAGTATAATTACAACTGAAACAAAACACTTCTTTCTTCAGTCTGCAATAGCGATGGTGGGTTTTCATCATTTAATTGGCGCTTTAACAGTTTAATTTGCAATTTCAGCTTCTCTTGTTTTAGTACCAAATTCTGACGTTTGATGAGCATGTTCTCCCTTTCTGTTTCAATGAGACTGTTGTATGCTTCATCTTTCTTTAGCTTCTTGGATGACGTGGGACTGCAGCAGCCCCTGGTAGCCGACTTTGATGAACTTGGCTTAGGCGTATCAATTTCATGGACATCGGTTAATAATTCTCCTACATGTACATCACTGCTATCCGATTCTGTAAAGAAAGTGGAACATCACTAAGACTAAACTCCTTTGGAGACACTTGAAAAATTTCAGTTGTAATACTAGTATGAAGTGTTCATCAAGAGAGGTGGATTTTAAAAGGAAGCAAGTGGCTACACTTAATTATTTTTAGTACCAAAGTCATCTTGTCCAACCGACTTTGCTGTTACTCCAGACTCGACCCCAGTCAAACCCTGAAACCCCGGAGTATCTGCGCAAAGATCGAGCATCTTCTGTTGTGCTGGATTTGGCTCTGATGCCGGTTTTCCACCACCTGTTTTTGCTCGTGACTTTTTCTGCTGCTGTGCGATTTCCCGCGACTCTGACTTCAGTTTCGTCAGCCGAGATTTAAGGTCATCCAATGACCGATTAGTGTCTGGAAATCGGGCACGATGCTGCGTAAGGATGTTTTCCCAGGCCTCTTTCTTCTTCCGATTTGTGTTTACATCCTTTTGTTTTGCATCTATATTGTCTTTAAATTCCTCGTACTTCTGCGACAGGAAAAGGTTTTCATCCTGGCTGTAATTTGCCTTACGCTGCCTTTTCTGGGACATCTTTACTGTTGGGCGAAAAGCACAGTCTGTCTGTGCAGCACAGTGCTATGATAGACATGAAGATTGCACACAATGCGTAGATTTATCCCCATGACTGACCCCTAATGACCTAAATGTCCTCAAAGTCAGCACTCGGCCCATTGAAATTGAAATTGACATGCTGTGGTTTATGTGGTTTGGACGTCTCTCCACACTTTAGTTAACAACTACTTTTCCTACCTGGCAACTAGTTAGCTGGGTCCCTAGTGTCGTTTCGTGAAAAGAAATTTAGAAGTCAACTAACAAGATGGCAACTAGTGATTTAGAAGCCAACTAACCCCTAGTATGCAGCTAATTTAGCAGCCTTTCATGAGATTGGGCCCAGGGCCCAATTCCATAAAAGCATTCTAAGCCCTAGTTGGTTGCTAAACTTCATTCTATCTCTAGTTGCATACTATATCTATTCCATAAAACCATTCTAAGCCTAGTATATTTCTAAGTTCCATGCTAAAGTTAGAGTAGGTCTGGAGTACTTCTAAATCACTGGTATCATTCTAAGTCATTTCTGCTCATACCTCCGAGGTGTAAGGATGGCCAGGAGAATCTTAGAAATTGTGAAACTCCGCAGAGCAATGCGGCGGGAACGAGTGTTTCGTGATAGAAGGAATCCGTTGGACATGTTTGATGATGCGGAACTGGTAAAACGATACCGATTTTCCAGAGAAGGCATATTGCTGATAAGTGACATTGTAAAAAATGACATTACCCATCCTACCAGGAGAAATCATGCCTTATTACCATCCCAACAGGTAATGATAGCCCTGCAATACTACGCAACGGGCACTTTCCAATATGTTGTTGGGGACCCTTTGCAAGTGTCCCAGCAAACTGCTTGGCGTGCGATTCATCGTGTATCAGATGCTCTTGCAGCAAGGATTGGTGATTATGTGAAATTTCCTAATGCAGAAAATACGGCCCACATCAAGGATGGATTCTACAGGATGAGAAACGTACACTTCCCAGGTGTGATTGGTTGCGTTGATGGGACTCACATTTGGATCGCCACTCCCCACCTTCACGAAGCTGACTATGTGAACAGAAAAGGATATCATTCGATTAATGTACAAGTTATCTGTGATCACAAGGGAAAATTCACAAATATCGTGGCACGATGGCCTGGAGGAGCTCACGATAGCAGGATATTGAGAACTAGCCAAGTATGGGATCTAATGGAGGGTGGGGCTGTTGATACCTTCATTCTTGGAGATAGCGGGTATCCTTGCCACAGCTGGCTCATGACTCCTCTTCTGAACCCACAAACAGCATCTGAACGACGTTATAATTCAGCTCATAAGCGTACTCGAGTTTTGATAGAGCAAACTATCGGAAGATGGAAGAGAAGGTTCCACACACTACACCTTGAAAGTCGTCTGAGGAATCCTGAGGATACATGCAAAGTGATAGCAGCAACAGCTGTGCTTCACAACATAGCAGTCGATCGAAATGAGCCAGAGGTTGAGGATATCGAACCAGGGCAGCCACAACCGGATTTGGTCGAATACACAGGACAGTTAAACGGACATAGAGCACGAGCATTATTTATACAAAATAGATTCCAAACTTAATTCTGGAATAGGTTCTTGATAATGAAGATAAATGAAAAAGAACATTTAATGATTTGACAGTGATTTAATGTTTTGACTTGAGGCAAACTTCCTACATTACAATTGGAAATATACTGGTGAATGACTATCACTGTCATCTTTAGGCGTGCTTGCATTTACTTTACGTTCCAAAAGTTTAATCTGCAGTTTTAATTTCTTTTGTTTTAAACGAAGATTTTCTTGCTTAAGAAGTGCATTTGCTCTCTCAATATCCACTAAATCATCAAATGAGGCATACTTCCTTGGAACCTTGCCTGGTTGAATTTCCGAACTGCCAGATGACACTGTTGCATGAACTGCCGGCACTATGGCTGGATTAGAGAGGCCGCTATCATCATCACCTACAGTGTAAAAGATAGGGTTCAAAGCATTCTTAATTAATGTTATACTGAGTATCATGCCTAAAATTCATTCAAAATGATACTCATGAACACAAAATCAATGTAAATACTGCAAGGATGGAGTAATTAGATTTAGCGCTTTGTAAGTTACTCTGATGATGTTACCTGATAGACCTCTGCAAATTTCAGGTTTGAATTAAATAATGCCTACTTGGTACCAAACTGTGTTACATGTATTTGCAAATACTCCTACCTGAACTGTGCTGTGCAACTGATGCTGCAGCAGTTTGGCATGCTGGCGTTTCGACTCCTTCCAGTCCTTTGAACCCCGGGGTTTCCTCACAAAGATCAATGATCTTTTGCTGGGCGGGGGTGGGATCGGCTGTTGGCTTTCCACCACCAGTCTTGGTCCGAGACTTCTTCTGCTCATTCAGCTTTGTACGAGACTCCATTTTCAGTTTGGAGAGTTTTGTTTTCAAGTCATCCAAAGATCTCGACACATTAGGGAATCTTGCCTTGTGCTGATTCAGTATGCTTTCCCATGCTTTATTTTTCCGGGCATTGGTGTTAGCATCCTTGTGTTGGCTGTCTAGTGTGTCCTTGAATTCCTCGTAACATTCGGCCATAAACATATTTTCTTGCGCCGAATAATTTGGCTTTCGTGGTCTCTTCCCTGATGCGGCATTAGCTGAAGTCGCCATTTTGAACACTTTCTGTACAGGGCCTATAGAATACACTGAAATGCCTTGATCAACACAGCCCTCACCCTGCTCTAAATTTAGCTTTCTCCCTGTCACTACCTATTGTTCGGAGAAATTGACCCTGTGGTTTTGTGGTTGTCCCATGCAGACACCATTCTAGCCAAGTCTAAGCAAGCAACTAGTAAGAATGCTTCTTAGAATGGTTTTATGGAATAGAAATAAGTTGATTGCTAACAAGTATGTAACTAGGGTTTTAGAATCATTATAAGGCCTAGTATTATGCTAAGTTAGAATGCTTTTATGGAATTGGGCCCAGGCCTGTTTGGAATTGACCAGCATGTTACGACCAACACCTAGTATCCAGGATGTGGGACATTGAGTCCATATCAAGGACTGACTTTAGACTGAATGTTTTCCTGGAGACAAGAATTTGTTTATCAACAAGAGGATGACCTTAAATAAATGGGGGGGGGGGGTATATTTATTAACATAAAAATACAAAGGAATGAAGTCCCAACTATGCTATAATACACCCAGCCACAAATCATGACTAAGATGGGTAATGCATTCCAACCACCATGACTAGGGTCTGTAGTAGTACTAGTACATGTAGAATGAAAAGTTCATAACATTAACCAATTTTCAAACAAACTGTTAATCATTCACATTTAAAAACTTTTGACACTGACCCTTGCACTCAACATGCTCTATGAAATTCTTTAATTTGTAAATTTTACTAATTACTTTTTCAGCTCCGTACGACTATTCGATGATTGAAAAGATAGAAGAAGATGCATGTAATACTGCCTGGACAGCACGGTCCCATTGAAAGCGTATATATTGGCTAATGAAGGCGTTTTTTTTAAATATCTTTTTTTCTCAATTGGCCAGATCTACCCAGTGAAAGAAATGCTGACCGCAAAATAATGTAGAAAGTGAGAATTTGTTTACAGATAAGATGATCCATACCTACTTATCATAGAGAAGCTGAGTAATTAAAAATAACGGAATCCAGAATTGACATTAATTTAAGCCTTTTATGATCAAGTTTGATCTCCATATCTTTAATAGAATTGATATTGTTCACTGTCTCAGAATTCCCTGACCTGCTAAAATGTTTCCACTCTCCACTTTTTAGCTTACATTGACAATTGAGCTGTTGGAAGACTGCAGTGCTTATGATCCAGATATCCCTATGGAGGCATTTAGACAATTTGTGAACCTTTACGGTTAAGTCACTTTAAATCATAACGGGAAACTTTTTCCTGTCATCAGCAGAAGGTGAGCTCAAAGCTCCTTGCCTCTTTGGCTCACCATTAGGGGAGTCTATACGATAGCCCTGTGTCCGTCATCGTCGTCGTCGTCGTCCGTATCCTGCTGTGTGGCACGTTTCTTAACCGCTTGTGCTATGAACTTGAAACTTTGTACACATTATGACCTAGGTCACATGACCTCTGACAGCCAATTTCGGTCCGGTCTGATTGTTCACCTGGCCACCAGGGGCTAAAACCAAAAACTTAAAAAATGCGATAACTCGTTTATTACTGATTTGTTTTTCCTAAAAATTTTATGGTGGGTACCCCTAGCAAGGATACATCACATATCATACAGGTTTTTGATTTGACCTACTTGTCAAGGTCACAGGTGTCAAACTCTCAAATTTCACCGATAGTGGCACGTTTTGTCATTATTTGTTGTACAGTCTTTAAATGTGGTATGAAGACACCTATTAGGCATTTGTACGTTTTGACAAAAGTTAAGGTCGATATTGCGTTATTTTCAAGGTCACTGAGGTCAAATGGCACAAATTTCGTTGACTTGACGCATCTCTCATGTCCAATAGTATTTGGTGAAAGTACCTTGATCATTCAATATTACCCTTAGTCTGGTGATCTCAGGGACCGAAGTTCGGTCCAATATAATTCACCACTTGACCACCAGGGGCAAAATCCAAAAACCTTAAAAATGTGATTATTCCTTAACTTCTTGCCGGATTGCCACCAATTTGATATCATGGGTACATCTAACCACCATACAGCATATGTCACACAGGTTTTTAATTTGACCTACTTTTCAAGGTCACCGAGGTCAAATGGCGTAAATTGGCCGTCAGTCCCTAACTATGGCGCGTTTCTTAACCACAATGACTATTGATCACAAATTAAGTACACATGTACCCCTTGGTCAGGTGATCTCAGGTACCGAAGTTTGGTGCGATCTGATTTTCCGTTTGGCCTCCAGGGAGGGGGCCAAATCCAAAATTCTTCTAAATGCTATTATTCCTTAATTACTTGCCCGATTGGCACCAATTTTATATCATAGGTACATCTAATTCAAACAACCATTGAATGTGTCACCCGGGTCTTTTTTTTTACCAACCTTCAAGGTCACAGAGGTCAAATGTACTGTAAATTGGCCATTTTGGGGAAATTGTAGTTGGACCTACATCAAACCTAACACTACATGACACAATACCATGCTCTTTATCCATCTTTCCTCCACATGAGTGTTTCTACGGACGCCGCCCCGCCATGTTTTGTTTCACTTGCTGTAAGCAGTTCCGGTGCGCGCACTGCCTGTCGGGTAGGCGGGCCGGGACTTTGAATTAATATTATTATTTGTTCTGGTTGAGTTAATTTTGGGCGCAATCCCAGTCGACCATATTTCGTGGAGTTGAGGAGACGTTTTTCATGCACTGCCGTGTTCGTTCGGTGTTGCCCTGTTTTTGTGCAGTCCTGTTTTGTGAGCGTGATGTGGAGTTTATTCTACAGGATTTTTTAATGGGTCGCTACAGGTGCCTTGCGGCACTGTAGTCTTCTTGAAGGACCGCGATAGGCCTATTCTGTCCAATAGGCCTCACCTTTGTAAGTAGTTTTTATGGTTGGTTTAATTCAGAACTTCAAGCACATCGTTGACGTTACGTATTTATAAAACCCAAAAATAGTTACATAGAGAATAGATTTATATTTAGAAACGTGATATAGATTCATGTGTGTGATGTATTACCCTCCGTTATTAGAGGGCCGTGTTAGATTCTTGTTGACATAGAGGAGGGGGTTAGAATCATAGGCCAAGAATTGATTGGAGGGGGTTAGAATCATAGGCCAAGAATTGATTGGAACGTGCTGTCTAGGATACCGACACTGTGTCTATTCGTGAGAGTAGTATCACCCTGGCTTTATCGAGGTTTGCTGCAACATATAGTCGATAGATGGCGCCCGTGATGTCTGGACGCAAGGGCCCAACGCGCCGCGTAGCGGCAAAAAAGCGAAGCTGGCGAAACATTTATAACGGGTCACCGTCACTTATTATTGGACTTATAGCGCATTTACGGGGTTGCAACTATTTTGCTTTATAGTGTCACCAGGAAAGAAAAGCATGCGACCTAACGCCGATCTATTTGTATAAAGTGATAATTGGAAGGTATATAGTAGGAAATATCAATAAAATAATCATTCCATGTCGTCTTTTGAGGGCATTTTTGATTGTAAAAAATATATGTGTACGTCACCGTAGTCTCTGCAATGATAATTTTATCAGAGCAGTCTCGCGCAAGTAGAAGTTCTTTACCTACTAGTTCTTCACTTATTAGTCTCAACGTCTGGCGCAAAGCCAGACGTTTTCCATTACGATTTCACTACGATGTTTGACAATAAGGAGCAGTGCGCGAGATATGCTAATGAGCAGACTTCCCTCGCTTGAGTTTCTGAAGAATGTTCCATATCGCGCTAAGCTCATCACTGCTGATTATGACGGGCGTGCAGCGGTAGGTATCTGCTCCCCAACTTCCACCCTAATACGGTACAATAAGTTACCATTTGATGAGAATGGGACAATGCCCTCACTGTGTATGGAGTCATAGGGATAAGAAGACATTATTCATTAGTGTTGGTACAAGTGATTTCGCCCAAAAAGCATGCGCATTCAAAAAACAAAATATGCAAGGTATCACGTACATGTAACATGACCATGACGACGTGCAGAAGTGCACTGGCCAGTGCATACCCTATGGCTATGTATAGTAAACATGGTAAACATGAACAACATCATTATTCATCGGCAGTTCATTTTACCCCGAGCTTTTCCTGAAACATATTGCCATGATGATTAGGCCTACCATGTACCATGACCAATAACGGCACTAGATCATGTAGATGTCAACAAGTTCACATGAACCGTATAATCCCGCATAATCCCGCGTGGCGCATGTGGGGCATGCGTCTAAACCAAAGCCCCAAAATCACTTGTTTTGGTCTATTTCACTTGTGTTTCCCCCGTCTCCCAGTCCATAATACATTTACAGTTTACAATCCCCGATCATGGCCCAACAAAAGGTCATCGGTTGACTAAAGCCAAGGAACACAACTGTTCAATGGATTTATAGTTGAATGCGATCAAACTACATCTTTTCAATCGTGGATTGTAAATTTAACCCCATGGGCCTAGGGAAGGCCCTATAACAATACTTTCGACACAGTTATTATCTCCGCTGCCTCCACCATGTTACACACAGTGCTCACTGCTGATTCTAAAATGCGCCACCTAGTCAATTGCACTATCGTCATCACCTCATCATACTTCATTGACATTACAGGCACACATTGACATAGACCACTGTTGCAATCAACGACACAGTCGCTATCCAAGTAGCATTATAGAGGTAATTATCATTATCATACCTCATTAGCATGTGAACCAATCGCGTCGCGTCCTTTGCGATCACGGCAAAGCCTCATGGAATAATGTCTTTCAAAATGAATAATTTTTCATATTACATGCCTACAACTTCAATTTCTTCATAATCCATGGCTAGAAGTTCAATACTAATATAATATCCAAGATAAAGTTACAAGAAGTAGTCAATAGGGGTCTCTCACCTCTCACTGTATGTCCACACTATTCACGCTTGTACGAGGAATACATTCAATGCTGAATCTAACAACACCCAGTGCCCTTACTCTGTATATTAGTCACTGGAAGATGGCCCATTTCACTCCTTGCTTCTACTTCACCTATAGTCTCATTGCAAACGCCTCAGTTCTATGATATCACATTCACTTTCAGCTGTCATGCAACGCAACAACTGTGCTATCTGCCATCGCACATCAACGAAGAAGTGCAGCCGCCCACATTCCACCTCACGTCTGTCCGACCAGCTGCAATCCTCGAGGACGCCCCACTGTACCACGATTTCACTACGATGTTTGACAAGAAGGAGCAGTGCGCGAGATAGGCTAATGAGCAGACTTCCCTCGCTTGAGTTTCGGAAGAATGTTCCATATCGCGCTAAGCTGACCACTGCTGACCATGACAGGCGTGCATTGGACTGGTACAGGTTGGAACTGAACATTGAATATGCTGGTGGTGACGCTTTCTGATGAGAAGTTGGTCGTGACTGATGCAGTATCCTTGGACTTGTCCACAGCATCGTTCAATCATTGCTCTCTGAGCTGCCTTGATTCTGTACCCAAATACTCAGACCAAATGCCTGTTGACTGTGCTTTAAGAGAGACTGGCGCCATGCCTAGAGATATGACTGACCCCTATTGGCAAATTTGTATGACTTTATCTTGCCTACCTAGCTGCTGCCTATAGTCTCCCTTTAACTGCGGAACACTTCAAAGTCGATAAAATGCCATGTTCCACCTTTTAATGTGTTCAGACTGCCATTTTCAAAATAATCAAGTCAGGACACTGCCTTCTAATCTCATAATAAATTTTGCTTTCCTAAATATATAATAACATTTCTTCTTCTTCAATGCTTTCATCATTCCAAACTTCTCCTCCTCTGACTTTTACAGGGGTACAGTCATGGCAATCAAAACCCAAATACTGAGACCAAATGCCTGTTGACTGTGCTTTAAGAGAGACTGGCGCCATGCCTAGTCTCTCTTAAAGCACAGTCAACAGACACCAACCCCCTCAGACTCAGAAACCACAAACGCCCAACCCTTCCTGCTACCCTAATACTTCTGGATCGCTGCGTGTATATAGATGAGTGCTGTTAAGAGTCTCGCCTTTAGGACGTCTACTTGCTGATTATAGATGAGAATAGTCTCGCCCTTTTGACGTCCCGTTTCGTTGTTGCAGAATATATTTCCAGAACTGCTCTTTGACACTAATAGATTCACTGGGCCAGCATTGACTTCGTCATCGTTTCGTTTGGTCTAATGATAGGCTAACCCTCTGTAATTATGCAACAACCCGTTATATATATATCAATTATGTGTGTGAAGCACTACGTGCTGCTTATATTGGCTTAACGCCACAATTTACCGAACTCGACACTGATCTAGTTTCCAACGTGGATTCGTTCGAGATATCGGTTCTCATCGGGGCCGATTTCTGTTGGGATTTCATGATGGATCACGTAATACGAGGCCCTGGACCCACTGCAGTGCAGTCCAAGCTCGGTCACTTAATCTCTGGCCCGATATACAAGGAATCTCATGAATCGAACACTACGATACTACACAGAGCTACTAATATTCTCGATGAGAAAACCAAACTTCAGGAATATTGGGACTTAGAAACGTTAGGTATCAAAGATGACCCACCTGACCTATGCAAGTCAATGGATTTTGAGTCATACTGTGAAACGCATTTACGGTTTGAGGACAATGGCTACATTGCAAGACTTCCGTGGAAAGCAGAATATCCACCCTTGCCAACGAATTATGACGTGTGCGTGCGACGTACACAATGTGCTTGGACTAGACTGGGATACTGAACAGGACATTCTGCGATATTCAAAGCGGAAAATAGACAATCTGGTGACAAAACGTGAAGCTGTTCAAGTTACTAGCAGTATCTATGATCCACCTGGACCTCTGTCTCCAGTACATGTTATGGCTAAGATATTTATACAAGAACTATGGACACACAAGTTAGATTGGGATGAACCGCTGCCGGACGAGCTTTACCATACTTGGAGAAGGTTGAGTCAGGAGCTGTCAAATGGAGAAGGTTGAGTCAGGAGCTGTCAAACGTGACACAATCATGTGCCATTGATCGCAAATACTTCGATTGTCAAAACACTAGCAACGATTTGTATGAGCTTCATGTATTTACAGACGCGAGCCCAAAGGCCTACGGGGCTGTTGCATATTTGAAATCATCATCAGCATATCAGGCAGATCATAACAGATGCCACCTGCACGCAGTGCTAGAGTGTGCATGTACAGGTAGACGTACACGTAATGTCCCTCGGATGTTTCTTTTTAAAATGTCTACCTGATGAAAGCCTATCCCAATGAAACAAAGCAAGAGGATGACAGTGTCGTTGTCAATACATGGCTTGAACACCTAAAAAGAACTATTCTTGAATAATATTTTTTGCTACCAATAGTGGCAAAATAATCTTTGTACCAGATATATTGTGATGAAGGAACAGAGTGTTCTCTGCGGTATATCACATGCCGGCGCCTCAAAGCTCGACCAACTGGGTCAATTCTTGTTAGGCTTTTTCTTATTCTTGATCTCTGGACTAGAATACCTGAAATGAAACAAATTAAAGCATTTTACATCTTGACACCTGTCTTTGACATCACAACACATCGCTTGTATTGAAGAAGAATAAAACAATGATGGCCATATGAATTGAAATGGGTAAATAATGTGCGTCAGGGTTCAGAATCATTCATGCCCACAGCCAATCAGGTAAGAGGCCTTGGCCTGTTCAGTGCATATTCTACTGGGAGCGCTCATGCTCTGAATTAATGAACCGGTCCTTGGGTATGAATACTGTACATGTAATTTCCCAAAATCATAAGTGTTTCTCGACATCGTTGGCTAATCAGACGAATGCGCCCAAGTTCTTCATCTAATTCGTTGTCAGTTATACCAGAATACTCAACTTTAGATGATTCAAATGAAGATCCACTGCGACCATTCCGCAATGTCCTTTCACTGACACCTGAAGCAATTGACCACCAGTTGAATCCCATTCCCCAAAGTTGTTTGACTTGGTATGCAGGGATGTCGATTGATGGACGACCAGGTAATCCAGTCCTTATGAGTCCATCATGTCCATGATTAGGCGTTTCTTTTTTTTCTCGCACATTTGCAATAGTACCAGTATTTGGCAAACTGGCTGTGGAAGTGATGAGCAAGGATGAAATCGTGTCATCAAATCGTAGTCGAATGTCAAGCAAGAGAACTAACAGATAGTTTTAGAGTGAATTAAGTGAATGATCACCTTGAGTTCGTTGAGCTTCTGTAGCAAAGGTGCAGCAATCTTGGCATAGTCGTTTATTTTTCCCCGATAATATTCAGCAACATTGACCGCAATGTGTTTATTCAGGCATGAGAAGCTATATTGTATTAAGAGACTGAAAAGCCTGCAGCACCCTTTTAAAAAGCTAGGGCAATAAAGAGATATTCCAGATGCAAGCGTCGATGTCCTGTCAGATATAAGGCACCCCTATTTGCAAATATGTAAAACTTTATCTTGCCCACCTAGCTACTGGTACTGCCTATAGACTCCCTTTAGTTTAATGAAACCTTAGAGTAACCATACTGGTTATTCTCAGTTCAAACATGACTATTCATTGCCATGAAATGAAGGCATTTTACAAATAAACAGTTACATAGATGAAATAAAATTGCAATTTAAACTGCCAATCAGCGGCCCCATTCCAACCACAATTGTCGTCACAGGTACTGTCACAGTGACAAAAATCACTCGTTACGATGGCGCCAATATACGGTTTTGCATTGAAGTACAACACTATGCATCATCAGACATGTCAGAAGAAACGTCGTACATTGAACATGTAGCCTAGCCCTACCATGCTATTTTAGCAATGATACTTGGTAGAATGACCCTCCAGCATGTCTAAGTACTGTCATAGTCCTGTCCAACTGCCATCTTTATTTGCACTTCGACGTTTTGTAGTTCTGGTAATATATTTTGCATATTTTGACTGATTTCAAGAATGAAACGTATGTGCAGTTTTTCTTGTAACTGATATTACAAAAGTGTACGCATTCCCTGAAATCCATGGCTTTAAATTGTCTGTCAAGAACAGAAGCGCCAAGGTCACGAAGAGAGCGTCGAATTAATTTGAGGCACCGAATTTCTGACTGCTTCATCAGAATAGTAACACTGAAGTGCTCGGCTGGCTCTAAAATTTCATATGTGGAACAAGGGGAAAATTGGGAATTAAACAGACTTCGAATGGTTTTCAGGTAAAAATGAACTAGAGAAACCGCTAAGAAGACAGAAAAGGCTTCTTACTAGTGTAACACATCACTCTTTTAAATCGCTTTTTGTACTTCGTAGGGACAGTTTTCGTTACGTTAACAAACATGCCAAAAGCGAAAAACAGTGCTGTTTTCACAAGTAATGGGTAAATTCTGTTTTTGAGTTACTGATTTAACTGACTACAAAGCCGGTGAAAACGACGAAACAGCGACTGTAAAGCCCGCAGCATACTAGCCGCCAACTTCGGCGTTCACTGGCGTTTTTTGCCGCAAGAGTCCTGAACGCCTGAAAAATCCCTAGTCTGCTACAAACGGCGTCGGCGAACGCCACTTGCCGCCACTTGCCGCAACTAAACGCCAAATATCTAACATGTTTGATTTTTGACGCGTGTCAACGCGTTTGAACGGCTGAAGAATCCAGGTGTGCTACGGATGGTCGCCTGACTTGGCGTCGGCGGCGAGGCTATGGCTAATCAGCTTGCGTCATGATGTCACATGATTTCGCGCTGCATGGCCCAGGATGAGTTAAAATGGCGGAAAAGACGCTACTGGACGCCAACTCTGGGCAGGTGTGCTCTGACCGGGATCCACTGGCCGCCAACTTTGGCGTCGAGAGGCGTCAGCCGAACGCTTCTTGTCGCCAAAGTTGGCGGCTAGTGTGCGGCGGGCTTAAGACGCTGTTCTATCGAAAGTTTAACCTCAAAGTCCTCAGTGATCCAAATAATTCAACATTACTCGGAATAATTTACATGTGTTCGCCAACAGTATGAAAGTTATGTTTCACTGTTCGTTTTATAAGAACACTTGGTTACGTATTAGGAAGATTTGGAGGGCTTTGCACGTCCCAACAATACGATACTGTTTGCCCGACAGTGTATGTGTCGAAGTTGCCAAATTTGTGCATATACGTGTGGTGATGTATTCGCCAAAAAGTGAAGGAAGAAAATAAATAAGAGTTACTAATTCATAGTTAATTACTAATAGCTGATGATTACATCCACCTTGCATTTATGACTCAATTGCATATCCATTTCAGTGAATAATAATGTTCTCTATCATTTATTGTGTTCCTGTGAAGACGTCATTAGAATTGTACTTAAATGAGGTAGTATTTGGCAGAAATGTTTCAGAGTAACATTCACATTATAGATGAATCGCCTAGAATTTGCTCATGAAATAAAAAGGGTATGCCACACGCCTATTCTTTACTTCACGAAAAGGATCACTAAGGACTTCAATCTTTCATGGGTTCTTTAGACCACTAATATGCTATATGGCAAAAATCACTGCTGGGTTTGATGGGTACCTGAATACAGTTGCGCATCTGTTTCTGCCCCGCTATATCATACATGTATAAGTATAACAAACTGAGATACTTCCCAAAAAATAGATAAACAATATACTAGCAACATTACGAGCACATACCATCGCAGAACCTTTCGAAGTGATAGGCGAACCTCATAGTATAGCCACTACAAGATACAAACAAATTCTTATCTTCTATGGTATGGCGACTAACACTGCTGATGTGACAGAGTCCGAATAAAACATGCTGCTTGTGACGAAATGCTTGACACCCACTCAACCCGTGTAGTTTTGCTGTGATGTAATAATCAAAAGATTGGCATTTCAAATTATATTGGTTTTTACGGCAGGTTTCCAAACACTGCTTCAACGTTGAACGATGCAATGTTTTGTCGTCGTGTTCTGTTATCCAGGCGGATTGTATGCATCTAAATTTGACGTTGTGTCTTTGACAATTTGCTGTTAACGAAGATAGTTAATTGTCATCATACATTTCGTAGACTTCCCGTTAGGCACTGCATGCTGTGCAGTACAATACAGCATGATTGGAAAAAACCAATATAATGATTACATGTTTAAACGAAAATTTGTTGCGAAATCTACTCCCTTTTACGCGACCGTCTTCTGCTCCGAATTCACATCAACAAATGTCAAAGAAAACATTGCATATTTTTGCGAAACGTATCATAAGCTGTACATGGAAAAGTTGCCTTCAAGTTTTATTTATTGTTTTATAAATTTGGTGGAACCTCTCTTAGTGGACACCTCTCAATTAGGAGACCCAGGTTTTATAATTATAAGGACACTGTTTTTGGTCCCAAACCTACCATTTTCATTCAAATTGACCTCTGTAATCAGGATACCTCTCTAATAAGGACAGCATATGTCAGTCCCAATGGTGTCCTTAATAGAGATGTTCTAGTGTATTGGTAAATCTGGTGATACACCTCAGAATCGTCCTACCAGATGATACTGACAAATTATTGACATATGACCAGTGTTATGCGAGAATTGCCTGATAACGATAAGTAAGATAAAGTAAAAAGGGGAATGCGGCTTATTCCGTTCTGAGTTTGGATTGAAGAAAATCTACAAAATCTGCACCGTTCACGAAGATTACAATTGCTGACAACATGAGAGACACACGGTAGAGTTCTATCCAAAAACATTACATAATTTCCTGATAAAGAGAATGGACCAGTTCAGAAAGAAGCCTTTTCATTAACAGTACGCGGTAAACTGGTCCCTGCGACTAAAGATAAATCGTCCTTTCTCGATTTGACTCACCAATGCCATCCTCCTCCTTGAGCACACAGATATATTGAAAATGTGTTGTCAAGAAAGATATCATCAGCATAAGTCGTCTAAATAAATGTACGGTGGCCTTCATCATGATACCGCCAATCACCTATCTCCGTTGGCTGAAGGAACCTGAATGTTGGTGGTCTACTGAAAAGGTTGGAATGATCGAGGACCAGAATTGAATCACTGAGAAAATCTTGAAAGCAGGTTTTCGTTTGCTAGAGACGTAACGATTTCTCTGAAAGTGTTATATAGTGCTTTTCCTCAAAACATCATTAAAACATAGTCCGTGGGCTGGCGTGCCATGCACATACTCCAGTTTCATTTATCCAAACCGTATCTAAATATTAAAGAAATATCACTTATCATACATATTGGGTGATTTCAAAGATGGTTTTTATTTTTAACACTGAGATTTAGTGTTAATCTTAGTGCTTATCTGTGGCAATTAATCCTGCTATCATAGCTTCGACCCACATTATATTTGCACAATGAATTTTGCAGGTTCGGATAGGATGATTGTTCCATTGACCTACGAATTCATTTAAGGCACGATTTATTCTGGGAGAATAAACATAACGCACAGCAGCAACATGAATTCTTTTAGTATCGGTCGGTGATACCAGCATTTTCCTTATAGAAGAAAATGTCATTAAAAATACAAGTTACATCCTCAATTACATCAAGCCATAGTCTATCAATCCGCTGGTTATGGGTAGAAAGACCAGTTATAAACTGCCCCTATTCAGTCCACGAGTCGGCGGGCAGAAAATGCATGCTGCATACCGTCTGCAGACTGGGGGTTTTCTCATGAGTCAATAGAATCTAAGGTTTGGAATTAGGGGACCATATCAGTAGTTGCTTTGCGCCAACTTTTTTTCAAAGTTTGTTTTCTTATATTTGAATTACCTGTGAATCATCTTGCAGGAAGATTTTTTTTGGGTGTGCATGACAGATGATGTACTTAATACAGAACATGTATATTGTATCGGCCTGTTGTGCCTCGTGTGCCTGGTTGATTGGCCGGCAAGGTTGGGTTCGTTTCAAAGGCAGCATTTCATGATAAAAAGTGCTGAATGACATGGGTAAATATAATTAAAGATAACAGAATGAAGAAACCCAGGGAACAGAAAACCATTGTATATCAAACACCCACCTTGACAGTTCTCCTCTGTCTCTTGATGTTAAGTGAAAGTACCGGCCTCTTTGACATTCTAAACAGGTGTTGTTAGGCCATATAAAAAATGTTTTCAGGCAAATGTTTATTACTACAGTCCTGGTCACAAGATACATCCTAGCTGATTAGCATCATGTAGGCCCTACGTGCTAAATCCGTGCGAGTCACACATACATGTAGGGTGCCAGTGGATGCACTTGGTTCACAGTTAAAGGAATTTAGGCCTACACCCCAACTCGTGGTGTATCGCAAAGCCTGTTTGCACAACGGCCTAGATAATCTTTGTTCTACAGTTTGGCATATACCTGAAATGGCCTCTTATTTTTTAGTGTGAAAATCACATTGCAACTGTTGAGATGGTCCCCTAATTCCAGATCTTAATTTTAATACAGAAGTTGGCTGAAAGCAACTGCTGATATGGTCCCCTTATTCCAGACCTTAGATTCTATTGACTCATGAGAAAACCCTCAGTCTGCAGACGGTATGCAGCATGCATTTTCTGCCCGCCGGTCCACGAGTGTTCAACATAATATATCTTGCCGCTTCAATATTCTCCATACCATAGTCAGCTCTCACACGAAGAGGGCATCCATTCAACGAAACTGCTCCTTTGAAATGATCACACACTACTAACTGCGGCTCCATTGTTAGTCGAACAATGGAGACATAAACATAGCCTGGAATATCCGTCTATACCACCATGGATCACGAAACCCCAGGGATCAATAAGTAATTGTGATTTCCATTGATGTGCCTGTTAATAAAAAGATATTTCAGGATTTCCATTTTGCACAAAGGTCAATTATTGTGAAGGTAAAATGAATGTCTCAAGAGGAATTAGTCATACCCTGTTGAGAAATGTATGGTTAGAAACGGCATGATCTTTGACTACAATGATACAACATACTGTCTTCTCCCACTTAACCGAGAGCCAGGAAAATGGCTCGAAAATGACTAAGTCCAGAAACATGGCAGTCTGTAGTTTTTTACCGGTGGGCTGCAAACATTCAATATGACAGCCAATTATAGTGATCAATGGTTATTGGAAGACAACTTTGTAAATGTTGTCAATTCAATAATGCCTGGTCGCGGCCAGGGCCAGTAATCCCTGCAGTCAGGGATGTAAGTCTATTGCAAGTCCATGTAAATGGTTGACCAATCCAGAGTCTTTCATATGAATTCATTTTATCTATTCGATTATGGAATCGTTTTCTTGTGGGGGAAATCCAATAAAGGGCACTTTCGTGTCAAATGTCATAATTGTTGTCTGCCATCTTGCTTTGACCACGTTCTTCTGGTAAGATGCACGCAATCCGATGGATTTTGTGGGTAGGCCTAGCAGGAACCCTGATGATCTTAACGTATGGAATGGAGCATGGAGATGATGTTGACAGCCCTGACCCTGATACCACTACTGATGATGATGATGATGATGATGATGATGATGATGATGATGATGTAAACTGCGACATCCTTTGCTAGACACCACCGCATTGAACCGCAGACATTTAGACGTTGGATAAGCATACGGGATAACTTGTTTGCACTCAGAGGTAGATTAACTCAAGACCATAGTGCCGTGTTGCCGTTGTCTCCTCCGTCTTGGAGGAGACAACGGCAACACGGCACTGACGCACAAGGTAGTGTTGCTTCAAGCATTCTATTCCTCGCTAAATGAATTTCCTTCTTTGTTGGCCTATACCGACTGGAACAAGTCCACTTCTGTGTCTTGGACGGACGAATAAGTGGCATGATACTTCAGAGCGACTGACCCTGACCATGCCTTTAACAATATCAGTATTATTGTTCCTGGGACCTTTATTCCTAGGACTAACATTTCGTTCATACCCGCGGTCATCGCCAATCAATATTTCCGAAGATGTTAAACGTGTTAGCTTTTTTATTTCAGCATACTGGCCCGAAATGGAAAACAATTTGAACAACTGGTTCCTTGAGCGCCGAAGACTTGGTTTCCTTGTTTCCGGTGAGGATATTAAAGGGCAAGCTGGAAGAGAATTTCGGCAATGGTGGGCAGAGCTTCCGAACGAAACGAAGGCCGAAAGACAAGAACAGAGACCCCTGCGATTACTTGTCCATGCATCTGCACATTGGCTTAATAAATTTATGGAAAGGTGAGCTTTATTCCTCTATTGCATGGATCGGTCTTAACGTACGGAATGGATTGTATTCTTTAATAAATGCAAATTCCATTTCAGGAAACAAATCGGCTATCGAAGGAAGACCAAAGATTCAAGGGGCCCAAGCTTTGGTTGCCGACTACTACCGGGGAGAGTTTGCAGAACTCATCAGAGACGCTGATTTTGATGTCATCATGAACAATGGCTTGAACACCTAAAAAGAACTATTCTTGAATAATATTTTTTGCTCCCAATAGTGGCAAAATAATCTATGTACCAGATATATTGTGGTGAAGGAACAGTGTGTACTCTGCGGTATATCACACGCCGGCGCCTCAAAGCTCGACCAACTGGGTCAATTCTTGATAGGCTTTTTCTTATTCTTGATCTCTGGACTAGAATACCTGAAATGAAACAAATTAAAGCATTTTACACCTTGACACCTGTCTTTGACATCACAACACATCGCTTGTATTGCAGAAGAATAAAACAATGATGGCCATATGAATTGAAATGGGAAAATAATATGCGTCAGGGTTCAGAATCATTCATGACCACAGCCAATCAGGTAAGAGGCCTTGGCCTGTTCAGTGCATATTCTACTGGGAGCGCTCATGCTCCGAATTAATGAACTGGTCCTGGGGTATAAATACTGTACATGTAATTGTTGACCATAATCATAAGTGTTTCTCGACATCGTTGGCTAATCAGTCGAATGCGCCCAAGTTCTCCATCTTATTCGTTGTCAGTTATACTAGAATACTCAACTTTAGATGATTCAAATGAAGATCCACTGCGACGATTCCGCAATGTCCTTTCACTGACACCTGAAGCAATTGACCACCAGTTGAATCCAATTCCCCAAAGTTGTTTGACTTGGTGTGCAGGGATGTCGATTGATTGGACGACCAGGTAATCCAGTCCTTATGAGTCCATCATGTCCATGATTAGGCGTTTATTTTTTTCGCACATTTGCTATAGTACCAGTATTTGGCAAACTGGGTGCGGAAGTGATGAGCAAGGATGAAATCGTGTCATCAAATCGTAGTCGAACGTCAAGCAACAGAACTAACAGATAGTTTAAAAGTGAATTAAGTGAATGATCACCTTGAGTTCGTTGAGCTTCTGTAGCAATGGTGCAGCAATCTTGGCATAGTGTTTATTCTTCCCCGGTAATATTCAGCAACATTGACCGCAATGTGTTTATTTAGGCATGAGAAGGGTATATTGTAAGAGACTGAAAAGCCTGTGGCACCCTTTTAAAAAGCTAGGGCGATAAAAAGATATTCCAGATGCAAGCGTCGATGTCCTGTCAGATATGAGACACCCCTATTTGCAAATATGTGTAACTTTATCTTGCCCACCTAGCTACTAGTACTGCCTATAGATTCCCTTCAGTTTAATGAAACCTTATAGTAACCAGACTGGTTATTCTAAGTTTAAACTTGACTCTTCATTGCCATGAAATTAAGGCATTTTACAAATAAACAGTGACATAGATGAAATAAAATTGCAATTTAAGTTGCCAATCAGCGGCCCAATTCCAACCACAATTGTCGTCATAGGTACTGTCACACGGACAAAAATCGCTCGTTACGATGGCGCTAATATACGGTTTTGCATTGAAGTACAACACTATGCATCATCAGACATGTCAGAAGAAACGTCGTACATTGAGCATGTAGCCTAGCCCTACCGTATACTGAAACTATTATGTCCATGTCAGAATGTGCATTGCATACATGATACAATGCACAGTAATGACTAATATATTGTATGTATGCAGTCTGCAAGCCACCCAACGCGTGGCTGAGACACCATCATGACTTTGCATGCTTACCAGCAGACAGAGCAGAGACCAATGATCGTGAACTCCCAGTCTATCAGGATTCTAAATGTATATAACATCTATAAATTGGCTGTGGACCATCATCATTCACGATGAACAGATCATGTAGTAAAACCCAGATGGCGCTGTTATCTCAATTTCCGAAAAATTGCAGATTAGTCATTTTGTGAAATTATCGCCGTTGTGTTACATACAGAACCGCACGCATTGCCTAAAATCTTTACCTTCACATGTAGAGGAAAACATTTTTTGCGATGTTCTCTCATTATTCATATCCGTCAAGTGGTAAACTTGATCTGGTTCATGGCATGCTATTTGAGCGATGATACTTGGTAAAATGACCCTCCAGCATGTCTCAGTACTGTCATAATCCTGTCCAACTGCCATCTTTATTTGCACTTCGACGTTTTGTAGTTCTGATAATATATTTTGCATATTTTGCCTGATTTCAAGAATGAAACATATGTACAGTTTTTCTTGTAACTAATATTACAAAAGAGTACGCATTCCCTGAAATCCATGGCTTTAAATTGAATGTCAAGAACAGAAACGCCAAGGTCACGAAGAGGGCGTCGACTTAATTTGAGGCACCGAATTTCTGACTGCTTCATCAGAATAGTAACACTGAAGTGCTCGACTGGCTCTAAAATGTTATATGTGGAACAAGGGGAAAATTGGGAATTAAAGAGACATTGAATGGTTTTCAGGTTAACATGAACTAGAGAAACCGCTAAGAAGACAGAAAAAGGCATCTTACTAGTGTAACACATCACTCTTTTAAATCGCTTTTTGTTCCTCGTAGGGACAGTTTTCGTTACGTTACCAAACATGCCAAAAGCTAAAAACAGTGCCGTTTTCACAAGCGATGGGTAAATTCTGTTTTAAGTTATTGGTTTAACTTGGTAAATTTAACTGACTACAAAGCCGGTGAAAACGACGAAACAGCGACTGTAAGACGCTGTCCTAGCGAAAGTTTAACCTCAAAGTCTTCAGTGATCCAAAAATTCAACATTGCTTGGATAATATTTCCATGTGTTCGCCACGTTATGTTTCACTGTTTGTTTTATAAAATCACTTGGTTACGTATTAGTAAGATTAGGAAGGCTTTGCACGTCCCTACAATACGATACTGTTTGCCCGACAGTGTAAGTGTTGAAGTTCCCAAATTTTTGCATATAAGTGTGGTGATGTATTTGCAAGAAAGTTAAGGAAGAAAATAAATAAGAGTTAGTATTTCCTATTTCATAGTTAATTACTAGTAGCTGATGATTAAGTCCGCCTGGCATTTATGACTAAATTGCTTATCCATTTCAGTGAATAATAATGTCCTCTATCATTTATTGTGTTCCTGAGAAGACGTCATTAGAATTATACTTTGAGGTAGTATTTGGCAGAAATGTTTCAGAGCAACATTCACAATATAAATGAACCGCTTAGAATCTTTTCATGAAATAAAACGGGTATGCCACACGCCTATTCTTTACTTCACGTAGAGGATCACTAAGGACTTCAATCTTTCACTGACTCTTTAGGCCACTAATATGCTATATGGCAAAAAATTAATAGTAAGGATCCGTATCAGCTGAGTGTAAATTAATGTAATTTGTCTTTATAAACTGTATTTTGCACAAAGTGTCACTGCTGGGTTTGATGGATACCTGAATAAAGCTGCACATATGTTTCTGTCCCGCTCTACATACATGTATAAGTATAACAAACTGGATACTTCCAAAAAAATAGCCAACAATATACTAGTAACAATACGAACACATACCATCGCAGAACCTTTCGAAGTGATAGGCGAACCTCATAGTATATCCACTACAAGATACAAACAAATTCTTATCTTCTATGGTATGGCGACTAACACTGCTGATGTGACAGTATCCGAATAAATCATGCTGTTTGTGACGAAATGCCTGACACACACTCGACCCATGTAGTTTTGCTGTGATGTGATAATCAAAAGATAGGCATTTCAAATTATATTGGTTTTTACGGCAGGTTTCCAAACACTGCTTCAACGTTGAACGATACAATGTTTTGTCGTTGTGATATGTTATCCAGGCGGATCGTATGCATCTAAATTTGACGTTGTGTCTTTGACAATTTGCTGTAACGAAGATAGTAAATTGTCATCAAACATTTCGTAGACTTCCCATTAGTCACTGCCTGCTATGCAGTACAATACAGCATGATTGGTGAAAACCAATATAATGGTTACATATTTAAGCGAAAATTTGTTGAGAAATCTACTCCCTTTTACGTGACCGTCTTCTGCTCCGAATTCACATCAACAAATGTCAAAGAAAACATTGCATATTTTTGCGAAACGTATCATAAGCTGTACATGGAAAAGTTGCCTTCAAGTTTTATTTATTGTTTTATAAATACAGTGGAACCTCTATTAGCGGACACCTATCAATTAGGAGACCCAGGTTTATAATGATAAGGACACTGTTTTTGGTCCCAAACCCATCATTTTCATTCATAGACCTCTGTAATCAGGATGCCTCTCTAATAGGGACAGCATATGTCAATCCCATTGGTGTCCTTTATAGAGACGTTCTAGTGTATTGGTAAATCTGGTGATACACCTCAGAATCGTCCTACCAGATGATACTGACAAATTATTGACATATGACCAGTGTTATGCGAGAATTGCCTGATAACGATAAGTAAGATAAAGCAAAAAGGGGAATGCGGCTTATTCCGTTCTGAGTTTGGATTGAAGAAAATCTACAAAATCTGCACCGTTCACGAAGATTACAATAGCTGACAACATGAGGAACACACGGTAGAGTTCTATCCAAAAACATTACATAATTTCTTAATGAAGAGAATGGGCCAGTTCAGAAAGAAGCCTTTTCATGAACAGTACGCGGTAAGCTGGTCCAATGGACTAAAGATAAATCGTCCTTTCTCGATTTGACTCACCAATGCCATCCTCCTCTCTGAGCACACAGGTATATTGAAAGTGTGATGTCAAGAAAAGTATCATCAGCATTAGTCGTCTAAATAAATGTACGGTGGCCTTCATCATGATACCGCCAATCACGTATCTCCGTTGGCTGAAGGAACCTGAATGTTGGTGGTTCACTGAAAAGGTTGGATTGATCGAGGACCACAATTGAATCACTGAGAAAATACTTGAAAACAGGTTTTTGTTTTCTAATGACGTAAATCTTAGTCCCTGGGCTGGTCACGCCATGCACATGCGCTAGTTTCATTTATCTAAACCGTTTCTAAATATTCAAGAAATATTAAATATCGTACACATTGTCGTTCGATGCCATTCAATGTATTCAAACAATGAGTTTGCCGTCTTCGCCTTTGTGTCGATTTCGATTAATCAACGATTACACGGGTCCATGTATACGCCAGTCATTATACTGTATGAGCTACATTTTAAATGACCTTTATATATGTATTTCCTTCAGAATGAGCAGCAACATAGTGTGACGGAGCGGGGTTAGGGCAATGTACTCGGGCCTGGTCACGAATATAATATAAAGAATTCCACAAATCAAGTCCACTAAACTTTACCAGAGTCCTTCTCAACAACATAACCTATTGTCCAGAACACAGGGCACAAGCCCAAGTTTTAAAACATGTAGTATAATAAATGTACAGGAGTATGGTAAGTGGACATCTGAAAAGAAAGTTACATGGTTACAAATTCAGCCTAACCAGGGACAAACAAAAACAAAATAAAAACTATAGCAGCTTCACTGAGCTGACTTATAAGACAGGCCTGTGACGACCACTTCATTACACATAGGTCTTAAAAATCAAAAACAGTCTCTGGGCTGTTATGAAGTGCAATAAGACGCATTTACGACAACTACTATACACCATTGATCATATAGATCTCCTAAAATTTATTTTTAGGCAAAAGGGACAGACACAAACACGACCGACCAGTCCCTAAATGTCCATATTGGTCACATGAACATGACCAATCCACTCCAGTTTGTGCCTTGGAAACTACCGTGATTGTGAGAACAAGTCCATTTTCAATTGTCTCACCCACTCTATGTTCCTGCGTTATTTGAAATAGGTGAATTATTAGCTCCATTGCCGCAATTCACTTGGTAAATCATGTAACTACTGCCCGCTATAGAAATCATTCCTGCAATCAAATTTCGATTTTATCTGACACTGTACTATTCGAAGGACCAAGCTAGGTATCTCTGCTACACTGTGTGTTGCAAATAGGTATTTCATTTCCTACCATTAGGATGATATTAGAATTTCAACTGGCACATCACATCAACACACAGGCAAAAATACGGATGCGCGGCCTTTCGGGTGCCGGATCAATGATGTTATAACAAGTAAAATATCGTTAAAGGGCACACTTCCAACGCATTTTCCCCTTTTAGACGGCGGTATTTTGTCCAGCTAAGCAAAGGCTTCTCAATGGATTTGTAGAAAATCATTCTTCATGGTTTATCAGTCAACAACAGCTCTATCTTTTGCAGTACATTACAGTGTCGTTAATCAGCTAAATCTTGGTGATGACCCGGGAGCAGCAGCGAGTTAGTCCTTGAGTCAGTTACTTCGTGGTTAGCGTGCTGCCATTTAATCAGATCCTTTTTGTTACCTTACCGAATTGTAAAAAAATCATGAGATTCAGTGTTAGTTTTCACTCCTACGTCATCATGAGGATGATGAGTGTATCAAAATCCACTGATTATACAAGAATGAGTCATATTAAGTTGGCTCTTGCTTGAGGTACGGGACCCGTATCCCTCGGTCAAAAGCTATGCCTCCATTGCCGCAATTCACTTGGTAAATCATGTAACTGCCTGCTAGAAATCATTCCTGCAATCAAAAATCGATTTTGTCTGACAATGTACTATTCGAAGGACCAAGCTAGGTATTTTGGAGTGAAAGTTAGCCTTTTTTATAAAAATTGATGAAATATTATCGCAAAATTCGAAGCAAAATCAGAGGCAGAAAATTTTAAAAAGGCCATTATGGGATTCGAACCGGGGACGAGGAATCGCTACACCGTGATCCTATTCCACAAAGGATAGTTTGAGATCCGCAACATATAAAAAGCTTCTTATTTTTTGCCAAATACATGTAAGTCATCAAATATGGGACTGTTTTTTTCCGCTCGTAATGTAATAAGTCGAATCTTCCTGTCTCACCAAAAGGTATCATTCACGACCTGACAGTCATGACTCGTTTGCACTCTCCAGAGAATGGCTCCTCCAGTGTGCAAAACTCATTAGCACTGGCGAAAACATTCCGCTGAGGAGTGATGTCGTAATCGGCTTGTGATGACCGACGCTAGCTCTGGATGCTTGGTTTGAAGTGCCCGCTTTTCAAAAAGTGCTGGAAATATGTAAACCCCAACGTTAAGCATTATTTATCAAACCAAGATGGACCAATTACCCTACAGTGCCACGTATTACGGTTACCCGAAAGACTATGACGTATGACTGTCCACAGTTTATGTTATTTCACTATTGGTTTAATTGTGGAACTGAAGAACCCCTTTTCTGAAGAGTAGGCGAGTTGACGCTGGTGACGCGGTATACATCCGTCCTTTGGGCTTGTCGTGAAGGATACCTACAGAGACAACACGGCTGCTATGTAAACTATATAAGCTCATACCTAATTAAAACCGCCGCAAAAAAACAATCATAGCCAGGTCGATTATTATCAAAGACAGACATTTCATAACATATAGCGCGTTTGTACGGCAAGCAGTAATTGGGCACAAGTCACCGGAGGAATCGTATCCCCATTCATGATATATTATTGATACGAATAAGTCGTCACATGGTTTTTCTTTGTGTTCCATCGTACGCGGAAACGTACAAGTTTTGCTATAAATTGTCTATCTCAAACTCATCAACAGGGCAGCTTGCGGATTGTAGCGGTAGGAAAAAAGCGCCAAGTCAGAGCGTCGCTTGCATCCGAGTGTCGGAATTTCATCAACGTCGTAGAATCGTTATTCAAACACGCGTTTCCATTGGTTGTTATCCAGCGCCACACTGCTATCGGTAATTGCCGTTATACCAATTATGCTTCCGCCCGCTGCAGGTTTAATAAATTTCACAATAAACACGTAGTGTGTGTGACAGCGTAAAATAGATATGAAATCGTTAGGAACTTATAGACTTATAAAACTTGTTTAGAATATGTTTGATTTGAATACACAACACATTTGCAGGTGTGTTAAGTATTCGGTAACAGCCGCTCTTCGCAGAAGATTTTATTGCTTTTTTCAAGGGTTTTTGTAATGTCGTAGGAGAGAAAACATCCAAATATCAGAATGCTTTAGGTACGTGCTTGAGGTACGCTGCATCGGAAAGGATCATAATCTTCTTTGTGGTAGATCAGAGCATAGAGCAAACTGCTATCGCTACTGCCTCGTTGACCAAGGACATCCTATGAGGCCGGTAGTTTCTATTCTAAGTACGTGTTACAGGTCAGCATAGCATATTGAATTCCACTTAAAGGACCAATGGCATTATCAAAGGCATTTTTACCAAGCTGTCGACTGCCTAGTTAACTTCATCAAATAACAGACAAAATCAAAAATTGGCTGAATTATCACACTATTCCGAGTTTAATCCCGATTGAAGCCTCATCCTTGAGGATGCCGTTTTTGTGTGGATCAATGCACGGCAACGCACAGCACGGAGACGAACATTTACACTACATGTACTACTATACGCGCGCCCACGTCACGTGCATGCTGTTGGCGTTCGAGTTACCCACTTCTGCGGCAACAAGAAAAACGTTACGTTGTAAGTAAACCGGATCCGAACTCTGCGTGCACTCTGGAGTTGTATAACGAATAACTCATTTTCTAGAGCTGAAATACAATTAGAATAAGAGCACTTTCAGAAATGGCCAGATTATAGCGCTGATTGAGCCGTTCTCCTGTCTGAAATGTTTCAGGACAGACATGAAGGGTTTAAAGTGTCAAGTCATATGATATCCTATAGCATAATTGATATCATGCTATGAACCCTAAACATTGTAACTTTTTATTCGTCATAATTATAGCTGATGTACTGGATCCACTCACCGATAAGATGCCAAGCCTGACAATACTCGATTTCTGCTACCGCCTCGATGGTAGAGTCAAACAACCGGGCATAATAGTGGGCCTTTCGCAGCCATAACAGGGGTGGGGGATTGTCTTCGTTTCTTCCGATTGGTCTTTGATTGTAAAATTAAAAGTTCCGCTGTAGAGTCATGACTATTCATGACGACTACGTTGTAACTCTTGAATAGATATCCCACCCCTTTTATGGCTGCGAAAGGCCTATACTATTGTGTTGGGCTGTTTAGACTCTACCCATCGAGGCGGTGTTACAAATCGGGTATTGTCGGGCTTGGGATCTTATTGGTGAGTGGGTCGAGTCTATGTTACTCTCCTCAGTATGGAAAAACCGAAGAGCAGCGGTTGCGACGCATAAACACCCAATGCAACTGCAAATGTATCGACAGTCCCGATGTTGCTTACCCCGAAGTTCAATTGTTTCACTCCGATAATCAATTAAGAGGTTAGTTTTCTCTTCCCTAGCCCTGCTCACAAACACACGAGATATTTCCATTACCTGGGTGCATCATCTTTAAGTCAACATCAGAGATTTAACTGTCAGTCTCGGTCCACTAGTTCTAATCGGTTTTTATGAACTGAACTGTCACTCAGAAATCCGGGAACTAAGTTTAGCAGTCCCACGAGGTAAGTGCGCGCAGACCTCTGAGAAATCAGCTCTATTCCTTTCTGTTGAATGGAAGTGCGAGCCTCCTTATAAATGCTACGTTGATGTAAATCAAATGGGATGCAAGCGACTATATGCGACGCTCAGATTGGGCGCACTTAATCTTTGCGCCGTGTACTAAGGGAAGTGAGGGGGCGTGTCCCAGGGGTGATTTCGCAAAGTCGGATAAGCGAACTTAACCACTGACCCTCAAGGCGGCGATAATCAGACAACTCCCGGTCAAAGACCATAGTGAAACTGAAAACACTCCGTTTCGCATATAAGACATCCAAGGAATGTATGAATACGTAAATGAGATGGTCGAGCTACAGTGAGAGTCGACAAACATCTGCTTTCTGAGGGAGCTACCATGTTAGTTGTTCGGCGCCCAAAGAAAGCAAGACATTTGGGTGATCAAGCCTTCTACAGGGCTGCTCCAGATCATACTCGTAAAATGAATTAAACTCCCCGCGTCCTTCTGCAGGGCGGATTCATTTATATCTCCATCTCTGCGTATGCTATGTTATTAAAACTCACTTTTATTTGAACTCAGACAGTCTACGACATCGCTTCCTCTAGATCAGGCGCTATTCAAATGATATTTGTAAATCGATCAATAAAAGAGTGATATCTTTATGGTTGATCGATTAATCGATTTTGACTGATTTTCAATTATATTCGTATAACAATGACAAACATTGGAGGAAATATTATTTGACAACAATAGACACAATCGTTATAAAATAGTAGCTGCGATTATCATTTCAAAATAATCGATCAATGGAGAGCACCATCGCTTTGCCACTGACGGTGCACACTGTTTGTTTTTTTGTTTGACGTACGTGTTGTTTGTTTTTCAGATAGATCTAGCCAATATCATTATACACAGCTAGAGTTTCCTGATCAAAAATAAATGATAAATTGGACAATGCTGTACAATGCAGAAAACATACTAAATTCCTACTTTGAATTCAAATTTTTTTACCTGTACCTTTTTTACTGTACCTTTTTTACCTAGTCCCTTTTTGCCTGTACTTTTTTCCAGTACCTTTTTACCGTACCTTTTTCCCCTTTATCTTTTTTCCCTGTATTCGTCTCAACTGGTCAAATTCCTAGACGTTGTGGATGTCTGTCAGTGTATCGCATCATTAATCTCGCTGAAGCATTTACATATATTTTAATTGAAATTGTAATTAGTGCAAGGCTTTGTAGCTAGTCCCTTCCCAGAATCACGCTGATGAAAACATTATTGGTGTTGTGATGTTTCACCAATCGAGTTCTGTTTTGGTCATCGGTTCCTTAATCGGAACCCTGAAATCACATTTAATGCTAGCTTTGTCCCTTGTTCTAGTCAGTAGTCAGTACGGCAGTCAGTAGTTGTGTCAGAACCGCCAGGACAAATAGTGAATGATTGGACTTACAATAGAACCTGAACACTGGAAATACTTCTTCTTTATTGACTATATATTACTCCAAAGATTGTGTCCCTTTCTACCTGCCAAGCTGAGTTGTTACGTCCCCAAGTCAACTGAGTACGACAGCGACGATCCCGTTATCAGTACCGATGTATTTCAGCTGGGCATCAGGCCCTTGGGCCTCTTGTTTTAAGGGTCACTTCTAATTCTGTTTGATTACAAAAGTTATGAAAATGCCCGTCAAAGTGTTGGCGTGAAAGGCCAGCGCCATTATTTGTCAAAAATTTGAAGTTTGAGAATTGAATTTGAGAATTTGAATTTAATTGAATTTCAAATTGCCTGAATACGTAGTACTAAATGTAAATTTCAGCATTGTCGTTGTGTAGACCGATACTTATATAAATACATGTACTGTCAGTACCAGTATGCATGATGCTGCACTATTACATTAATTAATGCTTGCTACTACTAAGGCATTGTGTACAACTGCATTTCAAGTTTTCCTGGCCCACCGCACACCACGCCGTACCACTTTACAAATTGACTCACCAATTATTCGTTTTTAAAACATTTTTTTCTTAAAGTTCAGCAACATGTTTAGAGAACTCGCCTGCATCACGCGAAAAAAAATCAGCATGTCAACTAATTTTAGGCATTTAGTAAGAAAACAATGAAGGCCTACAGACTATTACTGTGAAGTGGAATGCGTTTTTTCTTCTCTAACCCGATAATAGTACAGTCTAATTGCCTTAGAATCATTTACATGACCCTGGTGACAGATATAGGTCAAGAAGACATAGTTGGCACTGATAAGCGTCATTTAAGATAAATCAAGTCGTGAACTTCATATTTCAAACCCGGATTTAAACTGTTGTAGGCCTAGTGCGTGCAGGTAAAGAGCAGGAGAGGAATTTGGATTTGCTTGTGTCGGATTGTTGTTTATGAGGATCATGCATCTCATATGGATAATACTTTCACTGCTCTCATATCAGGTAAGTTGGCTGGGAATCAGGTTCAAGACTAACTATCTTTGACCCCTGACATTTTGTCTCAAGCGCCTGATATCTCTGACAATGTTTGGCGTCTGATTGATTCTGTCTTGGGCCCCGATATACGAATGCGAGGATGGTTTCGGCGTAATCAGACCTTGTATATATGTTTGTCAGTTTAAATGATGACACGATCATAAAAGGTTTCTTGCAATTTTTTTTAGGTCAGGCAGGTATTGTGATTTCGCGACCCCGGTTGACAACTTAACATTCTTCCAATATACCGAGCCAAAAATACCGAGCAATCCAGTTTCAAGTAGGGAAAGACTATATGAGTGTGCTGATGCATGGCTATATATATATGTTCAATAGGATAACATTGAAACCATTTAGTATATACCAGTAGTTAACAAGTTTAGTCTCAACTTCGTAAATCGCGGGTCCGAAATAAAATGTCAGTCGCCCGAAATAAAATGTCGGGTGCCCTGTACAAAAAGTTGGGAAAAAAACCGTGATGAAAAGTCGGGGACCCGAGATAATTCTTGGAGGAAAATCATGTGATGTGCTTTAGCAGCCACTGTTAGTCTGGGCAAGAGGTTTTGATATGATTTCTGCTTGGTCTGTTAGAGACAGAAAGTAAAATAGGTCATCACCACCTAGATTTCGAGAAAGTGTGAAAATCCAGGATTTTAGAAGACTTCTGGGAGTTGTATAGTATAGTACTGGTAATAATGTTTGTTGAACCAATGTAAGCCTATATTTAGATAGCAAAACCTAACATATTTCCATTGTTCCGATAACAGAAAACCGTACCACGTATATAAACCCAGTAAATGCGCCTACATCATCAAATAACCTCTTTAGATCTGCAACTTGAAATTGATAGTTGTGGAAAACATTAAGCAAACACAATGAATTAGGACTTCATACAGCGTGAATGTGTTTGGGCCTTGGCCTATGTCACACGACACCAAGCTCTTGGTTCATGTATACATTGTATAAGAAATAAAGACGGTCAAGTAGGTATCAGCAGCATATTTCTTTGAACGAAGATAAAAATGGAAAAAGAGCAAAATGAACTTCATGAATTCATGGCTCATGTTCCACTTGACGTTGGGACGATTGCTCCTAACTAAGTACAAGAACGTTAACAACGTAGATCATATTATTTCGCTATAATCTCAGGTAAAATGGATGACATCTTTCATGATCAAGGACTCTGCGGGTTCTAACTATATTAATTACAAGCATCACTTGACCGAATCCGGGATGACGACAGCAGAAGAGGATATACGTCAAATTCGTGGAAGCGTGATAGTCCATGCGGATGGCCAGTGATTCATCAGGCCTATGAGCAATAATCATTTGACAGGGATGACCTAAATCTGCATCCGTGTCGGGTGGTGCAATGATGCTGGGCTAATTAGAGTGGACGACTCAACTAACCCCTTCTCATCAACACCTCTTCTTCGGGGAATGAAAAGGCGTGAATTTGCAATAATTCGTGTTCAAATTATACTTGCTATAACTGCAGTCATTGTTTTTGGTTATCGTCGTTTCTAGGCTCACTGTATACAACATGGGAACCACAGCCGCAAGTCAAGCGCGCATTTGATCATCGCCGCAGCCAAGAAGGGGCTAAAGGAAGGTTGGTAGTACTTTCAACCTAAATTAATGCAAACCACAGTGATTTCCTCTGAGTGACTCTCAAAAGCGTCGCACTAAAGAGACTCACAAGAATGTATACATTTGATATATTTTCATTTGATTGCAACAGATATAGGAGTAGTGACGCTGACTGCTGCTCTGGTCCCCCCCCCGTCCAATGAATTTAATCTGGGCCAAAATCGAGTTCTTTTGGAATTTCGGTAAGAATTTCGCCGACCGGTCTATGACTTCGATACAAATTAGCCTACTTCTGGAAGTAATAGTTGAGGGCACTTCTTCGGCATATTCAGGCTGATGGAGAATCGGCACCATCATCTTGTCCCGTCGCGTTTTTTTTTATTATTATTATTATTTAATCTAACATATATGATTTCCATCCTTACAGTCCCCTCTTCAGGAGTTTGGTTTGCTAGAAACATGCTGGCAAATGTTTATTTACAATCAATGGCATTACATAATTATATTCTGACATTAGATCTTTATTTTTTTGTTATTGAAACAAGATGCCCACCCCAGATTAAAGTAAGTATAATATTTGGCCCCATTAGGTCCCGTGGCGTGTTTTATGCATTAATACACTAGGAAACACAATTCTTGAAATTTTGTGCATGACCGCCTTTTCGTCCTGAGCGCCCGTGTTTGGCACTTCGATCAAAAAAGTACATTTTATGTGATGTAAACCACGAAAGAAGTGTGAAACAAATCATTAAGTAATCGTCAAAACTGGCAAGCTCTCATCAGCGGTTACATCCCTAAATTTGCGCTGTAGAAACTACTTTGAATTCATCTCTCTATACAATATTGCAAATAATGTATGTTCGAATCCGAATATGTTGCTATCGGACTACTACTAGTATAGACAACTAGATCTATGCATGTTCCCTCTCTCTGCACGATTTGCGTGTTAATTTGCCGTTTCTGAAATTTTGCAATTATCTTTTCTATTTTTTTTTGCAGATGACGATAACACCGGACCCGAGTTCACCTCTAGGAGAAGGCTTACCAGCAAACAAGTCGTTGTTGAGTTCGATATACTTCTCACGCCCGCACAAGCTAGAATGATGGAACGGGATAGAAGCACTCGCAGGCGAAGGAAGCGGAAAGCTTTGAGTTCAATAGATTTCCATTGGCCAAAAGGAATTATACCGTATACCATCGATCACTCTGTTGGTGAGTAGGGGCATAGGTCGAAGAGCTTTTCATAAATAATTAGGTCATTTTCACGTGATTTTTGGGAACAGAGTGGATTTTCACTCTCTTTCTTCTAATTTTTTTATTGCACTCTGCCCTGGCCTTCTCGATTATACCCGCAGTAAGACCGACTGTTGTACACGTTTTGGAGGGTGCGGTAAGAAATCTGCAAAAGCAAAAAACGTGTTGTATTTCCATATATTACAAAGAAGATAGAATTTCCAGACTACCTGCGTGCTCCGACAATTTCCGATTAAACATCGTCACCAAAATCAACAATAAAAGTTCGAGATGACGTTTCCATTAACCGTTGAAAGCTTACAATGTAGCTGGCACTAATTATCTCATGATGTCATCCGAATAAACAACACAAACACGATATTCATAATGTGATATAGATTAAATTTATTGCTTGATGAATGTACAACATGATCATGTCCCCGAAAAATACTATACGAACAGGCAGGCAAACAGAGACGATACCATGCCAGCGGTTATTGCAAGATATTCATGAGGTTGGCGAGAACGAGTCAGTTATTAAATGTGTGCGTATGGGCGTGTGTGCGTGAGGGGATCTTTTTTTCTGTGGGTATTACTTCAGTTGGACCTTGAAGAATACAACTTGGGTTATTTTTGATCAATCCGAATAGTCTGGAAAAATACCTATTGAAAATGATTAATTTTTGTGCTTCCAGGTCATTGGTTGCATTTGAGTTGAAGCGTTTTGCATTTAAACGAGCAGAATTTTTTTTAAATCCTTTTCATATATTTCATATTCAGGCCTTTTTTACTCAGTGGGGATGACCCGTTATACGTAAAGTTTTTGAATAGCTCAGTTCTTATTGTCAATGCCACAAATAAGACATGTCGTTCTAGGAGCACGATTTCAAATAGAAAACGCATTAACAGGCGAATGGTCGGTTCGCCCAAGAATGCCAAGACACGACAAACTGATAAACGCACATTGCAAATCTTCGCTCATGATCACTAATCAAGGCTTAAAGGACCATTGGCATTATAAAGGCCAATATTATCCGGCTGTCGGCTCCCCAGTCACTTCCCATTCTGCATAAGTAGTTTCCATCAACAAATTGCACAAAAAAAGGAAAAATTCAAAATCTCACCTTATTATCGCCCTTTCTCAATGCTTAGTCCGATTTGACCCGAGTTAGCTCTCCACGCATCGACTTTTTCCACGTGGAACGAGCAAAATAGCGGGGTGACGTGAACTCGGATCTCGCCGTGCACTCGCGTGGCGGGAAAGGTCTTTCGCAACAGGAATTGCACGTACTAAAAATAACGAATAACTCGTTTTTCTACTATCTAAGAGCTGAAACAAAATTGGAAAATCATCAAACACGTTCAGAAAAATAGTTTACTGATGAACCAGAAGAAGAACAAACATACTGCAATAAAAAGCCGACTATTAATTTAACAATAAGAGCGAATGGATTAAGAGTGTAGAATTTTTGTATGTACTTGCTCGATCTCAATCTGAGTGTGGTCGGTCTAGCGGTACATTTCAGCAAAATATGATAAGCACTGGTAGAAATCTGTTTGACCTGCAGTCGCGTTGACGCTAACGCTTACAAGTACATGTACCCTAAAAAATGTATCATTTCTCAGAAAAATAAAAGTTCTGTTGTCATATAAAGCATGTTTTTAATTATAGATGACGTTTCTATCTTGGCGAGAAACATCCTTTATTCAGCAATGGACCACTGGATGAGTTTGACTTGCCTTAAATTTGAAGAATACGACCCGAAGAAACACGATGGCGACAGATTGATATTTGAAAAGGGGAAGTGGTAAGTATAATTAAAGGACTAGTAGGTTGCTCAGTCACTTTCCAATCTGCTTTGGATTTCGTAGCTTCCGTCATCAAATTGCACATAAAATGGAAAAAAAATAAAATCACACTGATTTATTACGCTATTCCTAAATTTAGACTCAACTGGACCCGAATGAGCCCTCCATGTAGCGATCATCTTTGTGGCCAATGCTCGCAGTGGCGGGGCAACATTCTCACGCACTTTCAAACAGCCATTCAACGTATTGCCAGCTTCATAAAGTTGTTGCGCTGTGTTTGACTAAATAACATTTTGTGTACAGACGCGCCTCGCCTATTCGGAATGTTCAAGGGCAATTTGAAATTTCTAAAAAATAATACAAGATCTAAAATGCTGCAAATCAAGATCAACGAATGCGGCGAAGTATTAGAAGTGAATTTTGCTTGGAAAATTCGCGAGATTATTTGTATATAGGGCAAAATAACCGCATGCTCTGTTTGGGTTTATGCATTAGTATATGTATGTGGCGTCCGTTATTTTGGCCTAAGCTCGAATGTTGACATCGCGCTACTGATTTCAGTATTAGTGTATACGATATTGATAAAATGTTAAGTTCAGGTTATGTACGATACTGGAGAAAAAATTAAGCCGTTTATACGATCATTCCTGATTGTAACATGTCATTTCAAATCACATGTTTGAACGAAACGCGCCGTCTGACACGGGAGACACGTTTCCCTGTTTGTGTCTTTGGAAATGTGGTGTTTTTTTTCTTGATTGTATCTTTATTACCAGCCCCCGATCGGTGTCTTCCCAGTTACCTCTCAGAGAGGGGCATCAAACGGGGTGGCATTTCATTATATGACAAGCCGTTTTATTTTTGTAGGTGCAGTGCTAACTTAGGAAGGATAGGAGGAATTCAACATCTGTTTGTCCACGAGAATTGCTTGGTATGGAAAGCTTCAGGCAAGATTAATGGGAACAGGTTTTGCTAATTGCCACTATCCGTAGTCTGAACAGTGGAGAGGTTGCCTAGGGTGATTCGAACTTTGGGCGAGATGCTTGGTGTTCTTCTTCAGCATTTGTTCTCAACTTGGACGTTTTACACTCTGGATTTTTTACTCTCACACAGTTAGAAGAAATTCTTTTTGCAAAGTACTGGTGTGCAGTAGCTCTTACTATATTAAGATGGTATCTCCTGAAGAAATAAAACAAAACATGCTGGAAAATATTGAAATATTGGTCCAGGAGCGTTATTTTTCCCGTACATTTACCGGTACTTGTAAATTTGTGTACTGAAAATGCATTAATTTTGTCATTTCCGGCCTCTAAGATATCATAAAAAACTGTTTAGCGACGATTTCAAATATAGGGAGATCTTCCTCTTAACAATGAAATAAACAAATAATTTTGAAGATTATTAGGTGTGTTTCGATTCCCTGAAGCTGGAAAAATCTCAGTGTTTCTTAGTTAGATATAAAAATTAAGGTGCTCAAAACATCCCAGATATAGGCCTAGTCATTGAGTTTCAATCTGCTGATTTGTAAGTAACGGCTATGATCTTTGCGCAGTGGTTAACCTAGTGAAACATACATTGTACATTTTTTGGGCCAGACATGAAGATACAATTATTAAATAATGCACGCATTTCCTGTATCTTAAAACAAATCGAACAGGTTTTTTCCAATGAGTAAATCTTGATACCAAGGGCTATATGACAACCCCACTATTCTGCAAAAAGATTTTGATCTAACATTTTGTGACATTTAAAACTCGGTTTATTTGGTCAGAAACGCCGAACCGCCTTTAGCATGTTTAGTGCCGTAACAGATTTTACAACTGTATCAAGTTCCAACAAGTACAGTGTCCTATACAAAAACGAAGCATGTATATACCGATATTTATTTCCGAAATTTTCTGATTAAGAGATATCTTAGCATTTGTTTTACCTCTAACATCAGGAGAAACCATCGCATTATTCATATGTGGTCATAGAAGTCGAAATGTTGTGATTTTAGGCTGGCCGCAGTAATTAAATTCTCACGTCAATGTGTTGGAGGAATTTCGCCTATAAATTTTGTGAGACCTCATGACCAGGCGTATTTCCCTGTACTGAACTATATTGTGGGCGCGAACGGATAAGTACTTTAAAAGTGTACAAATAGGAAACTATTTCAACATTTCAGACTCGAGGAACTATGATCCATGAGCTTGGCCATACGATTGGATGGTTTCATGAGCATGCGCGGCCGGATAGAGACAAGCATATCATGTAAGTTATAATATCATGTAAGTTATATCAATAGACCGACAAGGCCCGTCCACAGATCGAAGGACTGGACGCAACGTATAATAGGAATGATTTCATTCGTCAATCCAAAACTAAATAAAATTTAGATTGATTTATTCAATATGACGCCTGACCTCACACAAAATCAATACGCGTTGTGATTGACTGATTTGGTTGCTTAAAAATAGTAAATGTCAAAAATAGTAATTGTCATCCTGGCTCATAGCTGTATTCATTTGTCAAACGAACTGATGTACGGGCAGTCAAAAGTCCGACTCACGAGAAAACGGTTGACTTGACATTCGTGCGAAGGTGGATTAATTTCGATGAGGGGGGGGGGGGCATTCGATCAGCAGGTCTGTCCCAAAATTCAAAGCAGATTGTATCACAGATGTAACTATTTTCATCACCTTTTGTTTCAGAATTCGATGGAGTCGGGTTGATGACAGTGTAAACGATCAATACTCCAAAGAGAGTTCACAGTTCGTCAACACCTATGGAATTCCATACGATTATCTCTCCATCATGCATTATCCGGATAATGGTAAATACATGCGCAATCACATGCTGAGGTTTTGTTCATGATACTAGTTTTTACATCATATTTGATTGTATCTTGAATGGTCAGTATTTGTAGATGAACCTTATAAGTTTATTGCATTTAAGCATGATCATACGTCAAGCGCGTGGTCATGAATGCCTGGTGTTATAACATATCGGGTGTTTCACGTAGAGAAGGTCGAGCAAATATTGGATTGCTTTCATCAGCACCTAACCCTATCATACTCTAGTTTCACATGCCGACTTATCGGCGGTGAATATCAGTCCTAAAGTCGATGGATATTCGCACAACGACGGTGAGGCAGCATGTAGTTTCAAGACAACTGAGGCCGGGAGGGGGGTATTTATGTTATCGAGTTTAGCATCATACCCGCCCTCTGAATGTGCCTTTAATGCTGTACGAGTATTTTGACTTGTTTTCCTAAAAGGAGCATACCACATTAACTTTTTAACCACAAGATTTGAAATTTTTGGTTACACATACGTACAGGCAATACAGCAGTGTACACAAAACCTCCGGTGAAAATGCATGATATATGCTTCAATTCAAGCTGTGATAGGTTTCTTAACTACAACAAAAACCTATTTCTATCGACATATTTGTGGGTACATTATTCATTATAAGCAACAATAATGAATATATAAATACATTTTTTCTTCAAAAGAAAATGTTTTGTTTTTGTTTTATGCTAGATGCATATCGCATTAAAAACACGAACTGATAGTGTCCATATCGAAGAAGGGTGGCGATCTTTTAAAATAATTATAATGAGCAAGAGTATATCCGCACTTGTAATAAGTAATATTGTCATAAATCGTTTGTTAAAGACGACAGCAACAACCATTGGAATTTAATTAAATCTATAGACACGCTTCATTTTAGATGGTGAACTTATAACCAGAGACCGCCGAGCCCAAGAACTAATAGGGCAGCGTGAAAGTTTGAGTTTCTATGATAGGAAGCTTGCCAGTATTATGTACAACTGTAGTGGTGAGTATAAAATGCAAATGAATTGCATGCAGATGTGAAAATATTGGCTCAGGATCCGGACTGGATTAAACGTGGTGTGAATGATGCTCTGCAGATAAGGACTCTCAAACCCTCCCTCAACAGGGATGGGGGTGGGGGATACCAACTTCTGGAAATCTTGCAAATCTTCTTTCGAGCATGCGTAAGGCATGTCCGAAAGAGAAGTGACGTCACTCTGATGAAGGCTCTGGACAGAGTCGAATGCTTAGGTACGCTCGAGTTAGGCTATGAAAGCGTATAATTGCACGAAATGCATTAACGAGTTACAGAATTGACGTATGGTTTGAATATCACCATGATAATTGGTGTGCAAGTACGCGGCTGGTACAACTTAGATGGCGCTGTTACTCAATTTCAGAAATTGGTCACTTTGTGAAATCATCGACGAATTTTAACAGGCATGTCCGTGTCACATGATTTTATATTATCATTTCACTTATTCCAGCACATTGCACACACCGGAACATATCATGTAAAGAGCCGGGATTCATTGACCATCGATGCGATTGCGTTTGTCCGAATGGTAAAACTTGCCAGATCAAAGTGCAGACCAGCGGAAATGACAAGTCACCAACTCAGCATACAGGTACGTAACTATGCAATGCGGTTAATCGCGCATTGCGATTTCTTCCGCTTGGTTCCGAGTCCATTCGTTAATGTTTTGTCCGCATCATGTCGGGCTCTAAAGCGTGATCTGCTGGACAAAGAAGTTATAGTTATCTCACCGAATCCTCACTATGGTCAAAATGAGGCTTTCTGTGATTGTCCTGTCCAATTGGCAATATTTCTTCTTGGTGGTGAACACAGCTAGGAGCCATCTATTTAAAGAAATGAAACACCGGATTTTTAATAACATCCTGCAGAAAGAAGGTACAATGTACATGTACATGTAGTCGGACGTTTCCAGTGATTAACGACACAAATTGGTTGTCCTTATGCAAACACCTTGGAAACGCATTTTAAAATGGATGTTACGTCCTGTTACCGAGAGAGGCCATCAATGCGAACATTCGGTAAAAACTCCTTAACGATTCTATATAATCCATTAAAAATGAAACATTCTGGCCAAGGCGTTTTAGAATTGTTCAGAAACCCAGCGATTGAGACTGGGTTCCAAGCATGAATTCTGCATTGTTGGTCTCTTGCACTCAGATGTTTCAATTGTCGATTTCAGCATCCCCAATCACAAGCGAAGGAGAGTGTGTCTGGCTCTATCAACGAGGGAAGGCCCTTAGCGTCAAGCCGAGTCAAGTTTTCACGGTAGGGGATCTCGACGAGTGCAAGCTTCGCTGCCTGGAAGAACAACGCTTCAAATGCAGGTCCTTTCATTACTCAGTCAGGAAGATTCTCTGGGTGGCGAGTCGGCGCTGCGCTCTGAGCGCTGGATGGGAGACGGACAGACGATTTACCGAGAGAGTATCAACAGTCTATTTTGAGACACCACAATGTTTGCTAAAAAGTAAGTTTCATATGAATAAATGCAGTTTTGTGTTGGTTATAAGAGGACAACTAGGTTATCGTTGGTGGTGACAAAATGAAGCGCAGGTATAACAGATTCAAAGGCCTTAGGTTAAAGTGTTGGAGAACTGATTCTATTTTGCACTTGGTAGGTCTTTATACAACAATACCTTAATCCATCTGGGACTGCTTCAATGGTACGCGCCCCTTCAGGCATCATAATCTGTCAGTGATGCACCATTGTGGACGTAACCTCCTCCCCGTGAGGATTAGTACTGACGATTAAGGTGCATAGTGAAACCAAAAGCCTTCGTCGATCATTGTTACGATTGTTTAAAATATTTTGTGTAAATACAGTAGAACCTCCCTATTAAGGGCACCCTCAGGACTGACAAATGCTGTCCTTAATAGAGAGGCGTCCTGATTACAGAGGTCAAATTGAATGGAAAGAACCATTTCAGGACCAAAAATAGTGTCCTTTATAAAGAGGTGTCCGCCTAGGGATGTTCTACTCCATTTGCATTTGCCTTTTTTCGTGGAATCTGCCATACTGGCATTATATTTTACCTAACAGAAATTAAATAATTTATGCGTTTCTTATTTTTCAGCCAGGTTGTGTGGTTGGAATAAATCCACAGGCCTACTGATCCACGTCACTGACACCGAATCAAGACTAACCTATGATCTCACTCTTCTAGAGTGCAAACTCAACTGTTTAGAAGAACAGGAGTTCCAATGCCGGTCGTTTATGTACAGGAAAATAGATTCACAGTCGTCTATCTGTGTCCATTCGAGCCAGACCAATTCTACAGTTAAATCTGAGATAGACAGTCGCATTGATTATTATGAAGGCAGGGTATGTTAGGAAGTGCGAATCTCACAGGAGAGCCAAGGAAGAAACCGGAAGCGCGTATGAGCGGCGGAGTTCATAGGTGCGCAAAAGAGATTGAAGAACACATAATTCATTGTAACTTCTTCTCCTGAGAGTGCAATTGCGTCACGTTTTGGAAATAAAGTTACATGTACGTGTAAGGTGCTTAATTTTACAAATTATGCCAACGAGAAAGTCCAACCTACCCACCTATGAATACGCGCTAAAATATATAGGAGTTCGGCGTGTCAGTCGAATTCAGATTAGCGTGAGCGGTCGTCGAGGTTAATGTGAGCGGTCACCGCGTGTGTAGAAATTTTGAATGTCCTTGGTTAGAGTGTCCGGGGACCGAGTGATTCTTTTTGCGCTTTATTCTCTGAGTTAATTACGGTCATGGATTTTATAGAACCATTCACCATGATCCGGCATCAGAATACAATTTGGTTGGACACTTTTCCCTGACGGACATTTTCTACCTCTACAACGGTATTTTCAACGCGGTATTGCTGTTCGTGGTGAATCTTGTGGCGCTCTCATATTCTAGAGTCTGACAAGTAAACTTTTTGGGGGAAAAACAAGTCGAGAACACGTTTTAATAACATGTATAAACATCACTAGGGCACGCGAACGTGACGGACCTCCGGTTTCCTTCTTACAGGGGAATGTTAATCTGTGAAATAGTAAATAATATGTATACAATGCATTATGTGTAATACTGTGTAAAATTGTATCGACAGCCTGATCTGTTTTTCAGGTACCGTAAAACGGAACTTCATATACATGTATATAAAAAACGTGCCTTTTTTCAACTTCCATAATACACACAACCGTCCCGCCAATACCCAAGTCTTTCTCCACAAATCTTAGTAATCACAGACATGAAGATACTAGAATTACAGCGATCGAACACTTATCCTAAGTGATGTCCTGGTTTGATGTTTTCTGTGGATTTGAGGGGACTGATGATCGCTCACTTATTGAGTGGATTCTTCTTCCTCTTCTTTTTCTGCATTCGGAAAAATTAAGTGTATGAACTTAGTACCTTTACGCACCTGTGACTGTGTCAACACGGTGATGATGGAAGCCTGTGTGGGCAGAAAGAATGTCGTTCGAGCCTTGGTTGATGGGTTGATGGTTAAACGTGTCAGTAAGCATGTACAAATAATTGACAACCGCATACACTGCAATAATGACCAACTATTTTATCCCTGCTTCTCACCCTAACCTGGCCTTTACTCTAATTCTAACTTGATATAGATTAGCCTCTGTCCGTAGGCTCGACGATCATCCCTGTGTCGTGTGAGGTGTCATGTACCCAAGGTTTTGGTTTACCTTTGTAACACAATATAAACTAGGCCCTCCCATTACAGTGTTGGAGGGGTACTCTCGCGGGATAAAGATAATAAATGCGGGCCAAATCCCCCTTCAAAATGAACTAATATTTTCTCTGCTTCTTTCGTGTCGTCGTTTCCCCTCCAGGTAAGCACGTATTTTTCTAAAGCAAACCGATGCCTTTACCCACCGTGGTACCTTACTGCCACCCATACATATTGTCATTTATTGTTTAGGGGGAACACAGGACCCGGGTAACTTTTCGAATCCAGGGAACATAGAACCCGGGGGAACAAAGGGATGACCCATGCACAGGACAGCCGAATGTAGTGCATTTGTGTGTATTGTTCGGGAGCAAATCGATTACATAGCTTTAAGAGGCAAATATATACCGAGATTTTAGATACTTATGAGATGATTAGAAGCAAAAAACCTCTGTAGTCATGATGGGTATACAGTGGGTCGAGTAGTCCGAACCAGTTGCACTCGTGATGGGAATTCTGCGCTGGCGTATGGACAATAACTTATCATTCCTAACGGCGCCGTCTGCCGTGGAAAATTGAAATGAATTGAACGCAAAAACTTGGAATTTTACTAGCGAATGTGCCTTTATTACTGTTTACCTTCGAAAATGTTTATTGTTCATTACCACAGCCTATACATATGCACTATTCATCACTACATAACATAAATCTGTTCAAAACAAAGTCATTTAATCCTTGTATCGTTCTCACAATTCACTTAGATTTTCAGCTGTCCAAACATTGATAACCCGTTCAAAAACAATCATCATTCAAAACGCTGAAACCTACTGGTCAAATGAGGAGCAAAACGACATTAATACTTAGTTTTCACCATTCTGATAATGACAGCACACAATCTGTAATCGTTTTTCATTTCATCGAAATTTCAGTTTTCAAGCGGACTTAAAGTTGAGGAAGGGGGGGTCTGACGTCACCACAAGTATAATAATGTAATCCGAACTAAAACTTTACCCTGATCTATCTTAAAAATCGTTCGGAAGATCCTATGCAAAATTTAAGCCACGTACGTCGGCGCTCCAATCTCAACAGATCGGACAAGTCCCCGTGCACAGCGGAGTGAGGCAAGTCATGTCGACCTGCTCAGGGACTCAAGCCGAGGTTCCGCCGAGGTTTCCTCAGCGGAATGAGTGGTGATCGATGACAATTTGTTATTTCTGTACACAACATACACTGATAATTATAACCGTGTGCGCGGTTGTTAATTGAATAATAAATTTTGAAACAAAACGAAAATTACCGGTACAAACAGTTTGACACACTTCAAGTGCAGGGATTATGATCTTGATGAGAAGACTTATGTCTGCAGTCGGTACTATTACCTTGACTCCATCTAGTAACGACGCAAACACATTGTTTACATCATTGCTAAGAAAGTTGACTCCCAGGTTCACCACTGCTCGTATTACAGAGCACTTACATGTGCTACCAACAATTCATTGTCGGTGCTACGTTGATTGTATGTGCTAAGCTAGACAACTTCATCACGTTATTCTATCTAATCCGGGGGGCAAGACCAGCAGGCTTTGACATATTACATATATATCTGATATCACGAATTTATAAAGACGAGTCTTTTATTAATTCTTGCTGACGTGTATAATCGCTTGAATTGTGGGATGGGATCATTAGAGGATTTTCTTCCATGCCAGACACTAATTTGTGTCCAGTAAAGCCACTAAAACTGTTACTCGTATGAATGATAATGTATTGAATAATTGCACATGTGTACATTTGGCCATTTTATATTATCACGAAGCTTAGATTACAAAAATTTGCCGCACATTACCAACACTGAATATAATACTAAAATAATGAATCTCCTGTACCTCCTGTTTTTCTAGTAAGCCACACTTTCACTGGTAACCGCAAAGATCTAGGAAAGAGAACATTCTTCCGTTATTCTTCTGGATTGTCTACTAAAGGTCTGGAATACTCCATCTTGACCACCAAGGTTTTTTCATCTTGTTCAGATGGAGTATAGACCATGAGGTTCAGGATGGGAATACTCGTGATTTATCCGTGATATTCCTAAAAGCAGGAATCTGGTCTAAAACGACCACTGCACTGGGCTATCAAATAACCAATGCGAATGATAATGAGGCATAAACATTTCAGAAAGCATTCATATGGTCAAACATTATTCTTAGTGCACATCACTCACGCGTTTCCACGCTCATCCACACTGACAGACGCGGATTTATACACCGTTACTTCAGGGCTTAGAGATTTTACTGATTCCAGAAAGGAAAGAATCCTAAGGATTACCAATGTTTTGGTCTCTAAAACATACTTTTTACTATTCTAGTAATACCATTTTTCAATGTGGCCGTAACGTCACCATCCTCCGATTTTTGCATGCTCTCACCCCCCACCCCAACAGAGCGCAACCGGATTTTTTCCTCAACGTACAGCGAGTAACGCTGATTATACTCGCCGAAAGTTCAGTTTCCGGTTGCAACATTGACCATATGAGGCGACATATATTCAATTCTTAGATTTTGAAAAAAAACATTACGTCCAGTAGGGCCGGTGTGGAATTACCACATTGTCAAGACGATATTTGGAGTCAATCCTTTGGGTTCCTTGTTTTCAGATTTATAAATATCTATATGGCCTACTCAAGATAGGTAAACTTCTAAGTCGGGAATCAGGTCGGAAGGAGATACTTGTAGTTTCACGAGCCAGGGCCAGGGAGGAGAGCGAACGTGAGTCACTTCTCGGAAATAAATCTCGACCTACAATTTTTTATAAACTAGGTGATGCATGTAAAAAAACCCTTGACTTCACTTACCATGTGTACATCCATACATCAGTGGGCGACTGTGGCGCATCAGATTTTGAGGGTTTACCATTTTTTTAGGCGAGCAATGTTTAAGTCTGCGATGCTATTGGTTAGGGCGTTGAATAAATACTGCTGTTTGCACTTAAACCTAGGGCAGCTGTGACCACTGCGGATGGGGGAGGGGTTCTTTCATTGGAAAATCAGACAAATCAGGACAGCGAGCATAATCACCATTCATGCAGCAAGGTAAACATCAAGTTTAATCAAGGAGCTGTGGAATATTCTAAGCTAATTTACTTTAATCACCTCACATACATACCCAAATTATCAAAAAAACACACATAGCACGATACAAATTTACCACATCATTTAAGTATATTTCAAGCACACAGACAAGCATACGCGTACTAGTTGTTAAATTCCCTTATTGATGAACGACACTGCGCCATACTTGAAACACAAGGCCAGCCTACAACCTAAACGGGCAGCTGTGTCAGATCTGAGTCGAATGTTCGTGATGTCTTGCAGTGGCCTACGTCACTATACCGCACCTTATGTGCTTATAATGGTGGGGTATGTCATTTTATGACCATGAGACCATGGCGTCTGCATTGTTGTCGAGAAAGGAGACGCATGAAAGGAGTCCTGACGAGACACGAGTCCGGTATCAAAGCACGCGCACGACACCACACGACCAATCACACACAGTCCAGCAGTCAAATGACTTCATCTCGTGATCACTCTTACTACAAGTCTGATTCCAAGACCAATTTTTATCAGATGACGCTCCGCCCTCTGATGTCGGACAAGTCATTTTATACTAGCTAGAGTGAGAGCAATGCACAAGACGGCACATTCTGAGGATATGAATCATTAGAGTACGAACAGCAAGGACAATACGCTAATAGCATAGTCCTGTCGACCAACCAACCTCGACGGTGGACTATGTACCCAGAGTCTTTCAATAAACAGACTCTGGTTTACCGAATGCAGACAAGTTGGTCAGGGAAACAGACTAGCACTTCGGAATTGGCACACGCGCATCATCCTCTTAAGGCCTCGTCCTCCTGCGACATATTGAATTTCATGTGAAATCTAAAATGGTCGATATTTCTAAAACGGCCGGCAATTTTGATACAGGCGCCCAACTTCTGTGTTTGAAGTCAAGGGTCAGCTGAAACTAATGTGATGCTTAGAAGGTACAGGTTCTCGCCAAACAAATAAGAGTTGCATCGCGTGCTTGCTCGGATGATAGCTTGTAGCACATCTATTACGATTTTTAAGTTCTACTCCAGTTTTGCTGATTCATTTTTTGTAAGTCTAATTAGGCTCGTAACTCTGAGGCTTGGATGCATATAAAAATATTAGTTCAGTGTTCTGAAATAGCACTCTCTATGCAAATATCTTTCATACTTTAACAAGTCAACACTTGCACTTCTTCATCTCTTTTTATGGGTCGGATAAATGCTCATGATTCTTCACTACCTTTTTACCTGTCTGAGACAAGACAACCATTGAATATTCATAGGTTGATGTTCAAGACCTATCAATTAGACGCGAGTACGTTTTTAACTGTCAAGTGCATATTTGGAGAGGAATTGAAAAGATATTTGGTGTGGCAAGTCTACAGATATAAAGAAATTATTTGATGAAAAAAATTAATTTTGAATTTTGCTAATTTGGTAATAGGGGGCCTGTTTTGAGATTTTTCTGCCAGTTGGCTGGAAAGAGTGGAAATATCAACGTCTGTCCAATTTGTCGATTATCAAAAAATTTCCGTGGTCGACTATCAGTTTACTTTTCACCATTTACTTGCCCGACTGTCCGGAATATCATGTCAAAATTTCAGATCACAGCCCCACGCAGTATTTGATGCGACGCGGTCAAACATTGACAATTTAACTGCTAAAAGGCTTAACAATCAACGGTGGTCTTGTCTCGTCTTTTTTTCAACTTGCACTAGTTGGTTGTATTTTCTGCTTATTTGAAATGTAATTTTTACGAAGCGTCAATAAACCTCTATGAATTTGGATTTGAATTGGCTATCATCCTACCAAACACGCGCTATGCAACAAAGCTACCATGCTGCCATCTAAATGATCTACAATACAGAGCGGTCCAGAAAAAACGCAACCGGATGCTTCCACTACGAGGGGGTTAAAACCACCTTTCTAGAAGGTGAATGATACCAAGATCGCCCAATTCTGTTCAGCAGTTTTTGTTTTAGAGACGCTTTTGTGACGCAATGTTAGAGTCCCTTGGCCCTGTTCAATGTAGAAAAACAGAACGCTCCTGTTGTAGGTTACAAACATCTCGGTGGTGTGCTGAGGCCTTGCCATGCTAACACGACCTTTACTCGGTTGCAAATGGTCACAAGGAACCTTGTCGACATTATCTAATAACAGAATTGTTATCTAACATTTAATCCACCAACTTACTAAGTTCAATTTACCGACACAGCTCGATTATTTGCTATGCGCGTATGAACCCTGACCTCGCTTCACAAAAAAAGTATCTACAACAAAAACTACTTCACAGAATCTGTCGATCTTTGTGTCAGTCTTCTTATAGAAAGATTCTCCATCAATTGGCACCAATGTTTTAACCCCCTGGTAGTGGCAGTATCCGGTTGCATTTTTTCTTGACCACCCTGTATAATGTCATTCTGATCTACAGTGAAAGTCATGTTTGAAACAGCCCGACGTTTTTGAAATATTGCCAGTTCTAGATCTCACAAGCGACTGAGGAGTACGAGCCCTTCAAGCCGACCACTTGAATCATAGATACATACCGCAACATTCAAACTTTCTGACTACCGCCAACGTACTTGTGCAGCAGTCAATGCAAGCCTTGGACCCCCCTTACCCAGTGTCGAACTTATTTTTAACTAACTGTACGTAGATCACCGGCGTGTGTGTGTGGGGGGGGGGCATTGTTTACACTGACCGCTACAGTGTGTCAAAATAATGATACATTTATTAGTATAGATCACTTTATGACCTTCACGTTACCTAATAAAAAACTCAAAAAACGATCGCGCGATACGGGAGACGACACCATCATTTGAATAGTCATGTCAAACCAGCTATATTACGAGAAGCAACTTTTCTAGCTGTGGGTATTTTTTGTACATACTTGTATCAAAACAGAAATACTCCGAAGGGGTAAGCTTATATCCGAAAATCAATCCGAAGAGTTAAGTATTTTTAGAATTATTCACTTTAATGCTTCCAGGTGGCACTTTCTCAGTTGAACTGTTTGGCATTGAAACTGCAGATGGCATTTTCTGACAACCTTGATTTTCACATTTAGATTCATTTTACTTGAGATCTGGCTCTGGTGATGACCCAATTTACTTTCTTTTTCTGAAAAGCACGGACCAGGCAGAAAAACATCAAAAGCTTTGACCCCAACTTAAACCTATAGTTCGAGGAGCGTGATTTGCGTCAAATAGAAAATGTGTTTCAAAGTGAATGGTGGTGTCACCTCACGTCTACCGGTGTAGAAGTTTAAAATGTCCTAGGATAAAATGTCCGGGAACAAAGGATTCTATTATGCGCTGAGCTATTGACGGTCATTGCCTCTATAGAACCATATGCCATAATCTGTCAGAATACAATAGGCCCGGACACTTTTTCTAGGGGGGACACTTTTTACTTTTACACCGGAATTAGGTGAACATTTATCATTGCAATAAAATGCATTATGGATTTGACCAGCCTTCTCCTTTTATACATTGGCTGTATATACATGACAGTAATAATACGAATAGTTCATGACTGTTTCCAAATACACACCGAATACAAATTTAGTATATAATACAATACTGTTGTGTACTTAGATATAAAAATATTATATACATGTCCAATCTCATCACCATGGCCAGTGTAATTACTATTATAACGAGCATGAATCTAGGTAATAAAGGTACAGGAAAAAAAGGTACAGGAAAAAAGGTACGGAAATACAGGTACAGGAAATAAAAGTACTGGAAATAACGGTACGGGAAAAAAAGGTACTGGAAATAAAGGTACACAAAATGGCATAAATAGGTAAAAGGGTACACAATTTATTTTCAAATATCATTTGAATTCTCTCTTTTTCTGTTCATAACTTTAACTTTATTTTTTGCGTAGGCATTACATAGGCCTTAAAAATAGATATATCAAATTTCCAGTATACCGTTATGGTTTCAAGAGTGAAAACACGGCTATCAAGATCATGATGATTGTAAAGATTCTCGGACAATTCCCTCTACAAAAGGGTTAACCGATAAATGTACCAATGTTCAAGTTAAATTGCAATTAATCAATTAACATTCATCATAGAGCTGGACCAAATTAACAATGTGCCTGGCCAATGAGGTCTCAACAGACAAATTATTAGATTTAAGACCAAACACAAGCTATTTAGGGAAATCGGCAAGAATCTTAATGTGAAATGCCAGGTAGGATGCCAGGTGCGCCCCTCTCTCTTTCCCAAGATCCTGGATCCACCCCTTATAAGAATACGACTCGAGTATTTTAAAATTTAAAAGAACATGAATGTACATGTAGTTATTACCAAAAAATAAACGTCAGCTCCCCTGTTGGGCAACTTCTTCCATGAATTTTCCTCAAATTTATTCCGTAACAAAATTGTCCGCAATGTATTAAACTATTTTAAGGCACCACCTTAGTCACAGAAGAAGAAAAATGGGCAAGGAAAGTTTAAGACATAGGCCAAGTCTGACGAACCAGTTGAAGAGAATAATATTCTTAATATTCTAGAAAAAAAAATTGTGTCCCTTTTTTACCTATTTATGCCATTTTGTGTACCTTTTTTTCCGGTACTTTTTTTCCCGGTACCGTTATTTCCAGTACTTTTATTTCCTGTACTTTTATTTCCTGTACCTTTATTTCCGTACCTTTTTTCCTGTACCTTTTTTTCCTGTACCTTTTTACCAACGAGCATGGGTATTGTCGTTTCTTTGGGTGCCGCCTTTTAATCAAAACGGATTTGTAGTTTCATTATTTAATACAAGTCTTACATGTGCCTATTAACACGAGTTCGTGTTGAGTAATTTCAGTCATTTTAGCAAGAAGTACGTGTTGATTATCTAATGCCTGGTTCACAGGTACTGGTAAAAGTTACTTTGATATAATACAATTACTTGGGTACGGAAAAATTGCATGGTAGAACGCCAAATGATGTGTTTTTGCCCAAAATTAATTATAGTCTTTGCGCCACTGGCCAAATCCCATTTGTGAGCTTAAAAATATTCAAAAACCTGGATATAATATCATATGCTTCTGGGAAGGGCTTGTAATAAGATATAAAGATAACATAATTATTACTGAAAGATTTATGCATTATTCTAAAACACCCGAGTTAGAATAATTCGTTTTCATAATGGATAATGTATATAGCATCGTTTTCACCACAGAGGTTTTGGTGAGACAATAACCCAAACCACTTGGGTTGGTGAAAATGTGGGAGCATTTCAAAAGCATTTAAAACAACATTATTCGATATTTAATTTGAGATGCTTTAGAATAGAAATTGATAAGCATTGATTGTCTCACCCAAACCGCTCGGGTGGAACTAAAGTATTGGCTACGCCTCGGTTTTGGTCTACATTTTAGCTCCATCCTCGCGGTTTGTAAATAAAGAAAACCAATTACTCCAGTTCGGTATCAATTCATTAAACCTGGTGGCAATTTGCCTGCGTGCCAATTCGCACCGTATGAACTTTACCTTTGACCTGATCGATTGTCTCGTGGCAAGCTAGCATCAGCCCGGAGAAATGTAGTTAGTTTGCTGGCAATTTGCCCGTGCACGCAATTCGGACCAGATGACCTTGACCTCTGACCTTATAAGCCTGACTTTTGTCCCTCCAGTTGCGAACTGTTATCAACCTTGATAAACGTACCAAATTCGGTGGAACTCTATTGTGGCAATCCGCCCGTTTGCTTACTCTGGGCCATATGACCTTCACTTTTGACCTCGTGACCTTGGCCATGTTGGCCCTTGACCTCGTCGACCCGTTAAGGGCAATTTGCGGGTCAAACTACATATGTGTGTAACGTTTCATTGCAAAAAAGCCAAGGACCTGGGGGAGGAGTGCAACAAACGACAAGTGGTCCTAAAATTATAGTGTGAAATATTATTACATAATATGATGATTTTGGTACAACAAACACAGCGCTCTACGTGGTACATAACAGACCTGCGGAGTAGCGATGAGCCAAAAAACCTAGACCTTATTGCATTTCCCACCACTGGGGCTGAGCCGCGGCCTACCCGTAGCAATGCTCGATCACAGAATTGTTTTACGATTCCAATGTGAATGAAAAGGAGGTATAAAACCTTTACCTAAGAGAGATAAACTTTTGAAGAACATTATAAATATGATCAAAGCTTTTTGGGTCACCATAGTTAGACTCTCGTACAATTCTAAAGAAGCCGTTGAGAAACCGTATGTGGTACAAATGAATGGTCCTTCGTTGTTTCTATATATAGCCATCAAACTTGTAAGCCAAACACCAATGGCATGATCACCTCTCCTTATTGCCTTCTCCTGTGCTTGCAGGGGGAATGTAATGGAAATATGCTTGTTCCTTTTTATGGGCCACCCTGTATAAATAGTTTCAATGTACCTTAGACAAAAACCCTGCGATGGATAACTTTTTGCAAAAATTTGGAATTTCGTTTTTCAACCAAACAATTTACTGGAGAGCAAAAATAAGATTGTGCATGTGGCAATAATGAGAGTAAAAGGGAAGTAGTACTGAATGATTTCTATAAAAAATGTGATGTCAAACACCGGTAGAATATCAAATGCCAAATTCCGGTAGAATCATCAACAAGTCGACCGATGAAGTCCCAAAGATGAAAATTTACATAAATGTTTGGAACATTTTACAAACAACCTTTTTATTGAAGCGAGCAAAACCTCCAATAGACGAAATTTGTTCTGAAAGGCTTCGCCAGGTGATCCACTGCAAGATATCCAAGCTAACATGTTTCATCGGGCCGGATATGTCGTATGAAGTAACATTTTAACTGTATCAGGCGTATGTATGCGTACAATCTGGGTTCCAGGCTACAGCCTTCGGACCAGGAACATGTCCATCTATCAATCGGAAGTGGTGTCCTCCCCTGACTTTCGTTGTCATAGTGACGCCATGCTGTCCCTATCCAAGTCGGTATCTGTTTCGGTCGTCCCGAATCCGGTCTTTACAGGTGAGCCGTGAAGATTAAGCTTTACTTGCTCCGGTGCCAACCCTGAAAAAAAGAAAGGCTGTTGCTAAAACGCCGCGCAAACGTGAGATTTTTGTCGCCGCGATAGGCATTTATAATCGCTGCGATGATCGACAAAAAGATCCCTCATCCGGGGGTAAATTGGTCTCAGGTCACATCGCTGGGTTGATAATGTCGCAGGTCGCTACGATCACCCATATGCAGTGACCACCGTAAACATGCAATAATTGTCGCAAAATCGATTCTGGTTCCACGTATCTGCGCTGACCACCACAAACGACCGATATTTGTCGCGTGCGATCATGATTGCTCGTTAGTGGAGCGCTTTAATTTAGTCTTGCGTTTTTACTGATGTCTGACCAACGATTCGTATTTTCGCATTTGATAAACAAAGACAGGCAGGTTTCGCAATCTCTACGAACGATGAAGTACGAAGTACAAAGGTCTATAGTGTCATCAAGTCCTGTGCTCATTCGTTTATACTTAGCTGCAGGAAGAATCAGGAAGATTTTCAAATAAATTCATCGATGAAATACATTTAACCGTACTCCGTCATTCTTAGATCTTCATAAGTTTGCGAGACATATCTAATGCTAATCACACGACAATGATAGGTAAATAATTACATGTACTATTTTCATACCGGTAGTTAAAACAACTGAATGTGTTATAATTACCTCCATCCGTATCCGATGCGTATGACGTTCTTGAATTGACTGGAATGCATGTCTCGTGTCTCCATGGAAATTTACCATCACTTGCTGTTTTCGGATGAAGCAAGAGAGAAACATTGATGTAAACAGTGCCAATGAAGAATAACGCCAGTCCTATAAGGCTAAAACTAAGAATATGAAAGCTATCAGCATTTTATCTTTCACTTGGAATATGGAAACCTTTTATAAAACAACTCGTTTTAATTCAATAGTACAAGTTCCAGTTTGGATGCTTGTAGCATATTCTTTTAATGAGCTGGTAGAATTTATCTAGATTTTTTTCAGAAGAACTATTGTGTGTACACTCTGTCTTAGAGTAATGATATGATTCTACCGTTAGATTTCGAATGATGGTGATATTTTGACAATTGATTTGATCAGGTTCGAACCTCCGATGCCTTTTCGTTGATAAACAGGAGGCAAATAAGTTTATTCAAGCCTTCCAACAGGCACCGTCGCACCGAATCCTGTTCATCCAGAGACTATGCACTAGTGGGAGGCTTTTTCCGACTTATTAGGCCTAACGGTTTTTTTAACTTTTCCTGATTTATCCGACATTTCTCCGACATTGTCCGATTTTTCCCCGACTTTGTCAAAAAGGTCGGATTCCATAAAACCTCTGAAAAAACTAGGTCTTCCCAAAGTAGACCATTAAAGATCAAAGACCTCCATTGAATGGGGTTAATTAGGTGTGCCGCAAATACCCAGAGTGACCCAAAGTGTGAATACTAATTTGCTCCTCTCCTTGGACGATTTGCATGTCAAATATGAGTGCATCTGGGTTGGGCCACTCCATACTATAAGCAAGAGAGACTTTTCGAAAAGGCCTATTTTTTATAGCCTAAAGAAACATAGCCTCATATGATTTAAAGATATTTTTGATGTTCTGAACTGTGTAATTTACCAAATATTAACAGTGTCTATTTGAATACAGACCAATACCTATATGTATGTTGAATACCGAAACAGTTGTTTACTTTAAAAACATTCTTGAATTGTACACCATGCTCAAATCTATTTTCAAAATAGATTTTATCAATGATTTCACTTCCAGTTCAGGAATAATGTAATTTTATACATGATTTGATGAAATAAACTGTATAAAATTCATTTGCAAAACATAATTTCTAGCAATTAATTTGAAACTTTGAAATTAAATTGCAAAATTATGCAATTTCTGTATTTTATTAAGTATTAGTCTCCCCTCCTTAAACATGGAGTGGCCCATGTCAGATGCACTCACGCGTGACATGCAAAGTGTCCAAAGGGGAGGAAGTAATTAATATTCACACCTAGGATCACTCTGGGTGTTTGCATTACACCTCATTAAACCCATTCAATTGAGGCTATTGATCTTTAATGGCCTATTTTGGGAAGACCTAGATATTTTCACAGGTTTTATGGAAATCCGTCCTTTTTGGACAAAGCGGGGAAAAGTCGGAGAATGTCGGAGAAATCAGGAAAAGTTAGAGAAACCGTTGATAAGTGGGAAAAAGCCTCCCACTACTGTGATGGCCACCATAATCTTAAGACATCCGTTGATCAGCTTCCCATCATCACTCCGTGCAAGCCTCGATTGGAAAAGCACTTGGACAAAAATGTTGGATACAAACATTGTTCGAAGATGGCAGCACCGTGACGTACGTCTTCAAATTCACACGTGGTTGATATCAGAGAATTCTGAAATTGTTGTACACATCCGCATCCCCCCCCCCCCCCCAAACGCATAGGGATATTTGAATTATCTTAGAAATACCGTGCAGAATGGCCTTTTTGCAGGTTTTTGAATCAAGATCGTCTTATATTATTAAAACAAAACGTTAAAATTTCGTTTGGAAAAACGTATGCTTCAGATTGTAGCTAATCGTGTTTAATATCAAACTCGTTATATTGAACCACTGCAGAGGTGATGGGTTTTTATCGCATGTGCGCCACCCTGATGCGAGAGATTAAAACCAAGTATTTCGACGCGACCTCTAACAGTTCTGAATGGAGGCTTTGGCATTTTGGGACGCGCATACTGTTTTAAACAATGGTAAAAAGGTTAAAAAAAGCCACCGAGCGATTCAGAAGTGTGTGTTTAAGATGGCATTTTTTATAACATATAGCTCCCCGGATCATCCGTGGTGAAGGGGCCAGACAATGATGCACATGACATAATAAAAATATACTCACCATCAAATTTCGAATGGTTTTCCTTGCTGGTACAAGTTCCAGTAAGGGTGCTGGTGGCAGCCTTTTTGTAATGTGCTGAATTCATCGTGAGTTTTCGAACATTTTTATCAGGCTGGAAGACGATAATGTACATCTTTGGGGCGAATAAACAAACTAAGGTGACGGACGCACTGAGACTGATGGAAATACATAATGTGGTGATTTGGACCTGAAACGAGAGATTAAGTTATGCCAAATGACCAGCGATTTTAGAATTTTTTTGGCACCTATTAAAGCGAGTTTCCGAGAGCAATACAATGTCCTTTCGCGCCTAAGTCGGTATCAGACCAATTGATGCATCATCAAGTCTTACGCAAGTTTCTGAATGGAACCCTGTTGCGGGCCCTATTGTCCACATGTTAATCAGGCCTAATCTAGCTAGTTGATTTGCGCCAGACTTTTAAACAGGAAATGAGAAGGAACTTTTTCACTGCCCGAGAAAACGTAAAAAGTATGCTACATGTAAATGATTGGTCGTGTGAAATCCCCTTTGAGTTTCTTACACAATCCTTAGAACGACCCCCCCCCCCCCTTAGCGTGTATACTCCAATCTGGCCCATTTATCTTTTTGATAGCAAAAGTGTTTTAATTTCCCTCTCTAAATTTATCATCAAAGTACAATTTGTGAAAAGAGTGAGCAGCTAAGAAATCTATAACGAAAATCGCCTCCTCAAAAATTACCTCGGCGAGGGACTAAATGGCCCTTTTGTAATTCCATGATTCAATTTCATTACATGTAAGGCGAAAGATGTTTCGCTGGCCACTTGCAAACAAATACTGCGTGGAGAATTAAAGGATTGGCCCTCTGGAAAATGTTAGGTTTCCATTCACCTTCTTCAAAGGGGACTAATATATGGAAAGATTAGTTGTCAAAGACATAACGTGACCGCTGGCGTGGTCTTTACTTGATCAAGAAGGATGTAACGTACCCAAGCGGAAGATGTAACATATATGCTCCGAGATAAGGCGCGAGCAACATATCCGTTATCTTTGATCTTCGGTTTAGGAATAATATACATGTTTGATGAAGCGAATATGCCGACTGTTGAGCCAAGTAAAATTTTGACAAAAAATTATTTTGTAATTTTGGTTCAACCAACAATAAAATCCTTCCTCGACATATTAATATAAAATTTTGTTGAATATATTAAGCAAAATGATTGCGATGAAATTTAAAATATTAGTTAAACCTTTTATCTCGTGGAAAGATTAATCCGATAAAGTTGTTGTTAGTTTTTTGTTTGGTGATGGACGCTTTAGCAGTGTTATCAAATGTACAGGGTAGAGTGTCTCAGAGTTCAATCAGTCACTATCTCCGAGGTATTAAAGGTCCAGTGTCTCTACAGAACCACACCTTATTCTATCAACATACAATGGCACTTTTTCTAGGAGGAAATTTCAGACTGCTACACAATCAATACCAACATTATTTGTTCAAATACAACCTAATACTACCTAATTGACACTTCTTGTTGGTGATTAACAAGATTAGTAGACAGATAAAGTTGATAAAGTGATGAAAAGTTTAATCTATTGGTGTAGTTACTTGGAAGAGGCAATGTGTATGTATCAATTTGTACTATTTTTCTGCATTAACTAGGTGTTTCCATCCCACAAGGTGACGTCTTTGTTTTTTTTAGAGAGAGACATGCACCATAATCTGGAATCTGCACTGAAAACAACGTATACTCCGCGCACTAATAGTAGTGTGATGAGGCGGTCCTAGTATCACTGCTCGAATTGGCCGCCATTGAATATGAATGTGCTTAAATCGCTCATCCACTTACTGTTGGACTTTTTATTTGGCCGGGTCTATTTGGCAAGCCACTCGCCGAACAGGCATCTTTTTTTGTCCTGTTTGGAGAGCCGCTTGCCAAACAGCACTAAAAAGCCACCCTGTTCGGCCAGCCGGGCTTGCCAAACAGGTAAAAAATCTACCCTGGTTGGCGAGGTGGAGACTTTACTTTAATAGAAAAAGAAAAAGTCGCTGTTTGGTAAGCCGGGCTTGCCAAATAGTCACTTCCTTTTTATTTTCATTCCAATTGTTTTAAAGGTTGTGCTATTGCATTTTAAGTCTTTGGCGGAAATACTTTCTCCTTAAACATGGTCTAATTGGTAGTTTTATGTGCAGTATATTTGGCGTATGGACGATTGCTGTATGTTTGATCAGGGCTTTTTTCTTCTGCAGAAAGATGATGATTTGAAGCGTGGTAAATTCTGGCCCTCGTGCAGTTTTAATCAGCTCAAAACAGGAGTGAACCTGCGACTTAGTAATATTATAAGCATGGCTGCATTGCAGGAGACTCGAAGACTTTTAGTAAATCGACAAATTAGTTGACATTTTAGGCGCTTTGTTCGGCGCATTCTGCGGGCCGCGTACATTATTGGTGAGCATAACGCAATGCACGTGCAATGGACGCAGAATATGTTTGAATATCGTGTCCGTTTGAGAGAATAGGCACTCTACTTACCTCGAATGAGTTGAGCGTTCCAAAGTAGATGGGTACAAATGCAAGCCATATTATGCACGTAGTATACATGGTAAATCCTATGAATTTCGACTCGTTAAAGTTTTCTGGAATTTTCCGAGTCTTGACAGCATACACTGTACATATGATAATAAGTAACATATTATAAACTAATGATATTAAGAAGGATATGTCTTCAATTTTACACTTTAGAATGACGATATCCCTTCGTCCGTTAGGGTTATATTGTCTAGTTCCTGGCGGATCCAGCACCAACCATATACACGTGGACAGAACTTGAATTGATATCAAAATTGCACATATCACAACTTGGGACTTGGGACTAATGAATGCAGGCCTTTTAGCTGATCTGCTGGCACTGTCAAATATTCTAGAAATTCTGTTTGTTTTGGTTAACAAGGAGGAGTACATTGCTGCGAACCCAAAGCCTACACCGAACCGCTGTATGGCACACGTGGCGGGCGTAGGCCGCGCAAGCAGCAGGAACGACATCACATAGCAGGTCAGGCAGCCGGAGAGAAGCATGTAACAGAGCTCTCTGCCCGAGGCTTTCACTATCGGGGTGTCGTTGTGTCGAAGAAATGTCAGCATGACGAACATAGTCGTCAGCATGCCGATGATCGAAAGCACCATGGGTACTATAGAATATATACTGAACCAATGCATGTGTTGCTCTTCGAGTTGGTAACACGTTTTCCTATCCGGGTGCGGCCAGCGCCCAAGCCCGCAATCCTTGCAAGTGAATTCATCAAGGAGGTACTCCCAATCCTCGCACGAATCACAAACCCAACAGCACGTGTCCCCAGCCTTTTGGATGCGTTTGATTTCCCCTAACTTACACGGCTGGCTACACTGCGACGACGGAACAATATTCTCCCCTCCTGGCCACACCATGTCCGATTCGTTTAGTTGAAGGCCGTTAATCCATGAGCCAACAATCTGGTAGCCGTATTGTCCAGTCCCCCTGTCACGCTTGTAGTTCATGATGTTGTATCTCCCCGCCGCATCACCCTGTGCATCGAACTGGATCATGCTGCCGTAACCGTCTGAAAAGAGAAAGCAGATCGGACCAGTCAGTCCGGTTGCGTACCTCAAATATCCCATCAGTGTATGACAAACTTGCAAAGTTGGACCGCATTGGTGGTAAAGGCAAAATTAGCCGAGCTAACTGGTTGGCCGAGTTGGTCTGTACATATTCATCCCACCTAGGCGTGAACGGAGATTCTGTTCGTAGGAAGTGTATCAGCAATAAAGCATCCACACCCAGCGAGGACATAAGAGGGCCTATGTAGAACAGATTTTGATAGGCTGGATGCATACCGTGTCACGCTCTGGGCCCGCGAATCACCAGAGATTACTACTCAAACCCTGATATTTCTTTATATCTGTGGTAATTCTCAATTTGCTTTCATCATGAACATACGCAAATATTTTGACGATGCTAAATTTAGTTCTTTTACTGTAAAGTAAAGGTCAGTACACGCGAAACTGGTCAGTGAGAACTTATGAAGTAATTTAATTCTTCACATGTTATAACGTAATCGCCCGCGTTGATGATGAACATTTTCACACCCACTTGAATAATGTCCTCCTTCCCGGTGTCCATTGTTGAACATATCAGGTAGAAGAATGAATAGGAAATTACCCGGAAACTGAGATGATCTACGTTTACTATTTTAGGAAATTAAAATTGGCGAAAAACTACTGTTACCTCCACAGTATAGACGGGAAGAAATTTTAATCATTGAGATAGGACGATTAATTTCATTAGATCTAATCACTATCCTTCAATATATTGCGTGTCTCAGGTTATTAAAACCTCAACCAGTCAGTCATTTTTTCATGCAGCGCGTCATAGTCCGTTTGGAGCCGGACTATCACTGCTCAATCCTACAAGCGCTCAGTCACCGAATGTAACTGTATAATAAAAAAAGGACACGAACAGTGTCACCCATCATTTGAGTTCTACTTGCAAACTGATATGAATTTTAGAAAATGTTACATTTGCAAGAAAAATCTAACCGTTTCTGTGCATTTCCAAACTAAAACCAAGAATTATAATATCATGGGTTGCTGTAATTAAAGCAATTGATGATTTGACCACGCAAAAAGAGCGAAAACTCATTGAAGAGAATTACATATCACATCTAAATGGTGACCTGCGTTTTTCAATATCTTGCCCCATTTCGGAGCAAGATGCCTTAAGTTTGGCATTGAATATAGGTTCGGTTTGAAAAAGGGGACACCAAAATGGACGATGCCTTCAACACATCAAATACATACATTGTACTGCGGCTAATGCGTTAAGTAATAGGAATTCTCTCCTCTGCAACCAAAACCCGATTTCCTTTCCCAATTTCCAGCTTATACCTATGATCTGAGAATCTATGATCTGAGAATCTAGTTATTTTCATGATTCTAATTCTATCTGAGTATAGAGACCGAATCAGCCATTACGTTTTCCCATAAGGCATCGGAATCAGCACCGCGATTTGCAGAAATTGAAACAAATTTTCTAGATTATGTACCTGGCTGTGCATGCGCATGAATGATTACGGCTGTAAAATCTGGTGTCCGCCGGATACAAAATCTGGACATTTTGTTCCAACTTCTCCCAACCGTGCTGCTGATATAATGGCATCAAAAGGAGTATAGGATACAAACGTGTTTCATTTGCTATGCTCGGGTGCGGCAATATTGGGCATTTTTTAGTATGCGCTAAAGTACATGTGTACCTATGCTAATACCATTAGGCCCCGCGTGGTGGCGCTGAGGCCGCCGCTGCCGGGGGCCTTATTTGAACGATTTTCTTTTTGAAACCCTTGACCCAAATTTTGGAATGGCAGAATCTTCGGCTATAAATAAGTTTTAGTGTTTTAACGACGCAAAAAAATCTGACAGTTGTTTTTTTCATATGAGTTGTCTGTTTCTGTCATAAATTACACAAATTTGATTGTTAGTATGAACAAGCAGATTTGATTCAATAAAACCTTCGATATTTGAAAATCGACGACCAACTTCTGTTATTTACGTTTTCCGTAGGTATAACCTCCCGCCAGGTGGCTAGTGTTTAACACTATTGCCAGTTCCGGGCCACTCTCTGCAATGTAATCAAGAGAGTGGTTGAGTCACTCTAATGTGTACCAAATTTGGTGCTTTTATGCCATTTTGCACGATTTTACCCCTTTAACGCACGTACGACATGTAGCATGAGGGTTTTGGGGCCTCATTTAAATACCACAAATATTATGTTATCCGAACTTAGAAAGCATTCCTAAAGCCCGCAGCACACTAGCCGCCAACTTCGGCGTTCACTTCGGCGTTTTTTGCCGCAAGAGTCCTGAACGCCTGAAAAATCCCTAGTCTGCTACGAACGGCGTCGGCGAACGCGACTTGCCGCCACTTGCCGCAACTAAACACCAAATATCTAACATGTTTGATTTTTGACGCGTGTCGCCGCGTTTGAACGCAAGAAGAAACCAGGTGTGCTACGGATGGCCGCCTGACTTGGCGTCGGCGGCGAGGCTATGGCCAATCAGCTTGCGTCTTGATGTCACATGATTTCAATATGGCAGCCTAAAGTGGCGGAAAAGACGCTACTGGACGCCGATTCTGGGCAGGTGTGCTCTGACCCAGATCCACTGGCCGCCAACTTTGGCGTCGAGAGGCGTCAGCTGAACGCTTCTTGTCGCCGAAGTTGGCGGCTAGTGTGCTGCGGGCTTTAGTGTCTGATCTATTCCAGGCCGGACTGCTGGAGTGAAATGGACAAGCGTAGTCAATGCGCTCACTTGGTTTGCACTGAAACATTTCTGGATTTGGCTGGGGAATGAATGCAACACACGGAGACGAATACATATGAGTTTCTCGATACAATCTCTAGGAACGCTGTCAAGCTTCTCTGGGCCTACGCACTGGCTGGTTGGAAGAATGCGTTTTTTAATGCATTTCAAGGCATTTAGGCAGTCAGTTTAACCCGTTGGAACAGGCGCATAGATAGAGCTACCCGAATTCTCTACTCCATTGAAATTTCAGACCATTCCATCAGGCCGATCTTGCCGATATTGGATCCCAAAGTTACTGGAAATGGCTTCCAAATACGTTCTCTTTGTCTCCTTGCCGTGTTTACTGGCGTATTGCAAATGTGTAAGTCACGCAAACACCCGCATCAAATATGAATTCCCATGTTTGCTTAATTTGCGATTCTTTTCGTGTTTTGAAAGAAAATATTTGCCGCAGATAACTAAAGCACGACTTGTCTTCGTTAATGTTGCGTCTTTCCGTTGATGGCATGAGATACAGCGGCCTTTGCATGTTATGAGCTCTTCGCCCTTTGATGTTAGACACGGCTATAGTGATCATTAGAATACTCCCATCGGGTACAAACGCACTTAAAGACAGAAATATACAAACGCACTTAATAACGTAATTATTGAATGACCAGGGATCCATCGCGGTGATATGGGTAAACCATAACAAATCATAGGCGTAGCCAAGGGGAGGGAGCTTGAAATTGACCGTGGAATACCTTAGGATCTCGAAATGGACCAGCTACGTCCCTTGTGTTTTGGTGTTCGATCCCCTTCCTGCTAATCTCCGTCGCTTATGCCTATGCTATAGTGTGGGTCAATGGATTCGGAACAGTTATCAAAAAGTCCGAGTACAGTGCCACCAAGCGTATGCATCGAGCCAATCTAAAAACATTACCTTTTTTCACCAAGATTCGTTAGCACCCAATCTAAATGATGTAGGCTTATGATGTTTAATATTTAGATTTAATACTCCACTTTTAGATCCATTCAACAACAGAAACTGGCCAAGTAATGATGCATTCATGCCAGATAGGTTTGTTACAGTAAAACAAATGTGTTTTAACCCCTTGTTACAGTAAAAAAATCTCTATACTCCCCTAAGATTCTTTACCTATAACATTGATATAAGATTCCTAATATGTACGAAATGTATATAAGAATCTTATAAGAAACTAAATCTCTATACTCCCCCTTTTACGGACTAGAGTCGAGATATCAACAACTAAAATAGTACCGAACACATTGCGGCTGTCAGAGTGTCGTAATAAAAACATCCGCGCCTGTCAGCGCTGAGGTCGCGTGACAGTCTTTGTTACGTGATAAAGGGTGGGAGACTCTCTTCGACGGTGTCTAAAGAGCCAATAATTAGCCGAATTGACAAGTCACGGACTCTTGACTCAATATAAAAAAAAGCTTAAATGATCTTGATTGCGCCCCGACTTCGTCTCAAATAGTAGAATTATGACATGATTCTACCTTTATTTTATCATAGAATACGTACGACGACGCTTCGCTCAATCGGTAGACAAGTCTCAGAATAACACCAATTTCCAATGAACCTCGACGCAATTAAATCCAGAGAATTGAAGTGCTGTCGTCAGGCGAGCGGCACCACTTGCAGTCGACCCTGCGCCAATCAGCGGTGATTAATACTGTTTTAATAACGTCTATGTCGCGGTTGCCTTGAGCGAGCCCGTAGAGGGAAGTAATATATAATCTATCATATGAGGCACTGGGCTGTTGACGGACGACACGATGCCTAACCTGTGGTCATATAACTACCCGCCGTGATTAAAGTGGTTTTGCTCTGATATGGCGTGATATACCGAGTCGTCGAAATATAGCCGGTTTAGGGCGTCTGATGCGCGATAGGCATTTGTTCAGGCATCCCCCAACCGGCTATATAGCGTCGACACATGCAGTACTTTAAGTTAAATTTTGTTGCACAACAAGGAAAGAGCTCATCACGGGTTGAAAATCCCGATAGGTTTCTTATAAGATTCTTATATACACTAGCATTGTACCCGTGGCGCAGGCAGGTTCAAATGGGCTATACCTTGAATAGATTGAATTGCAATGAAAATCTAATGCAATATCAAAGGAGCAATATTGAAGAGACAAATTAAACCAACCATTTGTCCACAGACTCGGACCCTGTGCGTGCTGTATGCGTGCATATAAAAGTAAATCAATTGGTCCGAATGAGATGATGAGGCAATGTGAATATACCTCGTTCCTTAGTCAGCAATATGCCCCTTTTTATACGGAGAAGAAGGAGAACCCAGATAGGCCTTCACATGTCGGCCTCCAAATGGCTCGGACCAATTGCACTATCACTACTAAAACTTTAAAATGCTTTGTTGATGTTCAGCACCGTGAGCAGCTCCTTGATAAGGCCATGCCAAGTTCAGAGTGCCTCTTCAGATACATCAAGTTTTGAAAGCTGTGGTGAGCACATAAACATACCATTGTAACCTTAATTTGAAAATCCCTTCATAATCAAGGGCTAGCAATATACGATAGACCATCAATTTGACCCCAGCTCCTTACTGCGGGAAAACCCAAGTCCAGCAACCAAAAGTATCAAAATACATTTTTGTTTACATTTGAACTGCACACATGCGTTTGTTTACAATTTCTTTCCCGCGAAATCTAGAAGATCAGGTAACCTACAATCGTGGATTGAAAATAACATTAACCTTGGTTCAGCAGGTCAACACGTGTACAGGCTGTTCCAATCATCCCCCTACAGCCAGCCGTTCAACAGGTAGTGTTAGTAACCCCACAGGGAGTGCAGGTGATTCATTAATCCCCTGCATAACTAAACAGCAATGGTTTGGCTTCCGTGAGTGATAAGGAGAATTGACCGTGTCCGATTAAAATTCCCTCATTACTGCTCCGCTGAAGTAAATTTCCGAAAATAAACATGACGTTGCATCAGGATAACATATCACCTGCAAACGTGCAAAATTTCGAGACGAAACACTACCCCCAAATGGCACTTTAGCGAGCCGCCTTATAGTATTATGATATAGATTTCGTACATATTAGGAATCTTATGTCAATGTTATAGGTAAAGAATCTTATAGGTAAAGATTGTACATGTACATTGTATACCAAACTCGATAAGATCTTCCCTCGTAATCTTATCAGAAAATCTATCGGGATTCTTGACCTGGAAAGTCTCGACACTATCAACATGGACAATATGTTTGAATTCCAGATGACGGGACTATTACTAGTATTCGGATTAAAACATTACGTTATTTCTATTGTCTTTTAAACAAAGCCCACTCGCGCCTAGGCCTAACTTCCCATTGTTTACAGTCTTATCAACGGGTCATCAGGGTTAACCTTGACAGCATCAATCCCACGAAACGCCTTTCAGGGTGGCAGATAGACCGAAACCGGCAAAGACAAGCGCAATGAAATATACCTAATAAAAAGTGTTGATATCAATGCTCCTTATGACATTCCAGATATGTGGCTGGAGTGGTGCAGAAATACAGGTGAATTTCCGGTGGTTATTTCTTCAAGGCAATTGCAGTAGTAGAGGATGGGTGATGAGGTGATGAAGTGGCCGAATATTGGCCAATATACAGGACACGTGTATGTTTTGCGGCATAACGAAATTACATGTAAGGATGGTTTTGAAAAGCTTTTAGCGTGGTTTCATTTATCATACACGCTTGTTGCCAATACCATGTGTGACATTTTATTGTATTCAGTTCCATTCAATTCTTTGGCATTATTTGATATCAGCAGGGTCAATATCCAATGGTAAACTGGTCCTATCTGTCCCTATCTTGGATTGACCAGATTAGTAGTGAGCTGGACAAGCAATATAGGGGATAACGGGGGGGGCACGAGCCAATTTTTCTAAGGCACATATCATTTCTGGATCTCGACAACAAGAAATCCGCCTCAAAAATCTGTGGGGGGGGGGGTTAGCAAGATTCGACGGATAACAATTATGTAAATGTATTTGTCAATTGAGGCCAACATAAATCGGAGAAAACCCTTTATCAAACTTTGTTTAATGGTTTGTCATAAAAGTTTCTTTTTCTTTTCCAAAGACCAAGGAGATCATTTTCTGACGTTCTTCGTTACAATAATAAGACATGTCAGCCTCAGGGTGGAGCGAAATGAAATATAAAGTGTCATAAACGCTAATGACGTGGTGTAAACCTAGGGCTAAACACAATTTGAGCTAAAAGCCCTATCGCCCAAAAGATCAGAGATTCAGTGGGTGTGAAAAATAGACTCATTACATATGATTAAAATGTTATTAGGCCCATCATATGAGCGAAAGTTACGCTGAGTGTGCCACTCGTAAGACGGATGAGGCTACTTCCAACACGTATCTTCATACTTAACGTGACACGAGACTATAACCGCTAGACGCAGGCTTCAAAATTAGAATGAGTGAGCTAAATCGATTTCACTCTCTTCAAATAGTCTTCCTATACTTAAAGCTAGTTAAGTTGGATTTGAAAGGTTGTGCCCTGCAAGAAAGACATTACTTGTATCGCATCCATGTACGCGCCAATACGGACGGAATACCTCACTGAGTGATCTTGCGCATATGGACGTTGTAATTTTTCAACTGGGGAGATTTCGCAAATCCCCCAAAACGCCAACGTAAACGCCCATTCCATTGCTTGACTTCCTGAAAAAGAAGTCGAACAATGGGATAGGCGTTCACGTGGATGTTTCGGGAGCTTTGCCAAAACTCCCTATTGGGATGGTTTCCGTCCATTGCCTAATACACAGACGGCCGCGGCACAGTTGATGTAAAGAGTAACATGAGGATTTTACAATCTCAACATGATGTAATCACCTTAAAGCCATTCACGAAGGTTGTGATTTTACCTAGGCCGCGATTATATAAATAAAGTTCGCGTTTTTGCATTTGATAGGGAGTTTTCGCAAGTCCCCCAAAAGACCAACGTGGTGAACATCTATCTCATTGTTTGACCCTATGATAACGATGTCGAACAATGGATTAGATGTTCACCACGTTGGCGTTTCGGGGCTTTGCGAAAAGTCCCTATACTTGCAAGCGTGACACGGACAAGTCATTTCGAAAGACCGGGCTGCATACGATTCACGATGTCACTTTTCATCCTCACGTCTAGCCAAAATCAGTTAACTCGTTAAAAGTGAAACATGACTAGTGATCAACGTTAACTCTACAATCATATAATCGCGGCCTAAGGTTCCATGCCATTCAAGCCTCAATCGACGATCGACCAGATGTGACGCGTCATTTGAAGCTATGAAATATTCACAATAATATTGATTCATTTCTCGTATATAGTTTAGTATTGTCATAAATCTCTGGTATAACATGTTTGCAAATAACTTGACATTCAAACTTTAAAGGTCCATCAAAGCAACTTGGTCAAACAATTTTCTACCGTTTCCTTGAACCACCAGCCTCGCAAAGAACAATTTGCAGTCCCGTATATTGATAACGATGCCATACCAGTCAATCAACGATGTGACCGATAGCAGAACAAGGCTGTCTCTTCTGCACTTGCCTTTCACTTGGAGTAGTACCAAAGTGGCACCGGAGTGTTGTAACGCTCGATGATCACTTTGACGCCTCCTAAAGCAACGTGCTACAGACACTGATGAGAGCATCACTAGATCACGGCCTCTCATCAGATAATACCGCATCAGTGTGGAAAGGGGTGGAACCCCGTAACTTTATTATCTACGCCGTGTTATATCATTAACAAGCCAATACATTCTGATGCTACTGGGGACTTTTTAAAGCTTACTATTTGACATTTTTACATAAATATTCATGATTGCAATCTTGGTAATTCGCCTTTTTGAAGAGCACTTCGGGTAAAGCTAGGATGATTTACATATATTACAGTTCTTACCATCTGTTTGACCACATTAATTGTAGTGAAATATTAGGTGTGTTCTCCAATCAGGAGAAAAGCCCTGAAGAATTCACTGGGAGTCCATGACAACCTGGAGACGTCACAGTAGAAGGCCATGAAGGCCCTCAAGCAGATGAGCTCGTTGGACATAACATGGATTGTTGTTTAGGATGTGTTATCGTTGCCTTTGCGGGTGACCCATGTACTAGGCCTTGCCACACAGAGAGACTTCACCGGAAATCTGTGTTGTGTATTGATAGCAACCTCCCTTAGCAGGCATTTAGATTGTCAAAAAATACGCTCACACAAACTTATAGTGTATTTTAGGGCTCAAGTACACAATCAAATCTGCTATATATTCCGTCCATTCTATATATATAGTACATACATTTTCGTGATTAAAAAAAAAGATATAGGGATTTTCATCAAACTTTGCAGAAGTGTAGTCCTATATCTTGTCAATGTCATATGTGAATTTGAAAAAGTTATAATTTATTAGCATTTTCGTGAGACATGTCAGAATTTGAGACAACATACGCGGCCGTCTTTACTGCCTATGAGAGAATATCCTTCCGCCTCCGTAAAATCTAGAAAAGGAGTTCCTATTTCAAAATCGACCTGAAATCTGTTAGTAAATATTATTCAAAATCAAAATACAATGTATAACCGAAAATGATGTTTGCAAACCAAATAACTAACATTCCCTGCGGTATCTAGGCATGACAGGGCTTTTGAAGCATTTATTATAATATAACAGTTGATAGTGCTCTCAGCCCTTTAGGAATGCTACGAAAGCCAGCTGCGGGAGGATCGTGGACTGTCTCTCTCTAGCGAAAGCCAATACCGGCATCTTTGAATCACCATTGCAAACACGACTATCCTAAATACAAAATTCTATGAAATATACTTTCCTTTCATTATCATGTGGAACAAAAACATATTGTGCTGAATGCATTAAACCCAATAGCGAGAAATACATAGCGACGAAAGAACAATTTGGAAGCCGTAGAAAAGGTAATAGGATTGCTAAATTGAATATATTTCTGCCGATCAAAGACCAATTTTCGTCTTTGAGTTAAGAACTTTATATACATGTAATTATATGCTACCATCAAAACGTATAATCTGAAGCATTTCATGTACCGGTACGTATACATCGGGGGCTTATCCAAATTCCGACAGCACAACATCATGCATGTTGTCATTATGAGCATAAATATCGGGCAAGCAAAAAAAATCCTTTTGAAATTATGTTTCACAAAGACTGTTGATAGCAGGGACGATATTTAGATTTTACCTGGGTTTATCTATCATTTGTCTGTCTTTTGCACATACAAATGTACCATACAACTCTTTTGCTGGCTTATATTTCCTCCCAAAAGAGAAGATAAATTTATCCTAGGGCCGTATCAAGTATTTCATGTCGTCGTGCAGGTAGGAAGATAAATCTCTGTCGTCCGCAGAAAAAATATTGTTACGATCTCCGCGACAATTAATGCATTGTATACCGTTTCACCTTATCGGAGTTGGGCGATTCCATTGTGTTCCACTGAACAACTGAGGCAACTTACAATGCGTAGTCTGTATTAAATCATCACAATGGTCCACAAGAGGTACATTTTCTGATCATGCGCTCCAAATCGCCCTCTGAATGATGTTCGCCCTCAGTTTCTCAACTGGCATAATTGTTATACCAGTTTCTTAAACATATAAGAGTCACGCAGACGCTAGAGGTGCGGACAAGGAGCAAAATTGCACGAAATCATGTTAGTCCGATCCGACTACCCGTGCCACGGCAAGTCATCGTCGTAATTAGTTCCTGCTGGAAACCCGAGATTGTGATCACAGTACGGACTCCTCGCCTACGGCCAAGCAATGATGACTGGCCTCTACTTCGCTGCCTGTTTACCATCAGAATAATTGGAGGACAAGAGGGAATAAATGCTAGGTGCCACACAGAATCTGCCCGAGGCTACTATGCAGGTCGATGCTATCAACGTACGTCAAGTATTTGTTAAACTAAATGCTGAAGGAAAAACACCTTTTTTCAGATATCGTATATAGCCCTTGCCGGTGTTCGCATATCGATCATTAAGAAAGCTGTTTCGTGGGGGTCGATACTATCGCGATTTGCCCTGATAACCCGTAAATAAGATAATAGGTCAAAGCGAGTTTAGGCCTAGATGCGAGCGGGCTTTCTTTAAAGACAATAGATCGTGTATTGGGCTAGCTGGGCCTGACATTTTTAACTGCGAAGTCAGGAGGTACGGGGCAAAATAACGTAACGTGTGCCTATAACAAGCGCCTGTGTCTGAACCCTCCTAGTGCCTCTAAGTATTCATGCATTCTGGCATTGCTGGGTTTAATTAGAGTTTTTCAATGAATCTTCGCGAATTGAACAAAGCGGCGTACATCTGGCGCAAATTGGCGATTTACGGAGTATTCGGGTGTGCTTTCTTGCGATTTAAAGTACTGTAAAATTCTATTTCCAATACTGAATCGTGTGTAATTAGATATGTCCACGTTCTTCAAGACTATAGTATGATATGCAATCGTCTTGTCCTATAATGGATTTTAAAATTCGATCTTATCATCTTGGTCCGCTATATCCAAATAATGTGGTCTCCTGGGCAATTTGACCGTTTATATTTCAAGATAATATTCAATATGGACGAAATTTTAAGTTTTCTCAAAAAGACTGCCAAAGGGTTGAAATGATATATTTGAGCAGTAAAATCACATAGAAGATTGTAATAACAGAACTACCTGGTGTACTAACTAAATTCCCTAATACGAGACAGGTGGGTGAAAATATACCAAGATAAGATTGCAGATATTATCGATGCCCCATGGCATCTTTTACACTGAAAGAGAAACTAAAGTGATTCATATTGTGTCCAACATGGTTTTTAATGTTTAAGTTTCGTTAATTGCAAACAGCAAAAACTAGTGAAAAAAATTGAATGAAATTTTTTTACAAACAGTCAAAAGTTAGGATGTTTATCAATAACCCGATATTCATGTACAAATGGAAGATAGGAATAAATTATGTTAAAGCGGGACTTAGCTAGCCACAGACGGGTACTGTATATGTGAAAGAGAAAGACAGCCCTGGAAATATACTGCCAAATCCCATATGCCACATCCTAACTATTTACACACCTAAGCAAGCAATAATTTCAAGTATTAGCCGTTAGTCCATAATCACGGTCGTTGGCTGGTCAATCTATCACTGAGCAGACTGGCCTAATCTTGCCTGTCCTGACATCAGTAGGGAGACACGGCTGCTATCAACCAGTCACCAAACATCAGCGCTGCTAGATTGATCTTGGTATTAAGGTATAATGTAACATGTATACCGTGGCGTAATGATGTGGTCCAGGTCGGTAAATACCTTTTTAGTATCCCTATGGATTGTAGGTATGCTGCTGATAAGAGATCCTCAGCACCGAGTTGTGGTGATATATTTACTGTTACATTGGGCTTAAGTGTCAATTTACCTGCTCCCACTGTCAGCGGTGTGTGCCACAACCGCCCAACCGAACTAAGGTGAACCACCCACTACTGTAGTGTAACAACCCCTGAAGACAAATGCTCCACGACCCTGTTATACAGGTCAAAGACAGGCTGTGAGAACTGATTACTAGTCAATAACGGGCAAACCTGAGATTCAAAGAAGCGCCTCGCCATCGCCTAACTTACCGTCCAAAAAACGACGACCTAACCTATTGCTATGTGTGTTCATGGTTAGAACTTATTTGATGTACATGAATATAGAGTTTCAGAAAGGCGAGAGGCAACCTCTTGTAGTGAAGTCTAGTCTATTGTAAAAGCTAATTCTGTCAAAATCAAAGATGGCCGCCACACACGACCACGTCAAGAAGCCTGCCGAGTGGTTTACGCCTTGACGCCAAGTACACATTGACGGATGCAATTGAAAGGGTAGTTGTCCTGGTTGACTCATATTGGCTATGACTTTTGTTATAATCAAATAAGACAAGCTTAAGTTATGGACACAACGAAGTAAAAACTCTATAAATAATGTTAGGTGTTTCAAATGTACTGGTGAAGCATATCTCTTACCGGAGACATTTCAATAAACCTCACGCTGTGAGAGAGTCTCTGGATCAAGAAAAGTGCCAAGCCTTTAATACTCCATACGCGATTTAGACGTTAATGAGATCGACCATCGTCTATGTGCTACTTGTACTATATAGCTACATGTATATCATTTGGGCTTTTAAAAACAACAGTAGTTGGGTTTACATGTACATGTATGTCCTGAGATCCTGATCAGTCCGAACAGTTTGGTGTAAAATTGTAAATAATCCATTATTCTGATGCAATGTGGCTAAATGTTATAAACAATTTTACAAACATACATACATTATAAAATTTGTGTGGGGCGCCTTTTGTTTCTGTTGCAAACAGGCTTAAACATTGTTAACTCCACTTTTCTGCTAAAAGGTCTAAAAGTTTTTAATAATTCACCTGTTGCAAGGATGTCCCGTGTGTCTTCTTGATGAGTTTTGCATTGAAAATGAAGCAGAAATTTTGTGAGTCCCATGCTTTACTTATAATCTCGGAATCGGAATCTCGGAATCGGAAAGCGATTTGCGTGGAACGCGTCACCTCCTTGTAGTGTTCTCCGACGGGGGATCAAGCCGATGGTCATCAAGAGATAGCGAGTTTCCGTTAATTTCTATAATCGATCTTATCTCTGCCGCTACTCTGACAGCTTGTATGTACTCGCTTCTTATTAAAACACGATGAAGGCTTTCGGCAACAGCCACGGGTTACAGGTCAAGGAATGCTTTAAGCTACGAGGTTGATCGAAGATGGTCATTTCATTGGCGTCAACTCGTTCCATATTAGACAGGATGTTACGATTCTACTTGAGGTGGCCTAAACTGGCATATACATATCAGGGGAGTGGCGTTGTCGAAATAATCTTTCCGCACTTCATTTCCGATCGGGAAAACTCACAAAAACATTCCACATCCATATGTTGAAGGCGTTGCGAGTGAAATACACGAAGCTTTACAACATTTTAACATGACCACAGAAGTGCGTGATTCATTTTGTTATTATCTAAAAAGGGCAAGTGTGATACTTTTTACCTTTGAAGTAGTCAATGGTAGTTGGCACCTCAGTCCATCTTAAGTCATCTTGTATGATTATTATTGGTCATACATGCAGGCCGCGTATCACCAACATACTTTAGAACAGTTCCTATTAAACCCAACGTCGTTCATTAAAAAGTTTCAAAATTCAAAATTTAACTTGACTAATGATATAATATCCAATTTAATTACAAAAATTTCAAATTATGTAAGAATACGTATGTTTATTTCTCTACACCTGCGCCACAAGATAATACCATGATTCCGGTCATATTATTTTCCCTACATGTCACCCTATGTAGGATAGAAAGAGCGAGCCAAGGCCACTGTCATAAGCCGCACGTACACCACCTGAAAATGGACCGCCAATCTTGGTTCGCGAACCAATGCTGCACCATCGAAAATCCACCAAGCGCGTACACCAGCGCTGCAGCTAGTTATAAAATCCGGCAACAGATGGCGCGCAAACAATAAGCAGAAAGCGCCATTTCGAAAGCGCCGCCTGTCGCCGAACCATCTAACTAGCTAATTGCCGATCCAATAGCGCGTACACCACAACAAAGCCGAGCTTTTAACAAGCCGGGCGAATTTGGACCATCAAGCTTGATGGGACAAATTGGGCAATGGATTGCCGAACAAATTTGTCGCGGCAATGTGGTGGTGTACGTGCAATTGGTCCACCAATATTTCGTGGTGTACGCGCAACTATAATAAAATCTTGTTTGAGGCAGGAGCGACCCAACTAATTAGCCTGCCACGCTTCGGGACTTAGCGGGTTAAGTGGCGCCATAAATCTAACGGGCTCAGATTCCCGCAAAATCTCAAGCAGAAGTACATGTAGTATTGATGTAAAATTAACATAATTCGTCAGGAACATAATCTTGTTTTGTTCATGCAGATGGCAACCCTACAAGATAGTAAGACCATCAATTCTATATACTTGTGAGTGGTGATTGGTCAAATTGTGGGCCGGGACCTGCGATTAGAAATGCTATCTCAAGAAGGTGCTACGTCTCTCGCTTTAGTATGAGACACCCTGTACACCCACTGACCATAATGGCAGTCTGGTCGTTGTCCATGTTAAGGAGCAGCTGCCATGCTTTGACTCATCATACAAACAAGAAACAAACCTTGGCGGACTGAAGAGAACATGCTGCGATGATTGATTATTGGTTGCTGACCATGTCTAAATCTGATCTGACCAGAAGGCTGACTCAGCCCGGAGAGTACCATTGGTTATTGTTACATCAAGATCTACGTTTTTATTCATGCTTGGTTATATTAACCCCTCAACGACTGTGCCATTTATGCATCCATGGTATAATCAGATAGTTGTGAACAAAAGCTTTATTAATGAACGGATTTGTCCGTATATATTTGACAAGTCTCACCGTTTCCTGTTCATTTTGACATTAGGTAGTGTTCGCCCCCTTCGAAGGGCGAATTACTAACTACGAAGTTCTGTGCTAATTCATTCATGCGACACTCGTAAATCATCTCCTTTTTAGTTAGTTTTTTCGATGATTTTGGGAATCGCTTTTGAAAAGTGGTCGATGAAGTACATTTAAAAGGCAGGGGAGGGATTATAACGCAAAAATGCAGTGGTTTTTACCAAGGAACGACAACACTGCAACTATCAGTGCTGCATTTGCCCTCATGTACCATACACACAAAAACAGATCTATATGACGATTAAAGAGGACGTGTTCCTCAGATCGATTATTGGTTGCCGACCATGTCCAATCAGATATGCGCAGATTGACACGCACAAGGAGGTAGGGTGATCCAGGTGTACGGCAGAGATATTAACCTTACATGGACGGGTCCTTCATTCAGAACATCTTGGGAACTATTGGTGTTGACTTCACATTCAAGAATTCTAGATTTCCGGCGTATATAAACTTCTCAGTCCAACTAAAATGTTGCTTTTCAAATACATAGTACACGCTGTATGTGTCATTCTACATAATTAATCATTAAATTCCCTTCGATCGATGGTATCCCTGTCTAGAAAACGGTAATTCAGTCTCGAAGTTGAAGTTTGAATTTAAATTAGACGTCGGAAATTCGTTCAATCTTGCCAGTATGTTGTCTTTGTTACGTACATATGGCATCACCTGGACCTCGGTTTGAATTAGCTGGGTCACAAGGAGATGTTGTCGTCAGCGGGACACCCTGGATCGAGTGACTTAACACACCACCGGTGCCCGATATATGTTTTTGAGTACATGTATCTGCACCTAAATGGCTAAGTCATTTACGAGAAATGCTGTACCGTGAGCCTGACCAGAACTAAATTAAATTAGCCGGGGATGCATACAAAACATGGCCAACTCGTACAACTTCTTGCGCGTTTGTAGTCACAGCGATTGGAGAGACCTTTGAATAGTTTACTGTTATAGTCGCATTTGGTCATACTGAACTTCCACCGGTACTGCCGCTGAAAGGGTGGATGTCGTCCTGGGTGCCGACAAATGGTACCCAGGTTCGAGATCGACTGGACAATAAGCACCCTGGGTGCCATTACACTAGACAAATAGCACCCAGCTTCTTTTTGCCTGGCTTACGGATCTTAGGGACGAGGACGTTTCTTGCAATCTCGTTTTATCTCGCGCCGTGGTACTTGTGGCATTAGCAGTGCGCGAAATAAAAAGAACAGATAAACAGGAAAAAAACGCGTTTAGGCCTAAAGGTCGAAAGCACATTTCGGATATATCCCTCCTATACACCTTTTCTGAATCTGAACCTATCTCTCTGCGGTTAATAAAGCAGCATATGGTGAACCCGTTTTTCGATCACACAGACCTCACTTTCAATGGCCACTGCCGTGTTAATATTTGATATGAGCTGGATTTTAAAACAACTTACAAGGGTTTGCCCGTTTAATCTTCTCTAGACAATGCGTAAATTTCAAAGCAAAGCATATTGTGGTTTTTGAATGAGACACAAAAACGCTACACTTGCCGAGATATCAGACCAGCGATGGTCAGTGGCATCACGCTTAATTGTTACCATGTTGTTGCACAGCGAAGCCGTTTATGAGCGAGTAATAGCCGATCATCTTCAGCTTGAAAAAGATTGCATACAAATGCATGCTGTATTTTTCGTCAAGGTATTGGACGAGCGTTGTAGGAATATCATCACATTGAGAGTCAAGATGCATTTGGTGAGAAATGCCAACTTGGCATGCAGGAATCTGGTTCAAAACGGGGTAAGCCATTGAAAGAAGAAAGTCATGTTTTTATGTAGAATTTACTTCTCTTCAGAGGGCACTACTTTTCGCGATGTGATACAACCTCCAAGACCCGATCGAGCAACAGCCATTTTCTCTACTGATTTGTTTGAGATAGTAGTGTTTATGTTTGAGACTCCTTGACCTACCAAAGCATGACCTAACAGTAGGGGCAGGGGCTTCACACTTAAAGAATTAAAAGGTAAAAGGTCATGACCATTCTAATAATTGTATTATTGGTCGCACGTTTACCAGAGAAAAAGAAGTATCCCTCAGGATCATGATCTACTTTCGCTATCAAGCCACTTCATCCTCAATCCAATTAAAGTAACTCTCCCCAGGGTAAACAACCCAATTAGGCAGCAATCGACCATGACTTCTTAACCAGGGCGGACTGGCAAAATTGACATGCGTGCAGTGATTTTATAATTTCTTATTCGTGTGTTATCTCAATAAAGACGTCAGTGGATCGAATTTTTCTGGCGCTTGCGACTATAAGGTAAGTACGTCACTTCGATATTCAGGTGACCCAAGAAATGATAGATTTTTTTATTAGAGGACTATTTCTGAACTCTTTTAGCCTCATTATCCACGAAATGATGCTGTCGTGGAATTATATTTCAGTAAAATGATAGAATGATGAAATCTGTACGTTCCTCGCACTTTATCCGCTATCAACAACTTATCTCCGTGATGCAGAAATCATCCTTAAATGACCTTATTACCAGACAAACACGACATTATTTTGCCGGAAAGCTCTCCAACGGCACTGTTGTTCCTGGACATTTACTGAAGAAAAAAAGTCTCGTTTCCAGGACAGACCAGTTCGGCAAATTTTTCGGCAAGCCTGTCAGATTTTCCGCGAACTGGGAATTGATTCTCCAGGGTCATCCTCTAAGTCATCTAACTGTACCAAATTCTTTCTTTAACGGCATCATACAGTTTATGAACAATCGCGACACAGCGTGATCAAGGTGCTTTGTAGGTTTCCTTGGCATCGCATTTCAATAGAACGAAGCCTCTTCTAATACAGCCTGCACCTATTCAATTGATAGACATATTGTTGTTCCAGTATCAGGCTCCTTTTCTTTCAATATCGGTGAGCCAAAAGATGTAGCAGAAACCTTGCTCCGATTAAATCAACCCCAGATCAATCTACCAAAGTCTCATAAGGCTTAGTGTTTTACTTGATAGTGTTAATCATATTTGTCTGCAGGCGGCTATAAGTAGACAAAGTCGACTTTGTAGGGCTTCATCGACTGTTCTGCCGCGCCTCTGCTCCCTTGAAGTCAAAGCAGCTCCCTTTAGAGGCGTCACGACTGCTGTCAGGTTTCACACATGTCTTAAGCGTTGCTTCTCAAACAGCTGCCTTTAGTGGGATTCACACGCACAGTTTATTATCCTTGTCACCGCATAAGAAAGAAGATTTTGTTTGGGAAAAGTGCAGCGTAAAAATCAAAGCGTCCATTGATAAACGTGCATGATGTATGCCACCCTCTGCAAAGGTGGAAGAGACCGGTGTAAAAGAAATGGAAGTCCCCGGAATCTAAGTCCGGTCCTTTTGTTAAAGTGAATAGAGTCGCCGAGTACATTTATTGAAGATTATGTAGCTAACCCTAACCAAACCATTAACTACATTCGTTGACCTTTTGTATGGGGTCCTGCATTCCTAGGACGTCCATTCCTTTTACACCGGGCCAAACTACGCGTATATGATGGCTGTCAGAAATACGGTTCTGAAGTTGTGTTTAGGGCAATGAAATAGTCGGTAGAAATTGTTTTAACTTCCCAGTGATCGCTGTCAATTCGGGGGCGAGGTTGCAGGGTTCACTTTGAACGTTGCATAAGATGCCGTAGTGCGGTGCCTCGGCAAACCAGAGCGATTAACCGTGGCATGAATGATGTTCTCGTGCCACTTTCAAACGGTTATGATACATTTATATTCAGGGCGTACTTACATTTGAGTCGCAAAAATGTTTTGGAAAATCTCACATTCAAGTTCAAATTCTCAGCAAATTTTTAAACGAACAATCCTAGTCTTCAATAGAACACAACTGAGAGAATGTGAAAGGGCAATTTAATGGCTCAAGATGGTGCCTCGGATTTGATTCTTTAATTCAAAGTTAAATCGCTCGCAGCTTAAGATAATGGATTGTATCGGTATTTGTACGTGATGTTAACATACAAGGTGGTATTAAAATAGATCGCCTTGGTCTCCAAGGATGTTTCCAGATGACACACAATTGAAGAAATACGCATCGTGTATCCATGGTGCGTGGATGTTGAAAAGAGCATGCACATCTTCCGTTTCCAAAGTAATAAGAAAATCATGTCTCGATATATCCAACTTCTTTTCCCCATCGTTCACGTACGGCGTGGGGACAAGTGACAACTTCCAGCAGTGATGTAGCACTCCAGCTATAGGTTTGAAGAACTCCTTCGAGATAGATTCATCACCTTCTAATTCCAAGACGAAATGACATGTGTCAGCACCCGGAACAAATGCATGCACTTGGGCACAACCCATGCGAGAAACCAGACCATGCCGTCGGAACTAAACGAAATCGAATCAGATAATTACGTTACAGCTTCTTTGGTGAGAGTCACAGATGGGTTTCCATGCGTGTGGAGGTAAACTATTATATTAAGGTGAAAGTCGGCTACGTCGTCGTTCGTACCGGTACGTTAGCAGCGGACGTTACACAGTTCTAGCTATTAAATGAATGGAAGGCTTTTTACTGCAATTTGTGTGTTCTTCTTCTGGTTCATGAGTGAACTATTTTTCTAAACGTGTTTGATGCTTTTCCAATTTGGTTTCAGCTCTTAGATAGTAGAAAAACGCGTTATTCGTTATTTTTAGTACGCACAAGTCCTGGCGCGAAAGGCCTTTCCCGCCACGTGAGTGCAAGCCGAGATCCGCGTTCACGTCAGCCCGATATTACGTCGCAACGTCATTTCCATTATCGTCGCAGTAGCGGGGTAATCAAGTGCCATCAGCTTGACCTCGGAAAAATCTATATCTACACCAAGACGACACAGGGTACAGGAAGCGCCATACCTGGGCATCGTTCTACATGGAAAGTGTCGACGCATGGAGAGCTACATCGGAAAAGCGTTATAATTCACTCAGATTTTGAATTTTTCCTTTTTTGTGCAATTTGTCGATGGAACCCAATATGTAGAATAGGAGGTGACTGGGCAGCCTACAGCCGACAGCTGGGTAATATTGCCCTAAATAATAGCGATGGTCCTTTAAGGATGAAAGCGAGGTATGTCGTTCGTATCGGTACGTCACCAGATTCACATGATTCATAAGGTGACCCACATCCTTCCTGCAATATTTATAATTCACCATGCAGCGAATGTCACAAACTTTTAATTCTTTAACGAAACTGATGAAAGTGGGGTGCATTGTTGTAACCGGTAACCGGAAAAACGCCGACCGACCGACCGACCGACCGACTGGCCTGCCAACCTACCGTCATATGCAGGATCCCTTTCGCTTGGTAACCGGAAAAACGCTGACCGACCGACCTTCCGACCTACCAACCCAAGGAGTTTCGTAGTTGAGTCACAGGTCTCATAAGTCAATGTGACATATCCAATCCACGATAGCAGGTCATGTGAAATGAAATTGTAAACAAGCGCACGTGCGCTGGTCAAATGACAACAAATGCATGTTGCGCGTTGCAGTTCAAAACAGCGTAAGTCATTCTGTGACCCTTTCGGGCAAAAGCAGGCAGATGTCGCGTGTTTGGTATGCTTATACCCCTTACGATCTATATATGCACAGAATTCTAAAATACCTTGGTACCGTAAAGTCAACTTTTGAATGGAAAATGCATAAGCCTCGTTCTGAGAGTGGAGTGTTTTGGACACGCAACCAAGATGCTCTACCAAAGTTCCCTCGGGTTGCACTAAAATGTGGAAACCATGCACACAGCTCACTTCAGAAGTTAGAGGCTCTCAAAACACTGCTTCAAACACAAATCAGCCAAGGAACCATCAACCACCCTAAGTTTTTTAATGAGCACTACACATATTTGCCGAGAAAAACGCTCCAAAAAGCCCATTTGCGCGGATTTTAGCATCACTTGAGCGAGCCGATGCGGACTTCCTATGCGAGCTGTACAAAATGTACATGTCTCATTTTCTGTAACGTTGCCGTAACATAACCAAGGTCCTCCGCCTCGGGTTCAATTCCTTAATCCAAAAAAATCGGGGGAAGGTTTCAATGCTGGCGCTTAGTTTTCTGGTTTTAGTATCACTTATACAATATAGAATAATAAAATTTGCATTTCTCTTCGCCCTACCACTTTCTTAACTGTAAATAACATCTGCAAATATGACTGGTTTTGCCTTACAGGTTCACATTTGGGTAATCATTATTTTCGTTCTCCAAAGAAGTTCTGTCACATCGCATACCATTTTAATTTTATAATTCGTTTGAGGTTACAAAAGCGTGACAAGCAACACTGAGAAATTCAATACATTAAAATTAATAGCATCACTCCATCAATGAAAGAACCAATAAACCCAGTGTGTCAAATGTCCTCAAAGGGAAACTATCGCCGAAATAGAGACGAATTCCTGTCGAATGCTTCCATTTAGTGCGGTAACAGAGCCTTTTAATTAGTCATTTAATACGCGCCCTGCGTGTGTGGTGAGTTAGCTACAGAATATCGAGCTCTACTCGGAAATGCAATTTTACTCAACAGTAAGCGAATTTCAAAGTCTTTCAGATTTCTCCCTTTGAGGTAATGTCGAAGGTCAAAGCAAATCATTCCTAATGAAACGAGTGGTTTGTTTATTAAGTTTCGAGGAGACGTTCTCCCCAAGATTAGAAAGTGTTGTGGTCGATATGATATGTCGTTAGACATTTTCATAAAGGAACCATCGGAGGGGAGGGGGGGGGGCTCTCAAAAGGGGTGAAAGTGTGGTAGGTCTTACATGATTTACCTATTCCGAAAAACTACTGCAGATGCTCTAGTCTGTATCAATTTAAGCTCAATGTTTTACATGAAAAGGTGCATGCTGCATGGTACGCACAAAGTTATAAAGACGATTGACTTTTTTAAAGTTTTTTCTCTCTGATGAAGGCACGGAGTTATTAAAATACAGCGTGCATCATGATGTTGGCCCCTCTCAATAACAGTCGTTAATTTTCTAATTAAAGTGGGAGGATGAATCGTGATATGGCCGAGGTCATTGATGGATAGGTGACAATAGCAGGTGTGGTATTTTAAAGACTCTCGAAAAATAGTGCCTGGCGACTAAGTTCATGATCATATTTGGCAAATCATAATCGGATGAATTCCGATTTGAATCTGATATAATCAGTAGATGACAGGTTATTCATTAAGTGCAGTGAAGTAGCTCAGTATACGAGGGGAACACTGACAGCACTTTGAAATAGATATTCAGTAGCAGTCTTCGCCCGGAGGCTACAACCTTGTACAAAAAGAGTAATGTGCCAATATTAATCGCGCAGTTCATTCATCAGACGAGCAGCCCTGCCATGGATAGCCCGTTTGGCCTTCACAAGCTGGCTATAGTGTCCAATAAAGACCATGTTTTTTTAGTCATGTCTATTGAAAGGAAATGATCAAAATGGAACGTGTCACCTTATAGTGTAAGTTATAACATTTTTCCGTCTTGGACGTCCGATTTATAATGAATTCAGGATGTTTTTTATGTAGGCAGGATATGAAACAGTATTTACAGTACATGCACAATGTTTTAAGATTTCTGTAAAAAATAGGCCGGGTCTATTTGGCAAGCCTCTCGCCGAACAGGCATCTTTTTTTGTCCTGTTTGGAGAGCCGCTTGCCAAACAGCACTAAAAAGCCACCCTGTTCGGCAAGCCGGGCTTGCCAAGCAGACAAAAGTACTACCCTCTTTGGCGAGCCGGAGAGGTTACATGTTGGCCAATCAGAGAGCAGTGACGTCATATTCGAATTTATATGCGCATATTTAACAATGGCCGACTTCCCGCTCTCGATTCAATTTCTGTTACTAAACTCGGGTTTTGGTCAATAATCCATGAAGAAGCATGTACATGTACATCACTGTATGGATTTACAAAAAAAGTCATAAACGTGATTGAACTGATAAGCATGTTAAATGCATTAGTGTGCATTTCTAAAGGCGTTTCACTGTAACTCCAGTGTTGCTGACCGTGTTGCCACGAATGATAATGAGCTCCTGGATGGTTGAATATGCATGAGTTCGGCTCTCCATCTAGGGCAGAAAAAAGGCGCTGTTTGGTGAGCAGGGCTTGCCAAATAGTCACTTCCAAAAACAAATTGGTAAATATCTTAACTAAGAATTTTACAGGTTTTTCAGAGTCTCAAGAACAATTTGGGCGTTTTCGTTTAACCGTAAAAAATCTACGTGGTGCAGAATTGTGTTCGCCGAAGCACCATTTTAGGCTTTTCAGAAGCTCCAAAACCTTAATTTCTTAGAGTGAACTATAATATTTGATGATGATTCAATAAATTTTGTAGTTTAATACATTTTTATTTGGCAAAAGTACGCAATATATATATACATGTAACTGCATATAATACCAGGGCTTAAGTTTTTCAGCAGTATTGGCCTTGTTACAAAATGTTATGTTTGCATGTACATTGTATATGCACTTGTCATTCTGTCTTGAAGTTTGAAGGTAATGATTCTATCGCACAGAAGTTCTGTAAACCTGGACCAAATGCTACATCGCTACTAGAAGCTGTCACATGCCTCCCCAGCGTACGTAAACCATGGGGAAAAGAAGTTCGATATTTTGAGACACGATTTTCTGAGTTCTTTAGAAACGAATGACGTGCATGTTTTTCACATCATTCTCACGTACTGTGGATACACGATGCGTCTTTCTTCTGTTTTGTGTGTCATTTTACATTAAAAGTCCTCGGATATACATCATTTTACGAATACTACTGTATATCCCAGCCTACTTTATAGCCTGTAGCCAACTTTATTACCTTGAGTATTTCATCAATTATCAGGTCCGGATTTAGGGGGGATACTATCCTTGGACCTCGGTTTTTGAACGGAATGTGATGTTTTGCCCCCTCCTCCGTTAAGACGTGAATCAACCACTAATTTATTAATTGATTTAAACGATTTTTCGATGCTATGGATTTTGGTGGTCTGGTGGTCTGGTGGTCTTGAACTCTTGAAATAAATTGACTCTTTTTTCAAAAAATGATAGACTTGGTTTTCCATTAGCATTGGCATCGCCAGTTCACATGTAGATCCAGTTTCGTTGTTATGCCACTCATGTTAACCTGGCAAGAATCCATTACAAGTTCCGAACTGTTTTGAAATGTTTACACACTTATCTCACAGAACCTAATTTCATAAATCAAGTTCTGTCGTTATATTATCCGTTCTAGTATATGATAAGCTTATTGAACCGAGTTACACCAGCGGCGCAGACCAGGTTCTGGCATGTCTGGAGAATATAGTTGCTGAGTGGGCAGTTAAAGTTACGTGTCTCATTCAACATCGAATGGCCTACTCTTCGAGCCACTAATTGACAACAATTCCTACGAGATATTCAGTCACAGTCTTCGCCGAGAGCCTGCAGTAGTACAAAAAAAAAGACTGTGTCAATATTCATCGCGTACTTCATTCTTCAGATGACCAGCCAGGCATGCCGGATAGCCTCGTACGGCTTTACATGTGGAATATAGTGACAAAACCATGGTGTATTGGAAGAAACTGTTGATGTTAAAGAGTAAGTAGAGTAAAGCCACACTGCTTTTCATTTCTGTAGTCACAGCGAGCATTTAAAACGACCCAGAAACTTCTGAGCGGATATCAGGTCGTGTATGATTTCTATGGGCCCATTAACGTTTGGCTGGCCATTCCCGCCCAAAACAGCTCTGGTCCATAGAGGCCGCCATTTACATCGTATGACGTCAGAAAAATTGTATGTTACGTCATATTATCCTCTATTGCGACGAGGTGCGTAAATTTCGCAAGTACCCGACCCGTCGGCGACAAGAGGACGTCCTTCTTGGATTTTACATTTATGACGTCATTTTCCAAAACATGGCCGACGTCTGTTTTTTGCGCCAAGATATTTGCCCCTTGAACAGCCGATCTAAATCTCCAATATAGGTCGTGTGCCAATATTGATTCGGCACAGAAATTTGGCCAGTTGTGATATATCGAGTTAATGTCTCACGGGTAAACTGTATTTTGAACGATTTTAAATGTTTCTACTTACTCTTTTCAACATTAACGTTTCTCGAAGCTGAAAGTTTGCGAATATGCTAGCGATGATATTTAAAAATATCATTTTTGCAGTTGCTGCTAAAATTTACTGTAGACGGTGCCACAGTTGTTATTGTTCTGCAATAAAGTTTGAAATTTACGCGCTTTTTAAGTCCGCGAAAATAGCTAATCATGCTGTGATGAAATTCGAAAATCGCTAATACTATTATAGTAAAACACTCGTGAAATTTTCGCCGTTTACACTAGAAAGAATAAAAATCTCCAAGTGTTTTAGCATCAGGTGTTACAGCGTCACGTTGTTTTCAACTAATTTGTGTTTTTTTTTTCTTGTTCTCTTATCTTCCCTTGTTTCACTTATTATTCGCGAACTCCTTCTTCTTGAAATACGGCAAAGCCCGGGTACGCAACCATTCCCTGCATGAACAGCCGCAGGCTAAGTAACGATAAAATATAACAGGGGCGTAACGGACATAAAATAATAATTATGTGCGTAAAAACGTCTTGGTCCCTCAAAGTAATTAGTATTTAAAGTTTTTGTTTTAAACCACGCAATTATGCCGTTTTTCTTTCAACACCCAGTATAAAAAAGTATCCTAATTAAAAACCTACATGATATGCATTATGTTTTCAGTACCAGGTGTTGCGTTATTCAATTTTGTTTGACCTTTGTGATGTTTGTCTGGTAATACACAGATTACTTCGAGTAAAAATAGCTTAAAGGTGATTTTGAATGTAAAAAGGTACATCCAACGATATGTGGGCTGCCTCATTACTTACGGGCGAACTTGTTACAGTGAGATATCTTTAATGTTAGTTTCTTTGATATTCTTTTGATAAAAGGACAACTTGCCATGTACATGTCTAGAATATGAATGTTCCAGCGGCCTCACCGAATTGACGAAATATGAACGAAATATGATGGAACGTGATAAAATCATGCTCAATTATTGTCCAAACAAAATCAAAATTGAGGGTGTAGTAGCTGGAGATTATGCCGGACTGACACTAATCTTAATTTAGAGTTACTGTAATGCATGCACGTATCATGTGAACAAGAATTGCGCATGCATGTACCAACACTTTGAGTCAACTTACGGATGCTAATCTCAGGCGTCCTATCCAAAGAATGTTTCAACATATTCCGTTCATTCCGTTCCGTTCCGTCAATTCGATGAGGCCCATTCCAGCTAATCGGAAAAGGTCTTTAGTGCAAAAGCTATGTTCAGCACTGAATGTTTATGAAGTAGTGAAAGGCAAGTGTAGGAGAGTTTTCAATGACGACCTGGCGTAGTCACATATTCGAATAATGCATCCGACTATAATGCCTTTCGAAAAGAACACCAAACATGATGACGACAGTTGTCAGCCTGACATGATGCTGACCCCCGACCCTCCTACTGTCACAGGCAAAAGTTTCAGTTATAAGGAATCTTTTACGAGGATAATCAATGATGGGAATGGGTGTCACAACGGTTGAGCGTCGGTCCTGTGATCGGGCGGTCCCAACTTTGATCCCGGCCGATACCACTTTGTAACTCTCAACTGTCCTGAAAGGTCCTTGCGTGCGCTAGATTGTGGCTGGCCTAGTTCTCCAGAAAGGTTTCTGGAAGAGCTGGGTAATAATGCTTGCGATTGTAAAGCGCTTTGAGAGAGTAGATAATACAGACTGAGTGAAAAGCGCAATTAGAGCGAGAATTGACAACTGTTGTTATTGGAGAATTTCCATCATAGACTCTGTGACGGAAAAGATTATCGTATGTACCTTGGGCCAATCATAGATTTCGTCAGATGGAATCCATTACAAATTGTATATAGACAGGGCGGGGCCACAATCGATCATGATAGAATCTCTATCTGAATATGTGACAAATTAATTCATTTCCAGAATTTTTGAGACCGTCACTCTGATTGATTTATATGTTTACACGCACTATGATTGAACCCAGAGTATGCAATCTATGACTGAATTCTTATCATTGAATATACCATGGGACACGAAAGAATCATTGATAGTGGTTCATCATAGAATCTACATAAAAAAAATATATCCGATATAAAACGTGGTTTGGATAATCCGGGGGCCTTTTTATAGTCTATGTTGTGGAAAATATCCCCGTGCGACAACTGTATATTTAATTTCTTGGGAACGAGAGCTTTGACCACTACTAACAAAATCATGGTTATTGCACACACCCATTTTGTTTCTTCATTACTTCGACAACACATCTTTCTTTACCCTTCTAGGTTGGTGGTAGCGGTGAATATTTTAGGCCTATATGAATCTATTTTTTTCACCACTCAATGATTAATTTGTTTACCTGGCGCTGTTTTCAGCAAGTAACTAGTTTTTTTGCGGGTTATTTACAATACTTTTTCAGAAACATGGGTGAGTGTGGGTGTGTTTGATCGCTTGAAAGCGCTTTTTCTTTTCCGAAATAGACAACCAAGGCACACTATCTACTCAAAATCGAAGTCTAATTACATCAAATTTACTTTCACTAAGGCCCAATGATATCCAGAAGCCATTTCAAACTTGATATTAGTCTCCTGATCTGATAGGCTTATTCAAAGGGAGAACTTTGACGTGTGACTTGCGCTTAAGATGGTTGAAGATTGCCCAGATCGCCACCATGCAGTGCCACACGCTGGTCTCTAATAAGTGACTTTCATTAGTGTTTGCAAGGCAGTTTCAGGCATGGTTTTAGAGCGAATTTCAAGTTGGTCTGACGGTATATTCCGTTCTTAGTGCACAGTTCTTTTTGGATTTTAATGCATTTTTAATCATCCTGCTTTGAGTAGTAACGGTCCTGCTGGAAGCAAATTTCGTTTGAAAAACACCCTTTTCCCTTTAATGCTACGGCGAGTCAGAAAAACGACGCAAATGACCATGTTACCGGAAAACCCTTTCAAATAACTTTAAAACAAAAAAAAATTAGAACCAATTATGCCTAATTACCGTGGTAGGTTCACTGAAAATGTTGTACAATTTACTTTAGGTTATACAAGTTGCTTTATCAGATTGTTTGGTTGAAGCATGTTTGAGTGATTGCCCTCAGGTATTATCGCATAATCATGATAATTGGCAAGTCATTACGCCTGGCTCCCGGTGATGGAAGTACACTGACATTTTTAATGTCACACCAGAGACGCTGAGGACAGGCATAAGTACCTACCCCCTAGGATGTGATACACCAGCACATTCTACGGTCGCAGAAAGACTTCGTTACTCCTTATATCGGGCGGTGTTTAAAGAACAAGGCGTAAGAATCATTCAGTATGTTTCACTAGTTGTGCTTTTCCCTGAAAGGTCGGATTTCTAAAACGCCTGTGAAAAATACAGCGACTTCCCAAAATAGGGCATTAAAGATCGTAGGCCTAAGTTGGATGGGGTTAATGAGGTGACCTATTTGAGTGAGCTAATTAGTATTAACACTCTGAGTATTTTGCTCTCACCTCATTAACCCCATTATTCAACATAGGCCTTTGATCTTTATTGCCTTATTTTGGAAAACCCTGGAATTTTTCACAGGTTTTTTAAGAAATCCGACCTTTCTTGGATAAGTCAGACAATATCGGACTTTTTGCGGATAAATTAGGAAAAAGCTAGAGAAATCGTTAAGAGGTCGGAAAGGTCTCCTACAAGTGTTTGTTTTTCTCCTCTTTGCAAATTACAGTTCAGATGTGTTTTTGTTTACTACGTACACGGATTCCATTCAATTTTGATTGACAGCACACAGAAGCACTTTATGACTTAAGGCTCGGATAAAAAGGCCCTCCATCCAATATTGTTCGAAGAGAGATCAAGGTCCTAAACACTGTTCGTTAAAAATTTTAAATTTTGAAATTCAGTTTGGGTCTTCTCGATTGTGAAAATATACATTGCATATAGACTTCAACAGTGGTTAAGACAATGCAGGAAAGGGTGACACTTTTCTGGGCATCTTCGAATTGACGGAATGAACGGAATATGATGGAATCGTGTTCAGCTCCGGCATGCATTCATAATGTGAACAAGAATTGATACCAGTAATTTTGCCAAAGTGCAGATGTATGTCTTTGACATCCTCCAAAGAAACAGCTTGTCGTTATCTCCCGCTAGTGCTCCCTTGAGCTGGAAAGCATTATTTGTGACTGCTTTCGGCAAGATGTTATTGTTTTCCTGCGCACTCGGTTCATTCCGTTTGGTTCATTCAATTCGATGAGGCCTTCCTACAGCCCGAGTCTTTTGAAACACTTTGCACTTGTAACACGATGAGGTGCAGAACAGACCGAATGGATCCGCCGATAATCACAACTCGTGACTCAAGAAATTATAGAGGGGTCACATAACAGCGCAGTAATCCGCAGCTAAGGCACCGGCAAGAAGCGCTGTTACATCTTTATGTATATCGGATACATCAAGCATCGCATCTTGCTTTTTCTGTTGTTGCTAATATCCCTTTAGAAATAGGAGCTTCTGATAGACTCTATCGTCAGTTAATTAATTCGTGGGTCGAGTTACATAGATTCGCCGGATTTCTTAGCATTCTCCGCACCAAACATCGATTTTCCTTGTGATCATTTATAAGATTCTGATTAAAAGCTGCGAAAAACAAATATTGTCTGGATGACTTGTCAGTATTTTGACACGTGTCGACATGTAATTTTCCAGCCATTGAGCAACGTGCTGTTTGGTTTTATTGGATGTCCTAGCTCATTTCGTATTTTAAAAATACCCTGCTAAGTCGCACCTGATACCCCTCGGCCAAAGAGTAACTTGAGGTGGTTGATGATATAAAGTAAGAGAATGGGTTATGTCAAGAATAAATAAAGAGTAAGAATTTGGAACCAATATTACAGCATCTTAACTAGCACTAGGTTCCAAATTTCGACAATAGGAGGCTTTTATTCATAATGTGATGTGATTTTATTTATGTATCACCGAACATTCGCTAGCCTCCTTAGGCCTATGAGACACACGTCAGTTCATAATATATTTAGACATAAGATGGCATATTTGTGGAGTGGGCCTCTGCCACGCCAGTGTATCGTTGTATATTGATATTGGGTCGATAACGATTGAAGGGGTCTATATGCCAAGGTCTTAAATATCGATAAGATGCAAAAGAATAAATAAGTATGGACACCATATGGTTCGATGCATAATAAAGTTCACCACAGGTTTTGGGAGCACACTCGTAGTTCAGAATGTTATATGAGCCTGAATCCACATCCTTTCAACAGAAGAATTGGGAACAAACCTCAGCCATAGGGTGTTTGGTTCTACGGATGAGTAATATATTCTTATAACGCAAAAGATGATCAGCAGATCAGCCCACCCTGCAGATACAGGTTGTATTTGTCCCGCTTTTATATTGACCATGTTATTCCAATAGACGGAATCCATAAACAACCACAATGAAGGTTTCTTTTTTGTTGTCCAAGTAGAGAGGAACCCGGCCTCGGGTAAATGAAATTGAGCCAACATGGCCAGCAATTGATTAGAATTCGATTGAAGATGATGAAGCAGCATCGGATAGGCGTCGATTATTTGCGCCAATCACCAGTATTGATCATCTTTCGGCGCTCTGGGTTTATAGATGCTGTCTTATAGATGCTGTCAGCTATAAATAACTTGGAAGGCTCTTGTTCATTCAAGGAAATAATGATGAGCATAGAACTCGGAAGATTAGACCAGACCGATCAAATCATCCATGTATGGACGGACACTAGCTTCGTCTGTTGATTAGGGCCAAGAAGAGAACCCGCCAGATAAGAGACTAGATGTTAGCCCATTGCATAATGGAAATCAAAAGCAAGTCATTTCATTCTAGCCATATTACATAGTGCTTAAAGTTTTTTTACATCTTTCTTGGCACAAGGTACTGAGGAATATGACCAAATCACATTTACCAAAAGATAGTGGTGTTGCACAACACTAGATTGTCCTCAGGGCAGGCCTCACCAATGCTCTTTCACGGTGCCAACTAAAGTCGGTCAACTATGACACCGGCTGCCCATGCACGGCTGTGTAAACATTACTTTTTGTGATCACACTATTATAGTTAAGAGTCAAAAGGTCAGCCAAGTACCTTGGGCAAGACCAATTTGAAAAACACTTTACGAATGACTGAGGTGATTCTGGCCAACCTCAGACCTGTCTGTGTATGCTTCATTAGTGCGATCTCATACACGCGGGTTAGCCATTGCATATGCTCCTATCGATTACGCACAATTTAGTTGTTATTCATTGGCGTTCGTGGCTATTAATCGGTCAAGGTAGACCACTTCTTAGTCGCCCAGGAGCTTTTAGTCACGCCGTATTATCATGTAAGCCGCTGTAAGTGTGTTTAGCCGTCAATTGACCATTACACTTTCCTATCAGAATCTGAACCTCTGGCTGCACGCTTCTTGCGGGAAGAGTGGTTTGATTTACATTCGTATTGTTATTATCCCTCAACGGTCCTACATCTTTATCTAACGTTTATGGGATTGCTTTCTTTATTTGCCTGACAATCGTGGTGTCATTATATTAAGTGTGATTAAAGCAAGAAATTCGGTGAATCAGGTTAAACATATCTAAGTGGAAAGAGATATTTCCCCTCGAAAATGTGTCCGGCCCTAATGTGTTCAGGCGGATTATGGTATATGGTTACATAAAGCCCATGACCGACTATCAATTGCTTAGAGATTTACGCGCATAATCATAATGGTAATAGAATCCATTTGTCATTGGTCAGTCAATCCGTCCGTGGACTTTTCAAACTAAGAGTCTACACCAGCAATCAGCGAATTTTGTCTCACATGGCTCTGAATTTTTTTATCAGTTATGTAGTGAGTCGGACTTCGTATCGGATGATCCCGTGGTAACGTTTGTCACTGTTTCGGAGTGTTTTCCCACACTCGTTTTTGAAACGCTGGACGATACTTGTAGATTGACACGTTCTTCTCAGAATTCTTCTGTTGAAAAGTCATGGACCATGGTCTCGCGAGATGTCTATTGATGGACACGATATTGGGAAACAACCGCAGATGTGAAATCTTTTAGATAATGTTGCCTTCTTTTTTTCATGAATTGTTTTTTCAGTAACTTTACGTTATGTTTCCTACAAGCCAGTGTCCGGAGAGTTTTATGTTTATTTTATATTCTTAGTTTCGCCCTTGTTTAGTCGCATTGTGATAGGTGGGGTATTGGCCGGCGTCCGGGATTCCCCCACTTTAAGTAGAATTATCTTTGGAAAACCATGTATACCTGAACTTTACAAACTGAAGTACACACTCATCAGGCATTTGAGTAGGGCCACCCCGGAGGATGATTCGAATCGTCGCATGGAGTTCGAGGCTAATGCAAATAACGCCACAACAGAGAAGCCAAGTTGTGAGTTTAATGATAAAGTTTCGCGCAGTCTTTAAGTGTTCAGGACTGGAGTTAGTTGCCGCCCGCAAGCTACTTGATACCCCTATATGGTGGATGGGCGAATAAGTCCTTGTAATAGTCATTGTTTGTCCTGGTTCCTTGAATGAGTAGCTGCCCGGACTGCAGTGCCGACCTTTGCGATAGATAGGCCATGGTCGGCGAGACTTAGAGCTGCTTGACCACTCATGATAAGTTTCTAAAACTTCGTCATTTTCATGTCACGTTGTCTGGTGATCCCGGGGCAACTTGCTCACGCTTCCCACTGGTAGAATCAGGGAAATGTGTCCAACCTGTAAAGAAGGCCACTGGCTTAAACAACCAATTTTTCGGAGATGCAATACGTTTTTTAAAAAAAATTCTTGGAATATGCGCTTTAGGCAAACCTGTTTACATGGTGATTATGTCTTTATGATAGAATACAATGAGCTATATGTTGGGAATAGAGCAGTTATAAGGTTGCTGCGCTAGAAATAGACCTTTCATCTACAATATGCCTTTGACATGGATATCGACACGGAGAGGCTGTTAGCCCCGTATTATTGATTGTGTACAACTGGATAAAGACAGCACAACAACGCTACGAATATGATCACCTGCCCACGTCAAGGTGTCGCACTCAACAGATTTGTGTCTCAGGGAAACAGTCACGAAAAGCAGTAAAAACGTCTGTCTTAGCTGTAATAGCTGCGAGGCCCGTCTCCATTTCTTTAGCGTGCGTTAGAAAATAGCAACATCATTCCAGATCATCTATCGTTCCTTCTCAATAACCTGAACATTCTTTGTGCTTTACGTCATGTTGAAGAATGTGAGGATTCTAATAACCATCTCCTCGTATGGACAGCCTCCAGGCAACAGATATAAAGATCGAAGTTAAGTGCGCCGTTAACGCCACCGGTGATCGTGTTTAAGATCTCATATATATCTTTTTTCGGTTTCATTAGGTTCGATAAAAAATCGGCGCCGGCACAAGAAAAAGTAGCGGCACAATCTGGATGTTTGTCAAAGAAGGAGAGGCTTGAGTTACAGACGCATTGTGAAAAAACAGTGCCTTTGAGCCCATCCCCGTACCTTATCATTTGATGACGGGTTAAAGTGTATGATAATGGTATTGAAGCCCAGGCCCAGACCGCTGTTCCTGTGAGTCTGATATTCTTCTCCGCAGAGGTTGGTAAATGACATTATTCACTCCCTTTTTTGGCGCAGAGAACAATGTTCTTAACGAGTCGATCGCAGGTAGTTTGTACTCCCAAATCTCGCACCACCTCGGTATAGCTGAGCCTACCCACAACAATGAGAACACGGGAATCAGCGCTTGAGACTCATCAGGTGGACGCTACACCACGTTCCCAGATTTCCCCGGATAAGTATATTAACATAGGCACAGGAACATTATGATTGCCAACAAACAAATATTTTACAAACAAATTAAAGCAAAGAGTGAATGTTCCTGGTTTATATTCCCAAGCAGAAGAGAAAAGGAAGTCGAGTAAGTCCAGTTCAGTGTTCCCAAAAGAAGCAACAGGTATTTTTTGGACGAGGTTGGGGAAATGTTTGTGTACATTTTCAGATGCATCCCCAGAACCACCTTTTAAATAATACTTTGCCTCATGATTACTTCTCAGGCGTTTGCTCTGAGCGGTCATGAATAATATAAAGCTTTGGTCCATATTAGGACCATGGAGGTATTATTACCTCCATGATTAGTCCCAGTTACTCCGGCTACTCGGTGCGGAGGCTGACTTATGTTGCGTACCAATACGGTTGGACGCCTGTTATTACGTCTATTGCACCAGTGGTCCAAGCTTTGGCATGGGAGCGGAGTCCATCGCAAGCTACTGTCGATTCGGAAAATCGTTTTTGGCATGTAACAATTATCAGAGACTATACCTATCCTGAGGAAATCAGGCCGGGGAAACGAACATTCACCCCTGATTTCCTCAGGATGTTTATACCCAATAGAATGAAAAAGGGTTGAGAATGAAGAAAAAACACGATTTAAGGTGTCAACCATATCCGCTTGGTATATCCCTATATGTAGAAACTCGGAAACGGATGACCATCCGGCGCTCACTAAGCAGTAACGGCACGGAAAGCATACACCAGTAATCAGTAACCGTACGATTCCGCGTAATGTTTGAAACCAACATGTTGGCAGGCACCTTTTTCCATCCAAAATGTGGCTATAAAGGGGGACGCTAAAGTAAGAATTACAAAGAAAATGGGGAACTAAGGGGCACTGGAAAATGAGCATTACATAGGATTGTATCATCGTGATGGACAGAATTTACTTACCTATTGGATCAGCGATTGTCAAATAGACATCACATGAAAAGAAAGAAAGGGGAGATTGATGAGGGTAACAATCATGAAAATACATGTATATATTACATGGGCAATGTACATTGTTTTGAAATAACTCGATCACAATCTGAATACAAGAAAGCATGTCATAATTAAAAAGATATAAGAACATTTGTAGCTGACCCGACACATAATACTCACTGTGTATCACAATTTTCGCAATTGATGATACGAATAAGGATAAGTCAATGCGTTCACCTGATTCTTCTCTCAGTGAAAGCATGATCTAGTATAGAAGTTGCAAGAACTCTGAGAGCGGTATCAATTTCTGTCATATAGTTAGTCAGCTTTTGGAGAGCCAAGTTTGGTCCGTTTTACTGGATATTTTGATGACACTATGCACTTTTAGGTAAATGTAGCTGTGAGCAACGGTGGCTTGGAAAGGCCAAGCATAACACATTTTTTTCGTTTTCCTTAGAGCTAATTTTTCGTTTTCTCGACTTGATTTCGTTTTCCTTAGAGCAAATTTTTCGTTTCGTTCCGCCTTTCCCAGCCACCGTAGTGAGCAGATCAGATTAAAAAAGAATTGAATAGCTGGTAGAAAACGTACTCAAAATGGTTAAATCAGCGTGTGCTTGAGATTTAATTGTCATATGACTAAATTTAGGAACAAAATATGTACAAAAACATCTGAAAAGGATATTGTGGTTGTGGAAGTATTGTATAAATAGTACTTTAGCTTATTCTCTCTGCAGGCATTGGCATCCATTGCACGTGCATTGCATATATGATGTACATAAATGTACCCAACAAGAATGCGCAAAATAAAATGCCATATAACTGTGGCGATTTGATAAAACTCTTCGAGTTTATTGTTTTGTAAAACTGTTTTAAGGTGAATATACATTACTGTTTTGAGCTGATTAAAACTGTCCTATGACAACAAGTAACCTCGTTGCAAATCATCAGTGATCAAATCAAGAAAAAAACTTAACACAAAACTTTTTCAAGGCCAAACACTACAAAAGGAATAAAACCTTTAAAACACTCTTCGTTTTAGCAAGTATATCTTTACTTGGTTTTAGGAGGAAATGATTCTGACAGAGACTCGAAATGCAATATGACAACCATTTTTGAACTTTTGGAATAAAACAAAATGCACAGAAAGCCCAATAATGATTAGACACTACATTCAGATTCAATGGCGGACAATAGGAGCAGATAGCGTATACAGGACCGCCTCATCAAACTACTATTACTGCGCCGGAGTATGCTAGATTTGTTAAGGTAAATCCGACCGAGTCTTTGTAGAAGACAACCAGGCACGCATGATTCTGTCGAAGTCTGCTGTGCATTATGCATGTTATTGTGTATTTCTAAAGCAACACTTGAAACGCATATAGATTTTGTCCTGCTGCCTGCATCTGACTTCCTTTGTCAGACAATAAGGGGATTACATAATGTGATTATATACAATGTCATTTGGAGGAGCATTAAACTTAAGTGCTGAGCTCATCGCGTGAAAAAGCTTGTCAATCTCCGAGGATAAAATAATCCCGAAACAACTTTCATATTAATTATTTCTTCTAAATACCTGCTTGCGGTAAGCAACTTACATAACATCATGAAGAAAATCAGGTTTTAAAGCGTCTTTTTTGTCTTATCTCTTTATGTTATCGTGATTGATGGCAAAAACTCAACAAAAATTGGGTGTCCGCTGAACAAATGAATTCGTGAAAATTTAGTAAATTCATAACCTATGGTGATCTTAAAAACAAAAAGGCGCAATAATTTCGTAGTTCACGAACCTTTAGAGTAGGACAAGAAAAGTTAATGGGCAATTTCCTTCGACTGGCGCTGTCCCTCTACCTTCTTTTTCAACCAGCCGTAGACAACCGCAAGGCAATCTAAATGACATTTGTCTATATCCCTAAAGGTTTGACCCGCATTATCTTATCACTGAGCCCATCCAAATGTCATCCATTGTGTTGTCTGCGATACAAATGATTCATATTACTGATATACACTCCGTCCTATCCGGGAGGCGAATGTATCATATTGAGTAAGAGCTTTCTCATCAGTAACAAATGGTAAGACGACTGCTGGTACGGGTATGTATAGTTATAATGCTGCGTTTTCTTTTTGATTTTATTTTCCTATAATGGTGTCTAGTAAGAACACCTGGTGAAACTTGAGAAATAGACCGGATGCGAAAATAAATGTCGGCCATTTTGAAAAGGCCTTTTCACAGGCAGCGTAAGTTTATCATGACATAAAAGTCGTGTTTTAAATCAAATCGTCACCAAAAGCATTAAAAATATCATAAACATTGGAGGCATTGACAACTTCAAGTAACTTGCTTGAATAAGCTTGTATATTTTTACTTTTATGCCATGGTAAAAGTGAAAAGGGCCTTTTCAAAATGGCCGAAATTTAGACTTAAATAAACACACGATGGTGATTGCAATTTGAGCGCATGTACAGTCTAGCTCACGTTATATGTATTATTATTTGCCCAAAAAGCAGTGATCCGTCGGACATGCTTTGAAGCCATCGAAATTTCCACTACAAATACGTGTTATGAAGTTATACCAATATGGTATGAGACAGACAAAATGATCAATTGAAATTGAGTTGTGAAGGTATATGTAGAAAGTTACGTTCTTGATGTCGTCGTTGACGTCGTCTTCCTCGGATAATTTCAATCAAAAACGGCTAAATTACCAAGAGTTACTTGAATAATTGTCATTTGTTGGCGTAAGAAAACGTTTTTGCTGGATGATGATATGACACAAAATTGAGCGAGTAGATCTGGTAAGTAATAACAACTTAATGACAGTTCACCTGTATTGCATGTACAGCAGGAGATACATACATGTAAATGTGTGTTCTATTGTTGAAGTGTGTCTTGAAGGGTTATACAGTTGTACGTTTATACTCATTATCCTAATAGTGTCTGGAGGTATAGCTTTCTCTTCGAAATTATGTCGGAATCGAGATCGAGGTGTTCGAAACTTTAACGCTGTAGACATTTGACGAGCGAAAAACTGTTCGCCAAAAATAGGACACTAATAGCATTCCGCGAAGATGACGTCACTGCAGCTGCTGCTGCCCTCTATTTCCCCATCGCTGAATTACAGGCAATGTCGGACAAACATGCGGTTTCGTAATGGATTCAGGCTTTCTAACTAGGGCAGTTAGATTCAATCTGGCACATGTCCGAGTGTTGGAAATACTACATAATTGTTCTGAATATTTCTCTCTCTGACTCTATGGTATCATTCATGCTAAAAACAATGCAGGGTCAAAGATAATTGACTTTGAAATAAGCTCAAATGCGTTGAAATAAGTGTCGATGTCCGACTGTCACGTGACTAAAACGTCATCAATATCTTATGCAAATGACCTTGTGAGCTATAAATAGTAACTTCGCGGAATGCTATTATAGACTCTACATGTTTTAGTAAATCAGTAGTTACCTGTGTAGTATAGGCTACAGGGCTTACATTGACTGCTGCATAAAATGACACGTGTAGTTATGACCATTAGGCAGTGAGCTAAACTAATGTGCCGCGGTCACGTTACAAACTTACTCCCACGATTGAGAGGAATAACCTGATTAAGAATTAGCCACTGCTTCAGGTGACGATATAATGATGCCATATAGCGTAACAGTGCCAATGAGATGACGCTAGCAGTTTTTAAGTAAGTCCCGTAATGAATTTACTTTATCACACTCACCTGCAATTTTAACAAAGTTATCATTTCTGTTTTAACCCCTGCCCCTAACCCTGCCCCTAACTCTACCATGAAACCAAATTTTAACCATAACCTGACCCTGTCACGTAAGGATAGCCACTTGACTCTGTAAAACTGAGATATCTGGCCTCCTGCCAATAGCATACTAGCCTCGTTCAACCATGCTCTTCCACAATGCTCCATTACAAAGAGCCTGGTGGGTACCGCTATTTTCCTATAGACCAAAATTGAACTCGACTTAACTACCCAAAAAGTCCGCTATATGTATTCCTTCGAAATTCGTACTACATCATTTATCGTCTTCCTGACACCAAACCCCCTACATCAAAGTGCTCACTCTGTGGAAAGGAGACGGAAATCATGAATGCAAAACTGACATCTTAAGTCCGAGGATAGAGTATTATCAAGAATTCATAGAGAATTTATTAATTCTTGGTATTATTGAAGGGAAAAGTTCTTTTTTTCTGTATAGCAATGTAGAAGTTTGAAATATTATACTAGGATAGAATGTCGGGCGAACAAATGATTCTTTTCTGCGCTTTACTCTCTAAACTGTTGACGATCATGGCCTCTAAGAAATTATATAGCATACTTTTAGTAATCAGTCAGAATACAATAGGGCCGGACACTTTTTCCAGGGGGATATTTTCTACATCTACACCATGATTGCACAAGAACGTCTAACGGGAGTCAGGATTGAGGAAAACACCGTCGGGAAAGTCTGACCGGATGTGGGATACGGGATAAGCGAAATCTGATCTTCAGGAATCGGGATTTTCCGTTGAATATCGAATCCGGATGACAAAATAGTGTTTGAATACAGCCCTTGTCGGTTTATTTTCATTGAAATCTCAAAGGCGGCCCCAAAGCATGCACAGATCAACCAAACTCGAATTTAAGGCTGGAATGTGTATCTCGGCGCGAAATGTACACAGATTTAGACAAACAATTGCTGTCACCAAGTGCATTTTAGCGGATTCTGGCTGTTTTTTTTTATCAACGGAAGAGGGTCAGGTTCCCCCTACCCCCATCTATCATTATATGTATCTTAACAGTCTTAAATCAACGTTCATTCTATAGTCAAGACTGGTCGTATGAATTCTTTGATGCCATCGCAATGCACATTTTATGCCAGGCCATGGCAGTTACCTGATGTCGAACAGCCAGAGTTTTTTTCAAAGCACTGGACAGGTACGTTATTAATGAGTGCAGTGGGTCTCATGAAACCGCCACAGAATGGCCATTTCACCGGGCTGAGGTGATACCAGGATTCAGTACACGTTCCTTCAGTAAACCTCCAATATGATCTGTCTGATGCGCCAAACCAGAAAGTCACGTTCTGCTCATGTCTCGTTTACTAACTATACCCACGTTTTTAGTCCATCATCATGTTGTTTTTTCCCTTACCTCGCTGTTAAAAGAGTTCAGAGGCATCATACAGTCACAGATAAAGCGGCCGAATTCATGAAATTGGTTCTACATGAAATATCATGCCCCTATATTTCGAATTGTCTTGAGCTATAAATTGTACGATTTAGCATAGACTTGGTTGAAAATGCATTGACTTATTATCAACAGATGTTTCTAATCTTCTCATACGTAGTCGTTGATTTCATTCGCTATTTTCAAGTTTCGAAGTCGTAAATAACGCACTGAAAGCAAATTTTGTCTTCCAGTAATTCATTTTATGAGGGAGGGTATGTTAACTCTCCTGATTGGCATTTATTTTGTTGTCGGTTTGATTCCGTGAAACTCATCATGTAACGTTGTTAAAGCGAATTTCGCACGAGCATTTCAATGCCCTACCCGCGCCTCAATCGGTATCAAAGCAATTGTAGTATCGTCAAGTCATACGCGAGTTTCTGAATGGAACCCAGGCCTTGGTCAGTCGGCGATTTATGCGCGAAACTATGTCAAATCTAGCAAACTGCTCCGCCCCGAACTTTTAAACAGGAAATTATGAAGGTACATTTTCACTTCCCCAGAAAATGCATGAAGTAAGCTGAATCACTTGCGAAATCTTCTTTAATATAATTTTCTGTTAACGAGAAGTCGGCGCCTTGGTTCGTTAGGTTAACGTCATCAAAGACTAAAGAAATGACTCAATATAATAATTCTGATGTAATTAGATATCACGTTACGACACACTATCCTATTACATGCCGTTGTAGATTAATCAAAAGGGTTTCACAAAAACTGGCTAGCGACTTTTGTTGCAGCCAGTGATGAAGCCTAGATTAAGACTCTTTAGATTCTTAGTTAAGATCTTTTTTATTCAGTTTCATGTATACGTACATATACATTCGTTACAAGAAGCTTGTTGGATGCTTAGTTAAGACTTTAACTCTAAAAATTGTTTTGAAAAATGCACATGCACATTGCGTACAAACTTGAATACGATCTAATAAGATCTTAATTATAAGAATCGAATCAAAACTTTCGAACTGGAAATGACGTGTGATGTTTCGCTGTGAGTCTCTGCAAATTCCTCCACCATACTAGCTAGTACTCTCGTTTTTGCTCTAAACTTTGACTTGTGTTGTTGCTGTTTTTTTCTCGCTGCTGCTGCTGGTGTTGTTGTTGTTTTAGAACGAATCCCTACTTAGCCGTGGAGCAGACACGCTGTTACGCTATTAGTGCACCGGGCAACAGTCAGTCTAGTATCTTTGGACGATCATTACATACTATCACCTTCCAATCGCAGTGCCACTCAAGTGCTCGTTTATAAGCAGGTTTCGCAAGAAAACTCTCGTTAATCGGCGTTTTTAATGCGTCCTCATCATCACAGGCGGACGTGTTGTAACAAAGCTGAGATAATATGAGTTATTAGTGTTTACCGTAGCCTAATATCCAATAAGAGCTGAATAGCGATTCCGAATTCGTCAACAGCCCCTTGTCATCCTCATTTCCGCCTTCGTTTAAACGGTGTATGTACACAATAATGTCATATGATGAACGACTAGATGAACATCGGAACATTCCCTGAGTGATCACACACACATGCATCATGATCAAATGTGCAGTCCACTCCAAGAGATGGGAATGCGTATGAGATGTCTCGTCAACAAACAACCTGAAACTTGTTTTCACCAAGCAACTGAAACAGCTTCTTATTACATTGTCAGGTCAATAAAATGAAACAAAAATACACTTGTGCTTTAAGTTTGATGATAATTCATGTGAAGGCATCTATAAAGTATATGCTAGTGTGTTTTCACGGTAAGTAATGTTGGAGGGCAGAACAATGATTTGTCATGCCTGACTTTATGCTGTATTGTCATTTGGGCTTGCTTTCGTTCGTCTGTACCTCTAGCATGGGGTATTCGAAAACCCTGGATCAACAAACACTGGACTGGACTGGACTGGACTGGATTCAACGTCACTGCTCACCATCGCCTGCATCAACATGGCGACAACAATGTATTGAGAAACGACGGGGAAATGGGACATGGTATCAGTCTGATAAACTTATAGTGGCCAATTCCATCTTCGCCGTGGCTATGCCATGTGCTCGAGTTATTATAAGCTCGGAGGTAAACCTCCATGTTATAAGCGCGCAGCAGAAAAGCCGAAGGCTTTTCTGCGAAGCGCTACTATGGTTAACGTGCAAACGACGTCATCCAATGTAAACAATGTTTCTCAAGTCCATGGATTCGTTTCAAATGGCTTAAATTTGACTTAAAATGGCCGCCAGAAGAGATAAACGCGCGAAAGTAGTAACTCGACTATTCTGAGCTCCGAGAGAGAACCACACGATTATTCTCACTGTTTTTTAATCAAACTTCAATTTCAGGGGGTTTACCCCCCCCCCCCCCGACATATGTGTTTTGATTTTTGAAACTTTAGTGATAATATTAAAAAGATGCTTAAAATGGTTTTAATCCCGAAATAATGAAGCAAAAGACGGGCAGGCGTTTCGAGAAAAAAATTTTATTTTGAGATTTCAATAAACCTTTTGAACGAATTCCACACGGGCCGTGGTGGGATCCGAGGACACCTCAAGGAGGAATGTATGTTTTTATGGGGTACCATTGGTTTTGCAGATCTTCCGTTTTTTTCTAAAGAATAATCAATATTCGCTAGCAGGCTTTTTATGCTCCCAGGTATGAAGAGGGTTCTATGTTCCATGTTTCATGTCAGAAGGACGGGGGTTGGGGGGGGGGGGGGGGGGGGCTCTCCATGGCGACAGTTGCGCGAGTTCAATAGAGCTTGCACTTTACATTAGAATCTGCCAGAGTCCCAGACTACCATAGTCTGGACACCTTTCGGGGGGGGGACATTTTCCATTTCTTTGCCGGCTATTATGACGATGGAGTTGAGTTACTGCTAATGCGATACACGGAGAAAACTGTCTATCAAAACAAAAAATTGGCGGAAGGAACTATAGCAGGGTCCCAACCGGGGGGTTTGGGGGGTTTCCCCCCCCCCCCCCCCAACCTAAAGGCGCTGCGCGCTTACTAGGGCACTGCACTGATAATATTAAGGGAGTGTGCTACCCCATGTGCGATCCGTCTATGCTACACTGTGCATGATATGTGCATGCTATGTACATGAGTGTAGGCGATACACTACGATGAATTATCGATATTATCAGGCCGGTCCGGTGGCACACATCTGCCAATTTCATCATGTTAATGGCGTGTCAAGACCCACAAATCACTCAGATGTCTAGAGCAGGCACTTGTACATATTTCTGTTTACATAATACATAACCATACCTATTCTGTCGTCGCCAATTATCGTAAAATCTACGATAAAACCCGGGCGACTTTTCGGGTGACGCCATGTTCATGATGTTGATGATGGAATTAGGCGGGAAGAGATTCGGCAGGGTTGTGGGAATTGTATAACTTTTAGAAAAATCCAGGTGGTGGAGGGCGCTGAGTCATAGTCCAGTCCAGTCCAGTCCAGTCCAGTGTTTGTTGATCCAGGGTTTGCGAATACCCTCTAGCATGGCAGGTGATGGCGTCACGTGTAACCACTCTTGTACGTCCCGGAACAATAGGCCTCTTCGTACATGTTTAACGCCTGCTCCTTTCTACACTGTTCTGCTATAACTGTGCTGGGGCAATGGTTACTTCCATTTACCTGTTGTACTGATAAAAACAATGTACACGAACCGTGTATGCCTTTAAGCAATCAGTGTATGACTTCGCATTAGCATCCGTAAATAGACCAAAAGGCTAAATGGTCTTAAAAAACAAACACGACCAAGCTTTTCGTGTGACACATTGCTACCATTTCAAAGCAATGCGCCAACTCCTTGAAAAGAATCCACGCCTAGTTTCAATGTTCATCTTACACACTGTACTGATGGCGATCTTCAATCATCATCATAGCTAAAGAAAAGCTCGTATTCATAACAGAGAGGCAAATAATAGTTTCTCCGGGAATAAAGGTACCCACTTTGCTGATTACTTGCCTCATGACAACAGCTTCGGCGATAATCTATTGGAAAATGTTGTGTACGCGTCCTTTATTGCCAAGAGAGGAGTCATTTAAGTCCACTTTCGAGGACGGCATTAAGGGGTTTTGCCCAGCTTTACAAGAATCAATGGAAATGCAAGCGATAGATTTTACATTTCTGAAAGAGATATGCGCAGCAGATCAAGATGACCTGTTTAACGTGCCATCCTTGTTTCAAACGAAACTGGGCACTTCGCGAAACGGGGTATCCACAAAAATTCTAGGCGATATCCTTGATGTACACTTGCGGTCAAAGGTAAATTGCCACATCATTCGCTAGTCTAAAAAGTACGCACTGATAATGGCTCAAATCTGAGAGTGTCATACCAACATCTTCGGAACTGCCATGCTCTTCACCACAAATATCTCTGCCTGGAGTAGACTTTTTCTTTTTCTTCTTTCACAGAACACTTAGAGGCTAATGGTTATTTTGGGATAAGTTTGAAACATGGTCCTCAGAGTTAAAAACATTTTCTTCTTTTACGATATTTTGAGACTGTAATATATTCATGATATCTTGATTTCCATGCAACCTTTTTTTTCATCTGGGCAGTTGAGTGAGTTGTTGGAGGGCAACTTTATAACATATCGGCCATAATTAGTGCACACTTTGAGAGTACCGGTAGCTTAACTATTTGCAGGTGTTTATTTACTTTTGACCGAGATTGTACGTGTTGAGTACCACGGCTTTGAAGAAGAGGTCACTAAAAATTCTTGCACCCCGCAATAGATGTGTCCAACAGTCTCATGGGCAGATAAACATGATTAAGATTATCAACGCAAGCGAATTGTGATGTACCGGGATATGTATCCTCCAAAATGACAGGAAATGTAACCCCCTTATCTAACATATCATACACCAATATGTACTTCAGCGCTTCCGTCCGGAAAAGTCGACTATCAAAACGTTCATCAGAGACAGGAAATCGCTCTTCAGAGTATGAGAGTTTTGGAAAAGTCCTTCATCTACATGTTCAGCAAACAGAAGGAAAGTAAGGAACGAGGGCTGGCTTGTTGAAAGCAATTTCACTATATCGGTATGAGTTACCAAGATATAGCGTCGTCATAACATCGTCTTGGTAGTTTTAAAGTTGTATAACGTTTTCAAAACAGAAACCTTTCCGATTTCGCATATGAAAAGGGTGGCAGCGAGGTCACACTTTCTGCTCCAAGCATCTTATTTCAACTTCGAAAGATTTTTTTTTAAATCTTTCAATTTTACAGGATAAGCCGAAGTCATGATAAAAAAGCTAAATTGTTAATTACATGTTGTTCCATCTCCATATGTTGATTCACGCCATATTGAGCGACTCAATAGAAATAAGACAGCTGTTTAGTGGTTTTCTTTGCACGCTTCTAATGAAATTAGCTAAAATACACCCAAAGTTCCTTAGAAAAAGCGATCTTTTGATAATTCTTCTACATATTAAACTGCAAAGCACGTTCTGTCCACTCAGATTTTCGGTACACTCCATGTTCTATATAAGCGGCACAAAATTGATTAAACTTTTGATTTTGAATAACTCCAATAAAAGCCATTATCAAAAAGTGTCTACTTACTTCAATTTCGGCTACCTGCGGCTTAGATGAATACCAAACGAGAGATATTGGTTGTCTTACCATGGCCAATACCGCGAAGATGGAGCTAACTTGAATGTAGCCCGAAACCGAGACAGTGCCGAGCTTTTGGCTAACATTTAATTTCTGCCCAACCCGGGCTGTTTAGGTGAGACGTGTACAATCGAAACCGACAGTGGGGCATCAATTTCTGTTCACAAATTGAGCAACGAATAATATTATTTCAAAGGTTTTTTGACTGCTTCCCTAAGTTGCACCACCCAAAGCGACTTTGGTTGCTTAACCATAACCACTGATTTCAATACGAGGGCTCGTATGAGCAAAGTGCATTTAAACTGTAAACTGCGGTTCATTATTAATCAAGATGTTTTTAAATATTTGTTCAGTTGGCATTTACATTTTCCGACACTTAAAGTAATAGTCGGCTTTTTTATTGCAGTGTGTTTGTTCTTCTTCTGGTTCATCAGTAAGCTATTATGATGCTTTTCCAATTTTGTTTCAGGTCTTAGATAGTAGAAAAATGCGTTATTCGCATATCTACGGGCGTGACAGTGAACTGGCTCGAGAAAAAACTGGAAACCACGAATCACAGCTACATGAGACCCAAGTTTGGAAATCTATTGATATCGTGGGCGTTGTCTAAAATCAAAATCTTGTTTGAGTCGCCTAGTATATGTATATTTAATGTTTCGTAAAGAACAAAAATTATAATCTTTTCGTCAGTCCGTCATTTCTTACGCTAGTTGCTGTTACCATAGAAACCAAAATCATTGATTAAATGCTATTTTGTTTTAGACGATTTCTTAAAAACTAATTGTTAATCCGATAATTAGATTAATGATAAAAGCATTGTAAATAATGCCATCTTCGGGTTCTGTGATTTTGAGACGAAATACAGATTGTTTAAGACTTTTGTGATGTCCCTTTATGGTAGTTCCCTGCGGGATTACTCGCATCGGTCTTTCTCTAGGTTTTCCACGGCATGGAGAAATTGAAAATTCTAAGGCTCAGGTTTTCAAACGGTGTACGAAATTCTTCGAGACTTGAGGTGGTAATGAAAGGAGTGGTAATGAAAAAGTAAGAATGTCTATAAATTTAACAATAACAGGACAATCAAATGCCAGAAACGTACTAGAAGTGAACAATTTTGTAAATTTTGTAAATGAGGAAAGGACTACAGAGGAGTACGAACAGATGTCGGAAATGATACGTGATTTATTAATAAAAAGAGATAGTGAAGATTACCATTTCCTTAACAGAATAGAGATAAATGACTTGTTAATATACCTGTGTGTTCACTAATAGTGAACTTTATACATATTTTATTTTATTTTTTATTTTCAATCACCTTTGTAAATAGTTGCACCAACTGTACACTGTACGATCAGAAATAAATAAATAAAAAAATTGATCAATGCAGCTTTGGCTTGTTGCAGATTACGTCGCATTTCATGAAGCTCAGCATTTCTGAAGGGCCTTCACTGGCACTGAAAGGGTGGATGTCTCGTCCTGGGTGCCGACAAATGGTACCCAGAAATAAAAAGAACAGATAAACAGAAAAAAACGCGTTTAGGCCTAAAGGTCTTTGAAAGCACATTTCGGATGATTTATTCAGAAAAGGTATATAGGAGGGATATATCCGAAATGTGCTTTCAAAGACCTATAGGCCTAAACGCGTGTTTTTCTGTTTATCTGTTCTTTTTAAGTCGAGCACTGCTAATGCCGCAAGTACCACGGCGCGAGATAAAACGAGATTGCAAGAAACGTCGTCTCTAAGATCCGTAAGCCAGGCAAAAAGAAGCTGGGTGCTGTTTGTCTAGTGTAATGGCACCCAGGGTGCTTATTGTCCAGTCGATCTCGAACCTGGGTACCATTTGTCGGCACCCAGGACGACATCCACCCTTTCAGCGAAACTAACCATTAACTGCTTTGAAAACAATTCTTTACGAAAGACATAGATAAGCAAATGTATTGATCTTGGATCAATGATGATGAAGTTCGCTATCTAACAGGAAGTGATACACCAATCACTGGGAGCAGTTCGGAAGATAAGTTTACAAAATTGATTTTGAAACATCAGAAAACAAGTATTTTATGGATTTTGACTAAATTAAACTACATGTAGTTCCATATGGTAGACACCTTATCCAGTACACATTCAAATAGAGAGGTTTCGCATTTTCCTCAGAAGCCCGAACAAAAATGTGCTCGGAAAACACGGCTTACTGGACTTTGCGCAACGAAACGAAACGAGCGAAATGGGGAGCGCCCATTATGTTTTACCAAGGTACTCTAGCCTAAAAATTTGTTCGGACCTCGATCGAAGAAGGTACGACAAACAATTAATTAATCAAACCCTTATGAGGTTCATTCATTTGAAGTAGAGAGGGTAACGTACATTGTATACACAAATCAAACACACACGCAGTGCTTGCATGCATTGCAGAGAACGACTTTTGAGTGATGACCCACACCCACCTAGGCAGCTGAAACACATGTCTTGTTGGACATGCCTACCGAATTTTACTAAATAAAAGCATAACTTCATCACACTTTTCGGGGTTGAAAATGTACTCACGTAAATTACCAAAATTACACGCCGAATTCGCACATGACCTGTTATTTCTCAAAGCTTGGAAGCTCAAATGTCTGAATGTAATGTATGCGCGTAATGTATACTCTCAGCAAGCGAATAGTTGTGATCGTCGGTTTTTGATACGAATCGTTTCCTGTATGGCCGTTACAAGCCGTTGTCTGAATATGGCGTGAACCTGTTTACCGTTCAATGCTGCTCCCTGTGACGCTATGTAGCCGCAAATGTTCAATGCAAAAAATGCTGGATAATGACTTACACGGCTTGTTCGCATCGTAAACATAGTGGTATTCGGGTAAACTGTCTTTGCGTTTGGCCTAATTTTACAACGATTACTCCCCATGTAACCACGATCTAGGATGGACAGGCTGTGTATTATGAATAGGAAAAGTCACCTAGGGACCGTTGCGTAGAATACTTTTTTGGCGAAATATTGCGCAAAGTCCAGTAAGCCGGAAAACACCGCTATATTGGCATGGAGTCATGAAACCAAGTTATAAGTGATCGTGCTGAGAAATTACTTGATCGACAAGCCCATCTCACTACAAGATACCTCATTTCGTCAGCTTCGGAAATTTCACTCAGTGTGTAATGAACATAGTGTTACCAGATCTAACTACGTTTTTTAAGCTAGATCCATGAAATGAGTTGGTTGTGTTTTCATGACTTTGGCAAACCGATGCACCTGCTAAGTTCCCTCAGCGAGATAGTGATCTCCGTTTAACTCGGGGTGATTGCATCAGACGACATTTAACCTAGTGACCAGACTACGTGTGTGTACCAGTTACTACATTTATCGAATCTAACATGGCAGAGATGTCCTGGCTTGGCTATGTGCCAATGCTTCCATAACCATGATTAATTGTGTCGCATCTTATGATGATTGAATCATTGAAACGCGGGATTATTAAAATACCGACTACAATGCTGCGTCTTGTCTGCGAATAAAAAAAGAAAAAAAGTAGAAAGATTAAACCTTCCAGGTTTTCCAACGCTCACTTGCGAAATGAATTCTATAAGATTTGCGGATTCTAGTTTTATTAGCTTTTTATTTTGCCATGTTCATCAGTGTTATGCTGATGGAAGGTATATTTTTGAGTAGCAAATGCTATGAAAATCATTCAATTACTCTAACACGCCTACAAAAGAGGATATGGATATTTCTGACTTGACTTTTATGACTGTTGTTTCCACTTCTGACCCGCTAAAAAAGAAATTCTTTATCCACGGTCAGTTTGTGGGACGGGGTTTTGCGCCACTCCCGGCGACGTCGATTTATCGACTTGCTGGAAATATGACCATTCGTCCATATTCTGATTATTCTTATCTGCGTTTTGATAAGATTTGTATGGGCGCCAGAGATTATTATAAACATTTAATGAAGTAAACACTCCTCGAGGGATTCTTTTGCAAGAACTCACCATGGTGCAAATTCAAAATTCTTACGAGCATTAACTCGAGCTGATAAAATTAGTGTTGAAAGGATCAATGATGACGTTCCCCACACAAGCTGATGATTTCCCACATTTCTTTGGGGTGAGTACTTGCCTCAAAGCATCGTCACATCTTTCGATAACAAATGTTGCAAAGGCTCATAGCCGCCGAGAGAAGGTCCTTGTTCATGGCGTTATACAAATTTAAAAAGCCGATGGCAAAGCAGAACAGCATGGTTGTTCATAAAAGAAACCTGGAGATTTTTTTCTCGACATGTACGTGATTTTCTATTGACGATAATAGCTCTTTTATTTTCCCCTTCGGCATATCGGTTGGTGAATAATATTTCCTAAAATGTTTGCTACTTTTAATAATTATTTTTAACATTGTGTTGAAATTACGATTTTCCACACAGAAAGGCTCAATTTGCGGGAGAATAATTCTCGCCATCAAACAATATTCGATCAGCGCCAGGAAGAGATTGCGTCCGGCCAGCACCAGATGATTTTTGAAGTCCCAATGAGCACGTTGCAGCGGATACTTTTAGAGGGAGCATAGCTCTTGCCAGTGTCACTCACCCTCTGCTGACGTCACAGCAGTAAAGACAGTTCGTGTTTATATTAGCGGACAATGCTGCTACCGTGAGAATCGGCACACTTACATAACACACTTTTTTCTTGTGAGTATGAAACATACTGCCGGGCATAAACTGAAAAAACTACATCACAAGCCGATATCATTAATTGCCGTTGGTAGATAAGACGGATGTCAGCCCATGTTAAAGAGATCCAGTCGTGGCACAAAGTCTCTATTTAGACTAGCTGAACGTAGTAAAAATAGCTAAATTGGTGATTACCTCTTATGCAGTACATTGACTGGAGTCAGTGATGTTATGACAGGTTATGCAATGTTACCCAGATGCCCAGCTCACATAATCAACTACCTAAGGAGAACTCGAAACTGCTAAGATTTGTCAATGGAAGCTTATTCCCGCCTTAGGTTTTAACCGGGCCGTTCAAAACTCCTCATTTAATACAATTTTCAGGACAGAGAGCAATCGCAGCGTAGTATCGATGTACTAACAGCTAGATCTTCGTGTTAGATGACAAAAGCAACAACCCCTCATCATTAGATCTGGTTGTTTAGCTGCAGGCTTGATCCACTTAATGAGAAAATCGCTGCATTTAGATGTTAGCCGCAAGTCAAGTATGACAAATATAGTTCTCGTTACCTCTAACAATAAAAGCCTCGTGTGACTACGAGACAAGACGTTTTTTATGCAGAAGTCAATGTATACGCTGTACCCCCCCCCCCCGCCATCTTATCAGGCGAGCACAGTTCGTCGACCCTACTTGGCTGCTCTTCTAGGGCTGGTGTAACATCAGTGGCTGTTACCCTTTGTTCAGTGTCTCCCCTATTGCTCCCCAATTCAACGATTAAGCGACCACTAAGCCAACAACAAACATGAGGCCTGATCACTGACACACAGAAACACTCACAAATACTACACTGGGAGTCGACACGAATTCACTCGGGAATTGAAATGAAGTCGTCAAGAGTTCACCATATTTTACACAGATTTTTCACTGATTTCAAAGTAACTAATTTTTATCGTGCATGTAGATAACGAAGAATATGACAGGCATTCGACACCACTTATTTTTCTAATCGACAGAAAGTCTCGACGGGTAGAAACAAAACTGTTCGCTCAGAACTCATTACTTACTCCGCACTCATACATTAGTGGTGACCGCTGACCAGGGGGGGTACAGCTCAGAACGATATACAGCAAGAAGCTGCAATACGATGTCATGAGGGCCATTTACATGGAACGAAACCGATTTAGATCAATCCGGATAATGTAGATATGTTTGCCGTGTTTAACCACGCCAATGTGATCTGGTTTGGTTTAATGTGGTCTTAAAAGAGGACCCCTTCTAATTTTGGTCTACTTTTTTTGCATCGTGTAGGCCTAAACGTTGCACTTAGTTTTAAGACTACGTCATTGATGACATCATGAGCAGTGTGGTCTGATATGGTCTAGTCCGATCTGATTTGGTTTGGTCCCGTGTAACCGGCCCTAATATTTCCTTTTACGCTTCCGTCCGTTTGAGTCTAACAGCACTTCATACCACTTTCTCCATACGGATGTTAGCAATCAATTACTCCGCCGTCGAGGAATATGTAAACATACTAGTGCCATATTCTCAGACAGACTGAGGATTCTCAGTGAGGTGATGGTGTGTGTGGGGGGGGGGGGCATATTCAACAAAGATATAGATCAAGTTACCTGTGTATACTATATTTCAAAGCATTGTGTACCCTTTTTCATTGAAATTTGTTTATTTTTTTCCTGAAGCAATCAGTGTTTCATTTGTTCTCGTCCACAATTCTTTTTATGCAGTGGTCATTTCAAAGTTGCCTCTTCCCCCGTCAAGGGGTCAACACTAATGCAGTGCCAGAATAGGGTCCTATTCCGAGTGAAAAGTATTTTTCTACTCGTCAAAATTCTATCAGTAGGAAAAATATGGAGAGTCGAACACCTGTCGACCCCTTCGCCAGTTTTAATAGGAAGTGACTTAAAGCTGTTGAAATTTGATGAAAATGTGGTGAGCCTCTGACGATTCCATTTCAAGTCGTTGGTGAACTAGTGTAGGCGCTGATCCCAGTCGATAGCCAGACCAGGGGGGAGGATAGGGTTCGCATCGACCGCTACATTAATGACCCCAGTGCCAGACCTATATTCCGCCTGTCAGTCCCGCTCACGTTTCTCAGGAAACGGATATCCCTGAAAGCTACCCGATTAGCCCTGTTTCCGCTCGTACCAACCCATGGGCCCCTAAATGTCGAGGAGCTCAATTTCAAAATTGACATGATACGGTGGTTACGTGGTTACATGATAATGATGGTGAGAAGTTAAGGGCAGCTGACGTGGTTTAGTGACTCGAACAATCCACTCTTGCGGACCAGATAGGTCATTTGGCGTGAAACTCCAGGTAGGTCTCTCTGTCTAACTTGTCTATACAAAATGAGTACTGGTAAGATATTCTCAGTTTGTAGCGTCGATTGAGCAGTTCATCTGAGGTCTACTGAAAGTTTTTGTGAAAGACAACGTTTAAAGGAATGGGCGGCTTTTTTGCAGTATGTTTGTTCTTCTTCTGGTTCATCAGTAAACTTTTTTTTTTAAAGTGTTTGACACTTTTCCAATTTTATTTCAGCTCTTAGATAGCAGAAAAACGCATCATTCGTTATATCTTGTATGCACCAGTCCTGGCGTGAAACAGCTTTCCCGCCTCTTGAGTGAGCGCCGAGATCCGAATTCACGTCACGGTTTGGAGTGTGATAACCCCAGACTATCTGGACTCAAAACTTTAACTTTTTTAAGGACAAGTACTCAGTGGTTTCTCTCACTTGAGAACACCATTACGAATACGGCTGATTTGGCTTTCAAAATCATCATTATTTGCCAACATGTGACGCATTTCACGTACACAGCTGTACCGCGGCGACCAATCACAGTAAATTTACAGATATGGGACACAATATAGACCCGCGCAAGTTTTTGCGGCGGGTGGTCAAAATCGAGGGGTTGAGGGCAGTTCATCCCTCCGCAATTCGTTTCAGAAATAATTTGGGAGAGAATCTATCGAGAGATTTTCGTTCCTGGCAATAAACCACTTCATAAATTACCAAGGAATAATAATAACAGTTGATCAATTCCGATAATTCTTCCATATTTTAATGCCATATATAGTAACTCCTACCAGAAGGGGACATGGTCAAAATCGGCCCGCTGCAAAAGTGGGCCGCTTTGGACGGTCTATAAAATATCTCAAATTCTTCACTTTCGGAATACGCAGTGTTGTCACATTGAGCTCGCTTCTTCTTTGGCCACACATCAATGAATGTGATAGAAAAATCGGATAAGATGGATCTGCTGTGTCGACTTTAATGACGGTCTAATTTAATTGGCGATATAAATCATTTTCTGATGGAGAAATTATCGGTAGAGCCTTGAGAGGTCTTCGATGATTATTGCTCCATATACATGATATAGTTCTAGTATACACTGCTACTTCATCACATCGGCCGCTGAAGCATCCAAGAAGATCAGCACCACATATTCCGAGGGAAATCCTTGACTTGAGGGTAGATTTCCTGAATATGCGAGGTCATCTCGTTAACCCAGAAAAATGCTAGAATTTTACATCAAAACCCAGTTAGACATCCCGAAGTACTTGCTTTTGGTAATCCGATATAAACAGCAGGGAACTCAAGATTTTGCAGATCTGAAGAAGCAAATGTTACAAGCTAGTAAAAGTGAGGACATTGCAGAATATCTTGAGGTCGACTTATCCAATAACTTTAACTTTGTATAAGGTATTTAAGTGAAAGTATAGATCTCGGACAACATTTCATGACAGCCAAAATACTTTTAAAAGCTTTTGAAGACAGCCCATCCTATCAAAACCCTTGAAAATACCTTACACTTTTGCAAAGAATGTTTCCCAACAAAAACTACAGCTTGGCACTTGACACCCACAGGCGCGGCGGCTTCATAAGTCAATGTCACTGGGACTGCTGTGCGAAAACTACTGTACCGATTTCTTCAAAGATTGCTTTTTCGTGAATCTATGAATCTATTTGTCATTGAGCTGAGAATTATTAATAGCATCAAGGATAACGACGAAGTATAACAAAGTACAATGTACTCATTGAACGATCGATAGACACGTACGCAGTAGTACCAATCAGCTGATGAAAGATGGCGGATATGGTTTCTGAAACGTTCAGTGTGTTTCCAACCTTTATCCAGTTGTCATGGTTGTGGTGTTTTTTGTTGTTTTTTTTCAAAAATGCTCTGTCAAGTTCACCTGGATGTTAGTAAACAAACAGTGATGTTCGCTAAGCCTCATTATTTGATAGAGCTTACACGAAGGTGAAGCAAACGTGTGCTGGTGATCATAGAAAACAGCACAATTATTAAATCAGCAGGGAGAAGTTAGGATACTGGCGAAATTCGAGTGACGTTTGTTGCACAAATAACCCGCTAAAAGTGTGGTTTGCTTGGCCTATCGAAAACTGGGAGCGTACTGGTAATTATAGAAGACACTACAACTGATCAGAAACCTTTAATCAGGTCCTCCGCGGATCGAACTGACTTGGCTGGCGATCAATCACGAGCCCTAATGATTGGCACATGATCGAACCATAGCTTGGACCCAGGAGACAAGAACTATGAACGGTTGAAACCCTACCTCTGTATGATCAACTATTAGTTTAATCATCAAGAGAGATGAACGAATCGATTGTTGGATAGATGGGAGGAGGGCAGTAAGACAGACACTATTGATAGAATTGTCAGGGACGCACCTTGACATTTATGCATGTTTTATAACATTGCATGCTGGTAATTAACAGACGGATAATTGAAGATTTTGTCTGCTCACTCGGCAACGACAAACATCAGATATTTGATTCTTACTCGGAAGAATCCAACTGTCAATGGATAGCTGAAAGGTATGTGGATGAAAAGTTGCTTAAAGAAATTGAGCGCGATTTGCTTTTTTATGAAAGACAAGTGAAATTTACGGATACGTTTTAGCGATGCGGTCTGCTTAACACCTGACAATGATACGGCCAGAGCGATGTTTGAGATCAAAGTCTCATTGGCATTTTCAAAGCAATTATAACCAAGCTGTCAGCTGCCCAGTCGCCTTCCACTGTCCTGTTTTAGTTCTAATAATTGAATTGCCAAAAAATTCTGATTGAATTATCACGCTGTTTGATCCGGTCACTTTTAATCACGAATGGACCATGCATGTAGACCCATGTACAGCAATCATATTTGTGCTGCTCCGTGCATTTTTAAAACGAGGCGGCGCTGCGTAAAGGCTAGATTTTCTAAACAGTGACATCAATGTATAGACCCCACTCCTTCGACCACAATCACAATTTAAAAGACGTAACAACGTTTCTTCGTAATGTTAGATTGTTGACTGCAGTCGGGCGGAGGGAAGAATACTGCGTTTTTTTCTTCTATCTAAGAGTTGAAACCAAATTAGAAAAACGTCGAACATTGTCAGAAAAATAGTTTACACATGAAAGAGGAGAAGAGGAAATATGTTGAAGTAAAAAGCCACCGACTCCTTTAACTCAAACAATCTGGCAGTGCCACGGAGCGGCAGCCAAAGTTTTGCTGGTACTACACAGAGACGTAAAATACCAAACGCAGGTCGGATTACCCATCGGTTTATCCATGTCTCGTTGACCACGAATCGAAAAAATTATTCTGATATGAAGCCAGAGAGCCTTGCCCATCCCCGACCAAAAAGCTAGCTTCGGGCCTGAGTGCTCGCACTTTTGGTGGGCTAAACCCTCAGTTTACAAAGTGATTATAGTTCTGACAAGCAAAAACCTAAACCCAATTAAATTACCTTCTGTTGTCCAAAAATATCCTCGTAAAAGAACAGTTTTTACACCCCCTACACAAATATTCTTTCCAGTGCGATTATTCGCCTCTCTACGCCGTTTCAAGTAAAATCTTGAAAGCCACCAGTGAAATCCTGAGAGATAGCGCGGCATTCATTAATGCGAGTGCCGACACTTACGTGGTGCTAACCCCGGGGCCCTAATTGAAATTATGCAAGAGATGGTGGTTTAGACGCTAGAAGACAGCGGAGACGTTTATTAAATCGGATCAGGAGAAATTAAACCAAAAGAAAGGATGCGGCGGATCAAGTAAATCGTGTTTGAAGTTTTATCAATACGGCGGGAATTGGAGATTTTTTTTCTCAAACTAGAAGCAATATAAATTGTCTCACCAACAATCTCTGTTAAGGCTATTAATTAGAATAAATCTCCATGCTATCTTGAAAGTTACCCTCCGGCAATTTCCCTGATTAGACCATGTTAATTTGGCTTGATGAGTGCTGTTTCTTATGTTTGAGATACGTGCATATTTTAAGAATAGGAATTAAGCCCGGAAATGTTCAACTTTGATTATCTGCAAATTATTGTTGGAGACGACTCGCATACCAACACATACTTAGCTAAATTACTGTCACTATTTAAAGTGCTTTTCCCCGGCATGCAAATATTCCACAAGTGTATATTTTAGAGGGCGGTGACATAAGCCCCCAGTACCGCACCCATCTGGTATGCGCCGATAAAGACCGAATATATCCTATATTGATCGTCCCCATACGGATGGTGTCCCGTGTGATCTGTCACTGATTATCATTTCCGAGATATACAACAAAAATACGTTGTTCACTAATTGTTTGTGATCATCAATCAGTAAACTACTAGTATCAGAAAACTAATAAAATGGATAAAGCGACCCAAACATATACATGTACCACCGGGGACTTTACCCACACTGACCGATATTTATGCCAACTTCTGGCCCATGTCATTTGAAAACAACTCAGCATATGAGTAAAGAGAAAAGTCGGGATATCTAAATTATAAGCTCTTGTTATGGAAAACAATTATTGCGTATTGCTTTGAAAATCTTTACAAATTCAAACAACGAAATATCCGTTCGGGCACCGTCCATTTCGGAGAGTTTCAACCACATCGGCGTATATTTGGATGGGCGCGCCACAACTTTCTACTTCCTTGTCCTTAATTCTGATGTCGAACATGACCTAGTGCTGTGATGAAAACGCATAATAGAGCACCTTCATCATTACTGAGTTGCACGGCGAATGATTCCCCGGTGTTTGATTATAATTTCCAAATCCGTCTCAAAAGAACAAAGTCATACATGTACTTAATCGCTATTCCATACCCATTTATCCTGTCAATGTTGGGGTAAGTATCTAGTGTGATTAACATGAAGTACACACTTATTTTAACCTTCAGCACTGGATCTAGATTCTCCAGTACTTTATAGCACAGGCAACTGCAAGCGCTTGGCAAGAGACTGAAAAACGTAAAAAATAAAACACCTAATCGACGCACGATTGTTCTTTTTTATGCACTCTCCTTCCAAGAAGCACTCAAGAACCTGGGATCGAGAATCGAATGGCCATTTCCTTGAAAACCCTTTAGCAAGCACAGCAAGTCGCGTTGCAAAGGACATCAGCTCATCGTGACAAGATTGATAGGTAACGAAAAGCTCGACTGTCTCGGAGATAGAGAGTAGAAAGAAACAAAACCGTTCTCACCCTCTCGTACTAGGAAAATAACACTAAATGTTGACCGCCTTTTTGACCAAATGGAAGAAGGGCCATCCATTATATGGTATGAAAGTAACTACCGCGGCCACCTCACCAGACAGAGCTACCTTTGCCCCTGCAACACCAAATCGATGAGCATCGACCAGTTTTCGACAAGTAACGATGCCCAGACCTGGCAGCCTTGGGGGAGGAATTTTGGCGATCGGGAACCTGTGCGCGTCAATGACACTTACGGTGACCATGCAGTACATGGCTTTCACCACTCGAAGAGGATTGTATGTGCCTCACTTTCATTATGTTTTAATTGGCGGCATTGTTTACTTATCTCAGTTGTGTTTCATACATACAAACTCTTCACAACTGTACGGGGAAATTTTTATTACTTAAAAAAAACCGACCCAATGCCACAACTGTGCATGCAAGTCACATGAGGAATTTCCAATTTGACCTATTAGCTCTTGCCTATAGCCCCCCCCCCTTTAAAGTCATGTTCTTAAGTGAAGAACCCCTTTAGAAAACTAGCCCCATTTGAAAATGGCAATGAAGTCAGGCTGATAACCTAACTATACTTGATATCGCACAAAAAAAACAACTTGAACTTATAATCAAGGAAAATTGCAGTGCGCTTGTAAGGCCGTCGCCCTTGTAGAGTTTGCCTGAAGTGGCTGCCATTCTCCTAACATGAGGACAATAGGAAGGCACTTCGCTAGACTCATTTCACCCCAATCAAATGCGATTATCATGTCTTCTTCCCAAGATGAAAAAGAAATACTGACCCCATTTGCCGAGTAATGACATCCGATACCAGCTTATCCAGCCCTGTCAGATATCGCGCATGCAGAGATCTCATGATCAAACGCCTCGCGCCTCGAATGATTGTTGTACTTGTCCATAGTGCTTCTTTCTTACATGCGTCATGGATGCTAGTATATTGAAGACGTCATTTAGATGTCAAGGAGAGAATGATCTATTCATGAATCATTAATTTCTTACGGAATGGCAAATCTCTAGGATATACTGTCCGCGAATGGCCAAAACAAACGTGATTGAAACTGTATAGGGTGGGCTTGAACTGTACGCGATTGCTACAACGCACGCATTTAGACGGCTTCGTTATTTACGCCTCATTACAAACTGAAACACACTAACAAAGGATTTGGTTTTTCGATAACGCATGCTCAGTGCGATTCAAGCAAAATCGCGTTCAATACACGGTAAGTGTCCTACGAATGCGATTTTGCCTGAATCGATCAACAGCGCATGCGTCATCGCAAAGCAAAAGCACGAACCTTTTCAAAGTATATATGGGAAGTCCTAGCATGGGACTAGCATGGGAATTATACCTCGATCCGTGATTCAGTTTACGGAACAGTGTTTCGCTCTATTTTTGGCCGCTTTTATTCTTTCACTTCATGATTCATTCAAACAGCGAATAGATGCATAATTGACAGCCTATAAATCAGTTGGGTGGTTTATCAGACTTTCAATAAGTTATCTTTTTTCAAAAAAATGTCGACTACTGATAACCATCATTGGGCAGATCGTTTTGTTTACGAATTACAGACTGTTGAAACAGGTGTATTTTTCTTCCCGTGGGTTGACAGTATCTACCGTGTTTACACAGGAGGACGGGCAATAGAAGTGAAAATGTGGAAATGTGGCTTTATTCAAAGCGTATTACATGCCCGATGGTCTTGACAATTTTTCAATGAGTTCTCCTAGTGAGCCATAACGCATTCTTGTTCGGCCCAAGGCGGCTTCAGCTGGCGTCTAAAAGGTCAAAGCATGCCATCTGAAGAGCTTAATCGAATTGTCAAAATAAGCTTGCGGCACAAATCTATTGGGGATAAGATGGGAATTAAGACGACGTATGGTATGTCTGGGGAAGCATGCGTAGAAGTTACACTAACCCCGGGTTAGCAATATCATTATGATAACGATTATAACCTCCACCAAGAAAGACAATTTGCAAATTCGTTCATAGCACGATGGATTTGCAATTGGTGGATGTCCTTTATGCTGGTTTAGAAGAGGGCAGTCGATGACTCATTGCTAGGTGCCATTCGACCATGTTATGAAAGTTGTCATTGGAGAAACAGTTTCATCTTGACCAAACTTATTGGCTCTAACATCAAATGCATGATTGTTATGCATAGACAAAGTGCATTGTAGACATTTTGACCATATATACGTTAATCTTAACATGCTTAAAGTGAAACAAATAACACATTTTTCGAGAGAAAAAAATATAATTTTTAAAAAATTGTCTTTGTTCATAGAAGTTTGAACATTATGTGTTTGACTTTGGCCCTTGCTCAACATTTAAACCCCACCGTACGTTGAGATGAAAGCATTTTCAAAAATCACATAATTTTTTAACATATTTCATACCCCAAGATAAACGTCTGCTATGGGCAATTCATATGCAGTGGACTTTGTCTATGCATTACAGGACATTGGCAATGCATTACTATGCGTCGTTGAACACAACATGCATGAGTAACGGAAGTGCAAATAAGTTCAGAAATGCTTGTAATGTTATTTTTTCCTGTTTCAGTCAGAAGCACCTAATTCTTCAAGCGACATGTAAATACACATTCTGGTGTTTCCCGGCTGAAAGTCGTCGCTCATATCATCACCTCATAATAATTATTCATCGTCCCCATCAAATCGAATCGCTGATCAGTAATACCAATTCGCAGTTGGCAGCCATGCGATACCTAACTAGTAGTTAGTACGTCGTTGTGATTGCTAAATGTATTACGCCAGAAATACATAGGAATTCATGTTTTATAAACATATAACTCAATCGAATATTGAAGTTGAGTCCGAGTGTCTTGTTTGCGATTTGCATCTTCCAATTATTGTTCCTTGATTCAATACCCAAAGCATCTGTTGCATTTTACATCAGTTAAAATACTCTCTGAGTACCTGTAACCGAAAAATCATTCACTCTTTGACGATTAAACTACTGCCGGTATATCGTTTTAAACTGTTTCTGTCTCTGACCGTTCTCTGACCCCTCATTGTTTGGAGTACGCTAAAAACAGAGTGATACGTTTCTCTCAATGTCTCCTTAACTACAAGAAACTTTTTTCGAGATGTTTAGTTTTGGGAATGCTCAAAATGGTAAACAGTCAAATACGCAACACTGCAGTGCTACGATATTCACGAAACCTCTCTATATGTTAGGGTGCCAGTTGTCTAGATATAATGCATTGTCGATTTTAGACGAATTCGAAAATCTACTTTAAACTAATTGAACTAATCATGGAGAGCACCTGGTGTTCTAGAAATGTAAGTTGAGTCAAATCTATTCCAAATTCGGGGGAGTCGTCATCCATCAATCGATTATTTCAAATTTGCCGTAAGAATAATTTTTTTGATAAACGCGGAGTAGCCCAGTGTCGATCATGACTCATATTCCATATAAATGTACACGGTGTGGGGAAAAAAGTCTTGCTGCTTATAAAGTTAAAGTTAAGACAACAAATTCTTTGAAGTGCGAGGCAATGGACAGAATAACGCATGAAAATCATTCCTGGGTGGCTTGGTCAAAACCTGCCACCCATTATGAGCTGTCTATGAGAATCCAGTTGAGTGAACATCAATTCGTGGAAGTAAACATAAATCCTACTGCTACTTTTTACTTTCCATGAAACCACTTTTGAAAAATAGTTATTTTGAAAAAAACGTTATTTAACTTAGCAAGACTACATTTACACCCAGAACTTCTCTTCCTGATATTCCGATCTACTGCGATAAATTTCTTCCTTGATTGAAATTTTTTTCAAGTGGACGATTTATTTGAATTGCATCCATATTTTCTAACATCAGTCTAGATTATTTTGCGGTCTGGTGGTTCACGCGAGACTACGACTCAGTTCATATTTCTTCAAGAGTGAGATATACACTAGTCTGTTTTATTGTTTGTTTGCACAGCACGTGAAAAGTCTTTTGCAGCCCACGTAAAAAGCCTTGTGATAGATAACAAAATTTGCCATTCTATCCATCAGAGAGGGGGCTCTGGTAGCACTCGCTCATACACCAGCATTGTGAATCACGCGACAAACTACACATTGTAAGTTGTTCCGCTGTGTTCGATCAGCTTCAGTGAAAATACAATGGAATCAGCTCATTTTTACTTCGGTGACCGAGGGTTTCAAACGGTAACTTCACCCTTGTCGTGGTGATAAGCACGGTCCAATTCCATCGAGTTTTGATGAAGCAAAATAACGCAGAATAAGTTACAATGTGTAGGATGTCAGGTAAATCACCAGACTGCACATAGTTATGCACAGTCCTTAGGAGGCAGGTATGGGTAATTTTAGAGAGCTTGTATTTGTATCACATAAGAATCATCCCTTCAATAGTTTGGTGGCAAAAGAGAATATCAAAGGCGCATAACAGCTTAAACTAGTCGGACTTTTGTCTGATAAATCAAGAAAAAATTTGAGAAACTGTTACGAAGTCGGAAAAAACCTCCTACCAGTGATAGTTCATAAGTGACGCGAGGAGATGGAAAGCTACAGAATTCAATGTAAACTAACCTCTTCATCAGAAAATGAAATGACGGAATTATGGCAATTCCAGATGATTGAAATTCATCATAACTGCTCTGAATAGTGAGAACGAACTTGTAAGAACTTTTGCAACTCTTGCAATTAATGGCAGTCGATCAAATGTGGGGAGAAACTTAAATGTGATTTGTGGACAACTTGGTATTAATAAGCATAACCTACTCAAGGTAGACGAGATTAAGCGGCTGCATGAGGTCCAAACTAATGACACTGCGAAAATACTTAACGCGGTGTTAAAGATGAGGGACAGAAGCGACTACAGGATATTCGAGCAAAATGAAATGATAGATGTGATTACCTGGCTGGCCTATTCGTGATCAAAATATAGTGTAATCGGTGTAACCTATTGTACTTTTTACATCACACCAACATGAATATACGCACGCTACGCGAAATTCCCACCTATATTTTCAATTGGTCTCACAATATGTGTACGACTAAATAAAATAAATAAAGTAAAATAAAATGAATTACAAGTAACTTGCTTTATGTCAAGTCAAGGCCGATCCACCCACTTAATTATTTAAGATTGCGCACATAAGGCCTCGCGAATAGGAGTTTGTCCAGATAAGTGTGGCGTGTTCATCAAGGCATGGTCATTCAACACGCTATTGTTGATATGTCTATTGTCAAGTATAGATTTATAGAGAAGAATGAATATCTCAAAATAACTCCATAAATTTTTTAAATCGCATGGTGCTCAGTAGCAATTGACCCCCTAGCCATTTGCAGGAATGGCTATTACGGCAGGACCAATACGAACAAAATGATACCTCTCTCATCGTTATACTTGCTATAACAATTGAGCTACTTCGATTTTTGTAAAAGGCCCAAACTATGCACATTGATATATTTTCTATTTTCTTCATTGATCACGTATAGATGGGCACTCAACCTTTTTTTGATTTTTCAAAGAAATCAATTTTCAATCAGTCCGCTGAACACATTTTGTTTGCAGGGAATATTTAGTACGGGGTTGTAATAAAATTACTCAGACAGAAGTAATCCGATAAGTTCAACGGTTAATGAATTAGAGCTTATTTAATTACAAAATGCCCCCTATATTCAAAATTAGAACAAAGTGCTAGTATTTCTAATCAATAGCTATTAAAACTCCTTCTTTTAAAAATCCATATTTGCTATTGTATATGTTCCTTTGATCCCACATACACCATGGTTAGAAGCCATACGAAGTCCTTGTTAATTCAGCGTCAAACTAGGATGAATATGCACTATAATATAACGAACAACATTTAACGCAACATCAGTTTTGTCAGCTAATATTGAATCCATGCAATAACATGCATACTGTTGTCAAAACAACCAATTAAAAGACAACGCTAGTGTGTGAACGAGCAAACAATTAGCCAGAATGTATTAAATCATCTTCAGTATGATTGCCCGGAAAAAATTGCCCGCAATTTGAAAGCGGGTGCGGATCACTCGTTTCTCAACTCATTTTGGTTCACAAAATGAAATAAATCATTGCAAACTTGCGAGCGAGAAGTGTAATTCTAGTGTCTGAGAATATGACATAAAATCAATCATCTCGTAAAATACATTCAATGGTTTGGTGCAACACTGTTGGTACATTACACGTTGCGTTTAAATATTCCCGAATCAAGCTAACTAAAAACTGGAAAATGAACCATAGGTTACTCAAAGTCGCCTGTAGGGGTCCCTCTTATCAAACAGAAGATCGGCACTGTTCAGTTTGAATCGGCGAATCCAGGAATTTGGAAAAGCCCCACTGCCGGAATGCACAGACGCTTCCTTTTGTTCCATTTACTGGGTCATCATTGAAAATTATTCCCAGGGCTTTCGGCCAAGGATGGGAGTCCACGCAAGCTATTCATGTTTCTCACTTGGTGGGGTCTTTAACCTGCCCTAGCATAGACACCAGATACACGGAACCTCGTTTTCAGGTCTCAATCGGACTGTGATTTGGAGTTCCTTAAATCCACGCCGGTTCATCCAGAATACATAAATACAAATCCTGGGGTCTCCCTGGGATCGAACACGGGCCCTATTGCGTGTTTAGCCCACGGTGTTAACCACTAGTCTATAAGGCTATAACGCTACCATCTCGTTAATCATAGGGGCCATTTTGAAATTTAAGTGCCAGCTATGCTATTTCCCTGCATATGAGGGCAAAGATTAGAAGTTGTCACTTGCGTCTTGGGGAGAGTTATTCAGTATTTGACGAAATTGGGCACGCCCCTCCACGTGCCGCTATTGCCAGTGCACGCTTGACCGAGAGACTTTAAATCAACAAGTTAAGCCAGACCGAGTTCCTTAACAGTGGACATAGGTCACCAATACAGACTACCAACTGGACACCCAGCTCCTGCCTATAGTCCCCCTTTAACGATGGCTGAGTGAACATCATTTATATCGAGTGGCTATATAATGTCAACATGTGTAGAAAACATGATGAATGTCGTGTTGTAAAAAAACAGGATGTGGCGTAGTATTACAGACAGTCATATGGAGAGGGAATATGTTTGGCTTCTCATCGATTGAATCATATTTGTTATATGGAAACATTAGCAGGTAGAGACGATACAAATGAGAGGTCATGCGCATCATATACGACGCCCACTCTGACTTAAACTGTGAGTGAATTACAGTCGTCTGATGACAACTTCACATCAACTGAACAGACAAACACTTTCACACTGATGAACCACGTGTACTTGCACCAATGTTATTCAAAGTTTAGGATCAGACCGGTGATTATAAATATAAGGCGAGCGAAAAATGAACAGCTCCGAAATTGCAAAAATACCCTAACTTCCAGCTCATCTCTGAAGAAAACTAACAGATAGAATCTTCTGATCAAGTCTTCAAGGTCTCATATGAAAGTGTCAACATTCAACTTTGAATTAGGATCAACAAAAAAGAGGTTAACCTAGAGAAGATTCTTAAATATTAAATTTAATCTAGGCTGTTTTTAGGCCCAAATTTGGCTGAAATCTATCCCTCTCCCGGTGCGGTAGTTTCGGCTCGCTTATACATTTTTGGTGGAAGTCATAAAGTCGTATTCCACGTGGTAGTGGTGGCATAGGACTTGGATAACGATCTTTTATCTTATGCACAGGTCCATTTTGAATTTAGAATATGAAGCTTTTCCTCTGAAGCATTCGTCTGGATCATCAAGTTAATTATATCATACAATTTACCGGTCTTTTTCATGCTGAATGTACATGTACAGTCCTTCCAGAAAATAAATATCCACAGATTATTTTTAATATCACAGAGATAGAATAAGATAATTGAATGCGGTTTTTAGCAGAGAATGGTACAGTATATCTAGTTGGTCATGCATCTGTTGCATTTGGACCCAGCTTATCCTGTCTCTTAATTATGTAACAGGCAATTTAAAAAATGTCCAAAAAGTAACTTTTTCATTTTATTTCATTTTATTTTCGTTCTTTTTCACAATGTATGAGTGAACTATGATGCAACGAATATTTTTTTGCTTTCACTACTAGAAAATTCCTGATAAATTCTTTAATTTTGAAGATTAGTTTTAGCTCGCTACAGGTGATTGTTTTTTTAGACAGCTGGTGACCTTTGAGAACACCCCCATAGTCTGCAATGCAGTCAGTCAGGGTCTTAATGGCCAACTCAGCTCATACATGAAGGATTAGGGGTTTTTTATCAAAGGTTATGGAAGAGATTTTAAAAATAACATAAAAATCCTAAACAAAAATGTGCATTTGCCATGACTATCGAACACTCTCTATGGAATTGCAATTACCAAAAAATGATGGTCATAAAGCACAGTCCATCATGGGCTCATTTGAATTTTTGAAACTCACATGAAATAAAAAAGTGATTTTTTGACCTTTTTTGAAATGCTTGTAACATAATGAAGGGGTGGAATTAGGTCCAAATACAACAGATATATGACCAACTAAATATACCATACTCTGCCGAAAACCCCATTCAAATATCTAATTTGTTATCTCTGTGATATTTATTTTAAAAACCGTGAACATTTACTTTCTGGAAGGACTGTACATATACATGTACGGTAGATGCGGCCCCCTGCATAGGCGATAATTAGTACTGCCGGTTTCAATTCAATTATCGCTTCCTCCATCTTTCCTATATGGTTACATTGATCAATGTTCGCTATTACAAACCTGGGATGTACATTCCGGGTTTGTATAACACCGTGGCCCTAGTATTCAAGATGCCACCGAAGAGTGGATTGACGAATTAAATGGCGAGTCTGTTCAAATTAATTATTACATAATTGACCCATTAGAGCTTTTAATCTCTGGATCTACAGAAATGGGTCGAAAAGGGGAGACATTTCATTATCTGAAACCGGCATGGATTCCTTTTATGAGACACTAGATATGATTAGTGCGTAAAGTACAAATTCCTGTTTTCAGCTCGTACGTTCAGTAATTTCGATGCTTCAGTGGGTGACACCTCCTAACCGAGGGGCCCGGATTCGATTTCTGGTGGTCAACATTTTTCCGATGAGATTGATTGACAAGTTTCAAGAATGACGGGAGGTGGTGAATCTAAAATCGTGGGGGGGGGGCATATTTCTACGTTGTTCACCGGTCCCAAAATTCGTTCTCGTTTTACAAATATTTGAAAATATTATGTCCGCGGATGTAACCGTAGAAAAGATTGCCCAATAACTCGCATGGACATAAACTGAGCCCCCTCCTCCTTCATTTTGTTATTTTTGGTGTGATCATCCATGTTCATCGATTATTGCGTTCTTAATAACGATTAGTGCTATATTAAACTTATTCTGGGCTAAAATCGTTTTCTAAAAACATCAGGAGATGATTTTATGTTTATATATATTTCGCTTATTGTGAACACAGAGTGATAGACAGGCGCTGTATCTGAGTTGAGACCTGCTAGCAACATTGGGGGCCCACTGAAACAAATGGCCATACAATAAAATTTAGTAATAATGCATACAGTCTGACCAGATGCTCAGTAAATTATCATAAAATGGTGAAATGCTGTTATGATGCAGGTATTTTAGCAGAAGGAAGATATCGGCAGGAGCCAAGTGGGCATGATAAAGTTACAGAAAGTCGCCAGTAGAGGTCTCGCAGTGCGTTGGAACTATTCAGGCTTGTACGAGGAATATATCAATCACTGAAGAAAACCCAACCAAGTCTCTGAACTTTGCTCATAATTCACCTGAGGACCACACGTTTGATTCCCTAGCTCCTGCCTACTACCCCCTTGTTTATAACCTTAACCTTTTTGGAAAATGCGTTTAAAGGTTCATCTGGAAGAAAGTTTGCTTTACATGGCTGCGTATAACAAAATCATTATATCGAACCACATCAGCAGAACTGATTGGTTGCCACATATCCGCATCACGCTGGGAAAGATTGGTACTCAGAATCTTGACACGACCTCTTATACAAATGAAATTTCTATACACATTTTTGGCTCACCGTAGGGGAGTCTATACGATACCGCAGTGTCCGTCGTCCGTCGTCGTCCGTCGTCGTCGTCGTCGTCGTCGTCGTCGTCGTCGTCGTCGTCGTCGTCGTCGTCGTCGTCCGTCGTATCCTAGTTCAAAAACAGTGGCACGTTTTTTAACCGCTAGGCCTATGAACTTAAAACTTTGTACACATGACCCCCTAGGTCAGATGACCCGTGACACTAAATTTCTGTCCGATCTGATTCTCTACTTGGCCACCAGGGGGCCAAATGTGGATATCTAAAAAGTGTGATATCTCGCTTATTAGTGACTTGTTTTCGATAAAACTTTTGTGGTAGGTACTCATAGCAAGGATACATCATATATCGAACGGGTTTTTAATTTGATTTACTTTTCAAGGTCGCAGAGGTCAAATGGCGTGAATTGGCCGTTTGAGTGTAACTATGGCACGTTTCTCAACCACCAAAGCTATGAGCTTGAAACGTTGTACATATAACCCCCTATATCAGATAACCTCTGGTGCTGAATTTCAGCCTGATCTGATTCTTGACTCTGCCACCAGGGGGCCAAAACAGAAAAAGTAAGAAGTGCAATAGCCTGCTTATTAGCAAATTGTTTTTGATGAAATTTTTATGGCAGGGGCCCCTAGCAAGGTTACCTCAGATGTTGCACGATTTTTCGGATTTGACCTACTTTTTAAGGTCGCAGAGGTCAAATGGTGTAAATTTGCCGTTTGAGTGTAACTATGGCACGTTTCTCAACCGCAACAGTTATGAACTTGAAACTTTAAACAAATGACCCCCTAGGTCAGTTGACCTTTTACACTGAATTTTGGTTCGGTCTGATTATTGACTTGGCCACCAGGGGGCCCAAACTCAAAACTCAAAAAGTGTGATTTCTCGCTTATTACTGATTTGTTTTTGATAAAAGTTTCATGGTAGGTACTCCCAGCAAGGATACATCACATATCTTACGGGTTTTTGATTTGACCCACCTTTCAAGTTCACAGAGGTCAAAGTTGAAAACTTTACCGTTCTTGGTACGTTTTGTCGTTGTTCAATGTAAAGAGTTTTAATTTTGTGTAATGATGCATCTAAGAAGCCACTATTTGTATGCCAAGTTTCAGCCAGATCGGAATTCAAATATGGCCGAAATTGCATGTTTTGTGTGTTTTTCCTCGTATTGTGGCAATCCAAAGGTCGTGAGTTCAAACCCCGGTCAAGGACAGCCAAAAATATTTTTATTTTTCATCTTTTCCTTTTTTCTTTTCTGAGTTCTATCTTACATTTTCTTCATTTTTTGATTTATTTGGTGCCATAGATTTAATTAGGCGGCCATCTTGGAAATCGTTTTTTGCCGATTGCTGTAGTGTAACGAGTGATGAAATTGTTATGGTCAGGTGGATGTGTCTACATCACATATCACCCTGGTTTGTTATTTGACCTACCTGTCAGGGTCACTGAGGTCAAAGTTAAAAATATATTCACCATTGTCATGGAGTGGCACGTTTCTTCACTATCATTTTCACCTAGACTCTACAAGCTTGGAACCACAAGTCTCGGATTCACCACTTGGCCAGGGCCGGCTCTGAACTGGTCACAGATGCATGTATAAATTATGAGAGGCCTACATACTGTAGCACTTTCTGTAACTGTCTACTAAAAATACTTACGGTGAGCACAATGGCCCCTGGCCGTTTCATTCAATAATGACCTCCCAGGTTACTTTATGCACAATACCATCAAAAGAAATACCAAATTTGATCAATACTGCGTATGTTCAAAATGTTTCTGACATCATTGTTTCAATTTGTAATCTAATTGTGCATGCTTTCCTTCTCATTTTACATTTCAGCGGGGGGCACCGCCGTAAGCGATCTTACTTTTGACCTTGGTTGTGACCCTGGCCGGTTGCAAACATCGTATTTGAATTATGTTGGACAGATAAACTTACTTAATACCTAATACCTGATACGAATTGTGGAGAGGCGTTGTGTGGAGTGTATTCTGGATTTTTGCAGTATCAATGACAAATCCACAAGATATCGAATGGAAATCAGCGACCACACAATCATATATTAAAACGTTGCTTACTCAAACCACACAAATCGCTTTCAGCTGGTCGACTGGATTCATTTAAACAGTTGGTAGATTTTTAAATCGATCGGCAAATAAAGAACGATTTGACTGCATTCCTAATGGTTTGCATACCGTTCTACTAATCTTTAAATTACCACAAAACAACTACATCAGTCTTGTAACAGGTGAACCAATTTTTCGATCGATCACTTCCAAGCGGGCTTTATTAATAGTATGGTAAAGGTGGTACAATTATAGCTCTGGTACAATCACAGACTCTACTATGTAAAATGCAGCTGTCAGTACTCTTTAAAAAGAATGCACACAAGGCAGTGATACATGTGATTGTATACTGAGGCTAAATTGTACCAACTTACCCTGCATTGTGTAGATTTCTCCGGGGAAGGAGACCTGGTGCAAACACATTCGTATGTTTGATGATCGTTTTTTATATCACTGGAGGGCCTGCTGGATTTCCGTCCACCACCTACCAAGTGTTTTTCGCGATGACGCTAAGCATCACTGACACGATGAACAAGAAGAATAGATAAAAAGGTGGTTAGTCAACATACTTCATTTCACGAACAAATGACAATCTGAATTTTGGTGATTTTGCACAGAAAAAGGAATATGAAGTGTTTAAATTTTGATACGGTTGCAAGACCATTTTGTACATTATATATACAGTGGAACCTCCCTTAGTGGACACCTCTCTATTAAGGACAACCTCTCTATTGAGGACACTACGTTTGATCCCAAATTGGTTATTTACATTCAATTTGACCTCTCTAACCAGGACACCTCTCTATTAAGAACAGCACTTGTCAGCCCAAGGGTGTCCTCAATAGAGAGGTTCTACTGTACATTGCCACAAAGGAATACTAACATCAATTTCATATTGCTGTTGTTTTTAAGTATTCCCCCAGTTAAACCTACAGTTCTGGACTGCGCTGAATGTCTGATGCAACAGTCACCATGAACGACAAAACAACCGTCTTTTGATTTATGAAAGGAAATTTGGCGACGATTTCTGATTACCCTGTCGACACACGGCATAGGCAGCCTCTGTGATGAATTAAAGTCACGCGTATTCTACTTGATTACTACTTGATCTATATAGCTGCACAATAGAGCATATAACAACTCTCAGCGATGTTTAAAAAATGGCACAAAACAATATGAATATATAAATGGTTGCACATATATATATACATGTAATAGCTGTCAATATTTTGTTTCAAATTCCCCACTCTCGGTCATGCTTTGTCCGAATCCAGGAAAGTAATATAAGTATTATGGATACATTGTGTTCAAATATTGTAAGATAAAAGCTTTGTTGCTCGTCCATGAACACGCAGAAAATATTTCTTCTCTTTATCTTCCAATGTTTTTTCACCACCTCATTACGTTAACATTAGTCAGACCAAACGCGCGCAGCCGGTGGGCCCGTCCATCAGCTGAACTTCCGTCATTTAACTGTGATTCCGATGCAAATCTTCATTTAATGTATATTCGCAATATTGTGTGTATTGGAATGGGACAGGCGTTATGTCGTGGAAAGTAAGCACTTCACGTGCACAGTGGTGTATCTCAGATGTCCACATTAACAAAATAAAAATGCGCCCTCGCCCTGATTATGAGACTATTAATAGCTTTGGACAAGAAACAATATATTTGTTTTTACTTGGCCTTAACAAATATTCCACTTTAATACTAATGCCAAGCTATTGATTAAGATTATGCGATCAGGTACAGAGAATTATTGTTGCTAGCATTAAATTCAATGCAACTGTCATGAAATTGTCACTTATATAAATAATGTACAAAGTAAGTAAATAGATAAACAAAGGAAGACGACATGAAAGACCTGCGTCAATTCCATATGTAACCCACTCACTATGTCCTCGATTAATAATTAATACATGCAACGCAAAGGGTGGAATCGATAACTCTGGGTTAAACGCATCTTAGATAAGAAATATGCAACAATTTGTTGAAATAGTAATCCTTTTCAACAAAGACAAACGAAATTGAGATAAAATTGAATAAAGTTTCACTGTCATTGTCAGACAACAAATGCAGCGATTTAGAATTTGTTGGAGAAAGTTAGACTGCTTCTTTGCCAATCACAGGCATGACAGATGACAAATGCCTACTTAATAGGCTAAAATGCCATCAAAGATGATGGTGGTGGTGATACCAGGGGCATACCACCTCCAATTCCGTATGATGTTCAGTCAGGGATTTGCGAAAGCAAACACATGGGGTTAGTTCCAGTGGAATGTCCAGACAAAGATGTATCCCCAAGCAACGTGCTCATGAGAAATTACTCAATTTAAAAATCAAAGGTGCCGAATTCTCATCCCAATCACAAGGATCTATTGTAGAAGCTAATTTGCTTTATGAAATGTGAGTTGTTATGTAGCGCTTTTATAATGTATTACATTCTCAAAGCGCTTCACGACGCAATATATTCGCTAGTGTGTCCGGAAACCTTTCAGTAGAACTCAAGAGTTCTGATCTGACGAGCTACTCAATCAGCGCTACAACCTGAGCTGCACTTTGGACCGGTACCCATTTATTTCTGGGACTATGACATGGAAGCCAAAGAGACCTGCCTAGAGTGGGCAAAGCAGGGAACTCGTGATCGCTAGTCAGTAACCCGAGCCACTACACCTCCTCGACTCCTCGCTTTCGGGAATAAGTGAAGGCACCTGATAGTGATAACCATGTCTTCACCGGGAGTACTCCACACGTCCATTCTTTATACACAACACTAAGGACCTTCAGCTCCTACATTTGACAGAACTCTAGATCTATTAAGTAACACAGTGCCATTTTCAGACTATTATTTTGATTGATATTTTGTTCATCAATAAATAATTTTTATGATGGCTAATCCCTTGCACTGTGACCTTGCATAGACCTTTACGTACCGCAGGCGATGAATTTCACCCAAGCAAGTCAGACGCACAAACAAATCGCCTCAGGCAACTCATTTGATTTGAGAATAACTTCAAAATATCATCATTCGGTCTCACACGAATGAGAAAATCAATTGTAATAATTCCGCTCGCAGGTTTCTATCTCTATATTTGTAGCGATTTAGACTCGCCGCGGGCGGACTATCCGGCGCATAACCTGATAGTGTTTCCATTAACTATCAGATGCCGGATCGTTCAAGTCTTCTGCGAAATTTTCTCCATGTATATAGACATGGTAAAAATGATGCAGCGATATAAACGCCGGGTAAAGTAGATTCAAACTAAATAAATTGCTGTCGGAACCAACCTTGGGGGAAAAAAATTTCCTAAATGCATTCAGGGGAAATTGCTTTTTCGGTAAACATCAAGATGTCAATTCAAACTACCGCAAATTGCTGTTTGGAACCGAAATGTTTGTAGCTGCGAATTGTCTCAAAGCGTTCGCTCGAACTATGCCCTGCAGTGCCTCGTGAGAATGGCCCCGCTGTACCCTGTGCACTGGGTGTGGGTATTCAGTCGAATATTCAAATGTACACTTTTAATGAACATTTCTAGGCAAGCGCTAGACTGCGCGGTGCCCATTAGGATATACGCCAAAATGGACTGAAACTCTTACCCATATGGATGGTGCTCATAATTTGCATGGTTCAGCGTTTTGGCCTTGTTACCTCTCTGACAAAATTTAAACATACATTGTTATATTTTTTTACACGCTGTCATATTTCCCAGTATAAACGTTTGGTGTAGTTTTTAATCAGCCAGAGCCTTCCCAACCACCACCGGGTTACAGGGATCTAGAACTCGCGTCGAATCAAGATGAAGTATGACCAGACTGTCTGAACATGTTTCTATTTCTTTGCGTCGCCCGATCCCGATTGGTCTCCTGATGCTAGTAGTTCGATATATAAACAACAAAACTAAAAAAAATGTGACGGTGTTTGCTCAGAAAAACATGATTCAGGTTTATTTAGTCACAAAGCTTACCATCCATATGCACAGAAAAGTTTCCATCCTTCGGCGTTTTTCTGGATATGCGCAGCACTCAGCTTTGGCCTAACTCCGGAGTGTATCGAACCCGTCAGCTTATACGCACTCTGGCGTTTCCACTGGCTTCAGATCAGTTTGACCCAACCCAATGCATATTTCTACGGAGCCAAATATCTCTGCGTAGCTTGAAAAGGGTCTAATCAATAGAAAATGCCTTTTAGCCAATCTATACGAACAATTTGATGAAAATAGCACGTTCTGATCAAAATCGTCATTTTGGTGAGAAAACTGTTTGACAAGCACATGGGTCATTCGCCGATTGAGTGTAAGTGTTTGCATTCGTCACTTAGTGTCTGAGGCGTATTCTGAAACTAATGCGTATTTGGGACAATAAATGAACATTTTGTAAGCTCTGCGGCATGAATTGGTCAGTAATTTTTATCGTTTTAACCTGTTGTCGAGAACAAAAGATATTTTTCTGGCCGGAGGAATGTATTTCGCCTGAGGACGGAAGCCGTTTGTGACAACACAGTTCAAGGGACAGATGGTCATGGTCCGTACGTCTTGAGTATCGTCATCTGTAACAACGTATTTTAAACCAAGTTCACGGTGTGATTTATCAGTTTGACCTTCTATATATCATGAAATCATAGGGTAAAACTTCAGTGCTGTATTTAGCTCCAGTGATTGGAAAAATACTCTATCTCCAAAACTATAACACCAGGCAAAGAAAAGTCACTAGGCCCACCTTAATGGTGAATATTCATGACCCCAGCAAAAGCCTATTATAGATCAAAGCCTATCAGCCATACCTGGTCAAATACCAGAAGTTGAGGTCTAGGCGTTGATAACGGCAGCATTCTTACATCAATCAACCAGAAATAAGCAGGTCATAATTGTAAGTCATGGTGAATATTATTAATTGACTGGTTCGGGGTGGAGTTATCTGGTGTTATAGTTCCGGAGATAGAGTATATACCGAGTTCTACACCGATTGCTTGTCATGTGTCAGGCACAATCATGTGATGAATGTTTGTATTAATATTTTTTGGATCACAAAGTGCACATGTCCCCGTTGCTCAATATGCGTCACTGTTTCTTGTGATAGCCCAACCCTTCTAAAAATGTCCTATTGATATTATCAAAAATAACTAAAATAACAACAATAAGACTTATTCTCGATGATATGGATTACTAATAATTAATGATCTTTCCATTTAAATCGCGTTCCTACAGATATTCATGCTCGTCTGAACCACACTCCCTGCCCAGCCATAGCCTGCAGCTACATCGAGACCGTTTCGATTTTTATTCATTCTCACGGATGCGTGGCAATATTACCCACCGGAATTAGTCCATAATCCTTTGTGCTAGAGATATAAAATCCCGGGATTTAGCTTGGGGACATATTGGAACTATACAGGGGTCAGGATTCAACTCGAATATCATTAGAAGTAATCACTCTTCGTCTAATTTTCAAGTGTATATAGTATTTCAACTAGCGTTGCGTGCGACAACTGCACAAGATTGTTTGCAAAGAGGGAATGTGGGGGATTGTCTGCTGATGCCCTTCGGCGCCCCGGTGGGTCACTCCTTATGACACCCAGAGCATTCTTGTACCAAACAATGTGTTACAGGGGTGTTTTTTCGGTCGGCAAAGCGTCCTTCGCGCACGGCAAATAGACCCCAATCATTCATTCAATCCCCGAAATAAGCCCAGGGGCATGCATACCCACCCACCGTGTACCATCTCACTTTCACCTCGCTGTTACTGCGGTCCCTATCTCCAGTTATATATATTTATATCATACAGATTTCTAATAGCTGCTATTCTGACCATGATACATTCTCCACTTTGAAACTATAGTGGTCACTACTGAGAGTAGTGCATAACCACACTATACTTTCACTGCGTGGAGTATTACCTCATCAATTTTACCTAGTACGCAACCGAATTTCATACCGGAAGTCTGTCAACTTGCGCGGCATAACATAATACTCCTCAAAGTCGTATGCGGCGTTTGTTTCGATGTATAGAGTATGTTGTTCTATATTTGCTTCTAAGTCATGTCTAAGGATGAAATAACCAATAGCTTGCAAAGCTGTTGTCATAGCTACTGTGCCATCCAACCATTCTTATTTTGCGAGATCAAGGAATTACACACTTGAACTGTTCCTTTCTCCGTGTAATGCATGTAAATCATACAAGGTAAAATCAGGTTACCATTGAACCTACAGGATGTGCAAGAAAACTTGTGTCAAAGTTTGAAGGATGATGTACATGTACAAAAAGCAAAGTGGAGTTTGAGAAAACTTATCATATTAGGGGTGGACCTCTCTTCAAATTCGCAAATTTCTGAAACCTTTTTTACCATAGTGGTGAACTTTCCAAATGTCATCTGTAAACTCTTTCATCAAGACTAGATCAGCACTATTTCGACCAGCAACAGTCACAGATCTGTGTCAACCTGGCGGTCATAATAACCATCACCATTCCGACCATTCCCATCTTTAGAAAATCGGCATCTGCATTCTTACTTTCAAAGGGTCGATGAATATGAGACGTGCTCTCATATTTTACAATGTTTTTTAATAGTACACCATCAATAGTGCCCTCTGGATAATAAGTCCTTTACGCTATTGTCCAATAACGAACTAACACGCACTTTATGGCCTCAGTTTTTTGATTTCTCATAAAATCGTGTACAATTTGGCGCGGATTTCTCAGCTAAATTATTGACAGAAATATAGCGAATTTGATAGCGACCACCAAAAATCAAAGATGGCATCGATCTTAATGGCTGGCCAACGGAACATCACACTACGACAAAATCACCACTGCCTCCGCGACTGTCCATAAAACTGATACTTTTTCAATACTGCGTTGTATATTTCCTCTTGGTTTGGCTCGTCTTCATTTGGAGCAGCTGATGAATACCCATAGTTAATCAGATCACAATACCGGTGTTACATGTCAATATCAATCGGTGTAACTCCAGAATAATATTGACCGCACCGTTACCACGAAGGCTTGAGGCGAAGGAGAAGGATCGCATTGCCCGCACAAGGCCTCATCGCAATACCTTTAGTTGGCATTCCTATCTCTCCATATCAGTTTTCTCGCCTTCCTGAAATGATTGTCAACTTGCCGCGTTCATGTGAAAGGCAACGACAAGAGTTTTTGTGTTCACCGGGAATATCATGGTGTTTAGAATGCACATATACTGCCCTAAGAAGGCGAGATCAGGATTTTTATTAATTGGTGCTTAAGTAGCATTCGCCTCCTGCCCTCAAAAGGCGAACAGCAGGTTTTTTATTCAGCAGCATACGCAAAATGCAAGAACGGTATTTTATTCGTGATCGTGTCCTTTAGTAGTTTACGCATTCTGCCTTCAAAAGGCATGATGAGGATTTTTATTCATTGGTGCTTGAGCAGCATGCACATAATGCCCTCAGAAGGCAAAGGACGGTATTTTTTAAGTGCATGATATTTACTCACATGTTTCAGGACTTGAAAACGTTAAGACAAATTAATACATGTACAACTTTCAAAATGCATGATCCTGCCAAAACATGCTAATACATGCTGCCAAACTGTTTTTTTACGATTTTTTACGATTCTGGTTATCATTTTTCTGATAATCTCATTCTGAGGAATTTAAAACCTCACTTCTGCGTTCCGCTTTTTGTTGACAGTATAGTGTTTGAAGGATTATTGGTTCTGTAAGGCCAAACTAGCAAAGCTCCTTGCGGCGTCATCATTGGGTCAGATATTGGCAATGCGATCGGGTGACAAGAGGTGTTGCTTACAGTGGTAAAGCCTTCTTTTACCATAAGCACATCGTATCCATGTTCTACCGCAACGGTAATATATTCAGCCCGAGCCCTCCATAAAACATACAGAAATCTGCAGCGGCTTTTTATCGAATGACAGAAGCAACAACTGTAGCCAGGAAATGAATGGTAAAGTGAAACTTGAGCGAAGTATTTTCTCCACTTCCTAACAGCATTATTCAGATCTGTTCTATTCCGGTGAAGGGAAATCGCTGCGTTTAATAATGCGGTCTTGGAATCGTGAAAAGAAACACTGTCTAAATTCTAGGCAGTGTTGGTTGTTAGAGCAAGAAAAGACCTGCATAAGACTTCAATAGTTAATCCGAAATAGGGAATAGACGTGCTTCCTCACGCTCCAAGTGCACGTATCCTCATAAAGCCGTCTACGTCCAAAAATCAAGATCCTATAGAATCCGAGCCAAAATCATATACGGATCTTACACGAATCTCAGCAAATTTTCTAGTATGATCTTGAAATGATTCTCTCTAATCTTGTTTAGAATGTTTTCCGAATGTTAATAGACTAGCCATTTTTTTCTTTGGACAACCCAGTTCAGGCTGAATCCCCTGTGGCCGTCTTAAATGCCTCTGTCCCAATTGGGAAAAGTATTGTCCTTTCCTATTCGTCATGTAGCTCTTTGAATCAGCGCGATTTTCACATTTTGGATACACGAACCAGAATGGTAGCAGAATCCGGTATTCGCATGCGTAACCGGATACAAAATCTTGATTTATTTTCTAACTTCTGCCTATCATGCAGCTGATTCAATGTCCCCAAAGTATGGCATGCCAAAGCGGAATTTATTCAGGAAATTAATTCTCAATGCAGGAAGCCGTTTTTCTTGTAGAAATTCAGAAAACATCGTTCAGGACCCTTTCCACAGCAGAATAAATTGGAATTTTACTTCACAGAATAATAAAATCTGCATTTTTTATCCAAGAATGCAAAATGCGCCACGACACCATCAGTTCAAAAATTATTTTTGCGGGCAGGACAAAAGTTTCTGCAGAAATCATGGTAGTGATCACATGACCACAAAAACTATTATGTCACGTCACCTTAACCATCATTTTCATGTTTTACCGATCCTGCTGCAAAGGTCTCACTAGCCGGTGCGGAGGCCAGGCCTACCTGCCTTCAAAAATGATGCGACGTCATTTCATGCATACCCCTGTTCCAGCGGCTGTAGACTTGGCAGTACCTTACTCTCACACAAACCTATACATTTCTGAATAGCTTGTCATTTCTAGAATACATCTGGCCAAATTTCAACGTCGTCTAGACATACAGTCATGCATAGGCTGATGCAGAACAATGCATGAGACACCCTGTATGTTAACGCAAATTTGAAAATTCACCTTTATGCCTTATAACTTCAAGATTAACAAGGATGGTGAAAAAAATTCATACACACCTACTCATCACCTTGAGAAAGTCAACTGACAACTATTTCAATCTTTTATATAAAAGTAGGCTGTCGTTGCGGCTTTTGTTTGAGTTTTTTGCCCTCGAAATTTTACCTTGAGAACATGTGCAATCTCACAGGAACCAGTCGATGTCAACATCCTGTTGAGCTATAAATAGCATGCGGGGCCTGCTCACCACGTTAGTGCCCAGAAGAAACTGGTATTTTCCTCAAATAATCGTCAGAGTTATCCCTTCACAAAAAACATCGGACATTTACATTTGAACTAGTAGTAATAGGGAGAGAGTAGGCCCATCTGTGTCAACGGTAATCACTCGAGATTAAAGCTGGCTAGTGAGACCAGAATCGCCAACTTTGAAAATGTGTGTGACTGGCTGAGAATAGATTATATGACGTCATCGGTTTGCGATGTCAGGTGCGTTCTGCAGGAGTCACGTGCGTCCTGATCGTACAAGTTCTGGACGAAATCAAAACCCTGGCATGTTTGTGATAGTGTTACTTGAAAATGAATTATTCAGAAGGAAGTAAGCAATCTGTCCTGAATAAATACCGCTTTGGTATGCCACACTAAAGTAGTATCGTATGGTGACGGATTGAGGAATGGTTCTATAGAAACTCAAGGCAATCAATAGATCAGAGGTCACAGCGCATAATATAATTCTTGTCCAGGACATTTAAACTCTAACACCGCGCGTATTTTGCTTTCTCAAATACGATCTACATTAGATACATATGATAGACGGCTTCTGTTATGGATTTAGTTTCTGAAAATCCAGCTCTGCAATGCCAATAAAAAACCTCTCAAATAAAGGCGTCATTTGACGAATAAATCAGAAACGTGTTGCATCGATCTCTTCACTGTGTAAATTTGCACGCCCGAAGAGTTATATCAACTGATTAAACTAAGGCAGTGTGCAGAAGAATCACCATTTATTTGTATTGATTATGAAATATCGTGGGATTTTATTAGCAAACAAATACATTTTTCATTTTATCGACTGTATCAGGCTATTCGCATGTTCAACGTTTTCAGCTATTGAACTTGAAGTCGTTCGAGGGGCCATAAATACTAGTAGTACTCGGCTCAATGTGACAAAATGTAGTGTCAATAAATCTACAAAGTTTATATGAATCGTACAAATGCTTCCAATTTAGATCGTCTTGGGTACTTTGTGACATTACGGGTATTTGTCGCTCTTAAAGCCTATCGACCACACTGAAAGTCATTTGGATAAATCGATGTTATCAAGATTTCCCCTGATGACCTTTTGAAATAAATACTGTAGAACAATGGGAATTTGGGCGTAGCTGCGACTAGACTTTGTAAAAAGACAATAGACCGTGTAGTGGACTAGGCCAGAAATCTTTTAATTGCGAGGAATAAGGGGCAAAATAACGTAATCGTGGGGGATGAAAAACACTACTGCCGCTCATGGCAGTGTTATCACAAAGTTCCATCCAAGAAGGTTCAATTGATACTCACACTTGAACAGCGAATTTCTGGTTTGGCCAGAGATACAAAATAAGTTTTGCTGATTTCACTAAGACCATTTTCTGTGCTAAGTGAGGATGGGAACTATCACTGCAGCGTAAATGCCATGGTAACCTAATCGACCACCAGTTTTGTACTTATCCCGCCTTTATTAGCCTCGTAGTCGTTTTCGAAAAAAAATGCATTTATAATTTTACACGAATATGTTGATAAAATGTACGCCTACTAATAATGTTCCCCTAAGTCGAGTCCTATCTGCCCCCGCCCCATACGAAAAAATATTTATCCGATATTTCTAAAGAGATATCTGCAGGGATGGTGTCCGGGTTTGGTTACAGACAGGTGCTGATCTAAGTCTGAATCAGGGTAAGGGTCGTTATGGTTATGGCCGGTCAGGGTTAGAAGCGGGGGTAAGAGAGTTTGATCGGTTAGGTATAGAGGTACTGTCAGAGTCAGGGTTACTGTCTACTATGCTTTGCCTCTGATATTTATATATGAGTGCCTAAAAACATGGTTTACCGGAAAAAAACATTCCTGGGTGGACATCGAGTCCGGTGAATAGGACCCGGGAAAAATAAAAACCTGCGTCCAAGGAACCCTCAGTCTATCAGGGAACATACATGTACGACCCGGAACAAAGGCCCCAGGGAACGTGCCAGGGCAGGTCATGAAGCGATAGCACACAATGCATGACGTATAGACAACTTATTGACCTGCATAAACTATAGATTGTCCTCTCCTTCGAATGCCAACATGGCACTCAATTGCGTGTGTAGCTAATTTCGGAGGGCGAGAACAAAGGATAAAATGTTTGTAAAGATTTTTGTCATGATATAGTATCACCTTAATTGTATGGACGACTCGATTTTTAGTCTCTTATTTTCTGTATTGATCTAAGCCGATTAACGGGAAAGAGATGGATCTTTTCTGAACATGAGCCAAATTACAGTCCTGGTAAATGTCAAAGGTAGGCTGGGCTGTTTAAAGGTATCAGAAATTAGAGCAAAACTTGATCATTTCCATTATCAGCCTACTGCCAATGCATGTTGACGAAAAGGTCGTTTTACCTTAAATCAATGACAGATACCTGTATTATAATAAAGGGCGCAATGGTTTTTTTTATCTTAAGTGCCTTTCGGTTAAAGTCGTGTGCGGCGCGCACACACCAGCGACTGAATCGAGACCGAGTCTGAGCATTTAGCCCCAATATAAGACAATTGGAATCCAAGTTCGCTGGGTATGATTGCACTTCAAGCAGGAAATTGTCAATAAGGTTTCTGGTCCGCCCTTATCTGCTATTTTGACAAACCTGCAGCAGGTAACACGGATGGCGATGCTTTCTGCTCCTTTGTCCAAGAATTTTGATAAAATACACGCAATTGCTTACGCCTGAATAGCATCAAAACCATGCTAAGTTTCATCCACAGATTGACCGTCGTTTCATTTGAATCGATGCACAGTTGAATGGCATGTTATATGGCGTTGTTCTTTTTTATACCACTCTGAGAGGCGTTTCCTATTATTGGCTGAAATGTACGGATATTGATTCAAGAGTAAGTGTGCGAATTTTTGACTTTCGATGTCTAGTTTTAGTTTTATAGTCTAAAACATTAACCGTAACATCTGAATTCAGAGAATTTTAAAGCCACACATAAATTATCCATATCTAAATTTTTACATAATATCAACGTTGATTATGACCAGTGTTTATTATGTTTCAAATCATTAACTTAAACTATATATATACGGGGGGCGGGGGTTGGGGGGGGGGGGACGCAATATACTGGATCCACTCACCAATAAGATTCCAAGCCCGACAATACCCGATTTCTACTACCGCCTCGATGGGTAGAGCTTAAAGGCCATATATCAAGGTTTTTTGCCATTTTCTGCTGTAAGACGATTTCAAAAGTGTACCTAACACTTTATACAATACAGAAAACCAAATGCAATTAGCTCCATCCATTTTGAAGATATAGCCAATTATGTGTTTGACAACTTGATTACCTAATCAGGCTAGCAACTGGCTTGTTAGAGCCAGGCGGCGGGTTCAGCAAAAGTTGTGATGTAGATCAGGTTATCTGTACATGTCATGCAATCATAAAAGCAGGAGGTCCAGTAATGTGTTTCATTCACTATGGTGTATTGTGTGGCTCCGAATTGTGTCAAGGATAGCACAAAGAACAATCGAATGACGGATGGGACCCATTTTCATGAATTTCCAAAGCCAGTTGAACGAGAGAGGAGGAAGCTGTGGATTCGGAAGTGCAAACGTTTGGAGTGTTGGAAGCCTGGGCCTTCGGCCAAACTTTGCAGTGATCACTTTATCGATACGGATTATCACATGAAGCCGGATATCTGCATCCAACTGAATATTAAATGCCACTTGTTAAAAACAGCTGTTCCAACCATGTCAATTGCATTTAATGCCCGAGGCTGCTGAGGTCGGTTGTTATACATAATGTGTAGGCCCTGTGATACCGCATAGTGTCTTCTTGTGTTCCAGCCATAGCAAGGTGACAGCGACACAGGTCAGTGTCAGTGACAGCCACTGTCAATGACAGATTATTGTCATCTGACATCTAGGCCTATCTAACGTTGCACGGCATTATATCGTCACGTCAAGATGATTGTGCATAATACCGTCACTTTTCAATAGTAGTTCAGCGTCATGACATAACTTGCGATACAACACTGACGAGGCGAAACAATATTGTGCAACATTAATTAGTCTGTTCAAAAATCATACATGTTATGCATCTGCAACCGTCTATCAATGTCTTCTTTGCTATATCGGCAGGTCTGCCATGCAAATTGATTAACCACAAATTCTAATCACTTTCGTCCGAATGATCACTCTCATTATGATCTAGTGATATTAATGGCTCGAACATGTACGGCTCAACGTTTAAATATCCTTCTGTATCGACCAAAACATCCTCAAATTCACTGGTCTCACTCTCTGAACTGTATGCGGAAGCCATCTTGCTTTGTTCTGACTGACCTGATCTACGTCATCAAAAAATCCCTAGCGGCCACATGTGGAACTAATCTAAAGTTGTGTGTGGTGGGAAACTCAAATAGTTTAAAATTGAAAATTTAAATAACTAAATAAGGACTTTATTATTAGAATTTTTTTAGTGTATGGGATCTTGTTTTTTTAACCCTCAACATATTTCATGAGTATCAAGCATGTTTTCAAACCTTGATATATGGCCTTTAAGCAACCGGGCATATAGTGGGCCTTTCGCAGCCATAACAGGGGAGGGATATCTTTTCTTCGTTTCTTCCAATTGGTCTTAATTGTAAAATGAAAAGTTCCGCTGTAGAGTCATGACTATTCATGACGATTACGTTGTTAACCCTTGAACAGATATCCCACCCCTATTATGGCTGCGAAAGGCCTACCATTGTGTTCGGCTGTTTAGACTCTACCCATCGAGGCGGTGGTACAAATCGGGTATTGTCGAGCTTGGGCTCTCATTGGTGAGTGGATCCAGTAATATACAGACGTAAGATACATTTCTAATGAATATCCAGTTCATCATCTTTGTTGTGCACTCGTCCTAACACTTGACGCATATGGTCTTATAGAAGTCGTATAAGGAGTAATTCTGTTGGACAGATTTATCCACTTTACGTGAGACGGAAATGATGCCCCATCAACATCAGCCGTCAATACGATACAATCCTAACACAATATCAAGTTGTTTCTTTAATGGGATAAGCCACAGGTGGTGGGTAACAATGCTAAAACCATCTTCCGCGATGGGAGACTAATGCCCGCTCGCGGAGAGTGATATATAATTGATCTTGATCGGCATCAGGTTAGAGACCATTCTCCAAGCAGCGTAGAAGAATATTCTCTCTCTCTCTGAAAACGGCATATAATATTTCAAAAACCATTCTGATGTGAGTCTTTTGTATGCCTTTTAATGAATGAAGGGATATTCTAAACTAAATCAATTACTTCAGCTAATGAGTGGCACTACTTATAATCATATATAATTATGATCATTCAAAATTTATGTGAAAGCTTCAATTCAATATAACAACCCTTTTCAGAAATAACAGCACTTATTTCGACATTTGAAACAAAATTCAAGCCTTAATTGGATGCATACAATGGAGCTGAGGTGGTGTAGTGGCTCGGATATCTGTCTTGCGGGCAAGAGGTCCCTGGTTCGATTCCCACTGCCGGCTTGAGGCTCTAGGCAGATACTAAAGTATTGCTTTACATGCCTATATAATTCCACGCAGGTCTTTAAAAGGTACCAGTCAGGTTGTAGCGTTGATTTAGCAGCTCATCTGAGTTGTACTAAAAACTTTCCGCTTAGACTGGGAATAAATGCAAAGCGCCTCGAGAATGTCGTACGTTATAAAGCGCTATAATAAGAACTTACATTCGGGGGGGGGGGGTTATTGACCAAAGTGTCCATAGATTATTTGCATTCCTTCTCAATCAGCAATCACGGTCATGACGCAATCCAAACCTTTCACCACCTAGTTTTTATCAAAATAATACAGAACCAAACCAATGCTTTAGGTGGGAAAATGGCACCAAGAATAATTAAAGACGTTTTAAATTCTTGATGTCACCCATGGAGAAGTTCAACCAGCCTGAGCAAGAAGTTTACCAGCCTGTGAGCAAGATGTTTAAGCGGCGCTGAAGTTTGAAGTGTCCTCGCGATCGGATATCCACGAAACAAAGGATTCTCATATGCGCTTCAATCTATGAGCTTGTTGAGGCCATGGTCTCAAAACAACCATATACCATAATCCATCAGAACACAAAAGCTTTTCCCTGAAGAGGGGGCTTTTTTTACTTCTACATCGGCCTGACCAGCTTAAACTCGGAACAAAATTCGAAGAGCATATAGTATCAGTAGGCCTCCTTTTCACAAGTACGAAATGTTTTTAGTGGTTGTCCTCATCCCGATGGAATCTGTGTCTTTTTTTTCAAATAGACATCATTACATTAGTTCATCGCAATACAACCTATTTTATTACCATCTGGCTATTTCCAGACCCTTTGAAACATCAGAGATGACAAGAAAGGTCACTCAGTCAAATGTGATGACCACACCTTAAGTAGTCTCGAGTTGAAAGCATTTTTCTTGTGTTGTTATTCTGTATTGATATAAACTAGCAAGTTTGGCATCTTCGAACTTGTTGTACATGTATTTGTATGCGTGCACATTACGTCAATGGATTAATCCATTGTTGGTCGTATATATGCAAGGATATTAACTCGTTTGACAGCGAATGAGATATGTATTTTTTTACACACCTGCAATTTGCTTCTCGGTAATGCCATCACAAATGTGTATCAATCCACCAGCGGAATAGCTCAGATGTTATGAGTGACGTAAGAGCATTATCAGCCAATTGGATGAGAGTAATGATCTAGTGTCACCAATCTATGACAGTTAGATTAATTACTGCGAAATCGAAACCAAGGTCGGAACATGATGTCATGTCCATCACACAAGGTAGTGTCGCCAATGAGATATGTAGCAAAAGAAATTCTGACCCAATCTCATTCAAGCGTTTGACACATTATTACGAGGTAGGATTTGTGTAAGAGGGATATGGGCTGGGGTTAAGATTAGGATGACGGGTTAGGATTAGGATTATGGTTCAAAAGGGAAAAATAACTTCCGCAAGAATAGCCAGTTCTTTGTATGCTAATCCATTAGAGACCGCCGTAAAAAAACGGCAGCCTCAATTAGAATTGACCAATATTGAGCATAACACATGCTGTATTATTAACTACTCTAACAGTACAACAACGACTAACAGTACATCAACAACTGACGCATTCTTAGTATGGCTATCGCAAGTTTACATACCACCCACACGGTGGAAACTACCGTAAACGTAACAACAAACTTCTCATCAACTGTAGGCATGTTGTCAATTATTTTGATTGTACTTTAACGCGCACTATGCATGTTTGATGACTCTCCACACGATGTGCTATCGACCAGTTTTCCTCATGCGAAGGTGAAATATCCAAGTCAATAGCTTGACGATTAGTTACACACGCCCGTGTGAATGCGAATTCAAACATTTACATGTACTCGGCGTACAACTTCAACAAATTTACTAGGTGTTTCAGAATATTTTATACTGTTGTTTTTTTGTTATTAAAATGAAGGATGTATTATGCTGAACACTCAAAACTCACAAATCTTTCAAAAAAAACATTGCAGTGATATTTTGCGGTGATTTTTGTCGTTGTAACATGCAGTTAAGGATGTATTAGCAGTCAAAACTGACAAATACAGTAAAAAAAGACTTCAGTATGTCGATTTTGTCATCATAATTTAGGATACAGTCAAAACTGATAAATACATTCAGAAACACATTGCAATTAGTTGTCGAGTTTCGAATCATAATTTAGTGTGTTTTAGCAGTCAAAATGGACAGATGCATACAGGAACACTTTATATAATACCTTCTATAACATGTATAAGCGTTCCAGTGATATTTTACATGACGTTTGCTGACACATATTGATACGTGTAATCTTTAGGATTAAAAGCCAGTGCAGAACGAGTTCAAACGTACGGGTCAACAGAATGCCATGATTCTATAGTCCATTTCACGTGAATGGCACTATAAACGGAAAAGCCCAAAACGGCTGAGCAAATATTTCCGTATTTTGCTTTAATTGACCGATTGTAAGTAAATGTTATACTGAGGATTTTGAAGTTTTAGATGAAATATAATACGAATACTGTCCGAGTGCCTGATCCTAGTCACTAGATCGCACGAGTTGATTTTTTCCGACCTCTAAAAGCTCGAGACCGCTTGAGGACACTTCCAATGATTTTGGAGAAGTTTGCACTTACTTTTTGCGACAAATTCTGATGTTTTATATAGCATGTCTGCCGGATCAGTGCATTTAGGGTCTATGATAAATCATTTTGCTTCATTTTTTGTATGAAATCATGATATACAGGATTGCCATTTTCACAAGAAATGGACTTAGTGGCAAGATCGACCTCAGTACGTCATTGCTCACACCTTTAAAAGACATTTTATAGGGGAAAAAAATGCCGATATACAGAAATCAGATAGTTTTTATCAAGAGTTTTGTCACTGATATTAAGAAAAACACCTGCTACATTTTTTTCTGCTACCGATCAAATGATTTTACTTGATATTCTATTAATAGCAAGTTCAGACATATGACTTCACCTAGTATCGCTATAGCAATTTCTACTGTTATGTCGACATTCATCTTATTTTCAGCTTGAATAAATGATTATTATATTACTTGGACATTTTATATATCAAATTCTCAAATTCAAATTCAAATTCAAATTAGCATTATTAGTCACCATATAAAAATGTATTTTACATAGGTACACGACATATAAAGTATAATAGTTTAATGTACAGTCCTACAAGAAAGCAAATGTCCACAATTTTTTTAAATATCACAGAGATGAAATAAGATATTTGAATGCGGTTTTCAGCAGAGTGTGGTATATTTGGTTGGTTATCTATCTGTTGTTTTTGGATGCACCTAATTCCATTAAATGAGCCCATGAACTGTGCTTATGATCATCATTTTTTGGCACGTGCAATTCCATAGAGTGTGTTCGATAGTCATGACAAATGCGCATTTTTGCTTAGGATTTTTATGTTATTTTTTTAATCTCTTCCATAACCTTTGATAAAGACCCCCAATCCTTCATGTATGAGCTGAATTAGCCATAAAGACCCTGACTGACTGCATTGCTGACTATGAGGGGTGTTCTCAAAGGTCACCAGCTGTCGGCAAACAACAATCACCTGTAGCGTGCTAAAACTAATCTTTAAAATGAAAGAATTTAGCAGGAATTTTCTAGTAATGAAAGAAAAAAAAACTTTGTTGCATCATAGTTCACCCATACACGAAAATAAAATAAAATAAGAAAGTAGCTTTTTGGAAATTTTTTATAATTGCATGTTACATAATGATGATACAGGATTAGCTGGGCCCAAATACAACAGATAGATATACATGGCCAACTAGATATAACTAGATATACCATTCTATGCTGAAAACCGCATTCAAGTATGTTATTCTATCTCTGTGATATTAAAAAATCAACAAACAACCAAATAACTTCTTGTGATAATAGAATCAAAATATCCCCTCCCCATTTTGTTAATTTCACAATTTTCAACAGAAAGGCCCCTACTATATGACTCATGCTGACGTCATGAGTAATATCAAAAGCTAAGTACTATAGTAAAAACTCACAAAATGCAAACAGATAACTTAGGTTTACTAGGAAAACGACATTTTACCTGCCGTGGCATTATGGTGCTGCCATGGCATTATGTACAAGGTGTCACAAAACAGCAGATTATACATGCATTTGATACCTAATTTATGTAACTCCCAAAACTTTCTACTGATTACTAATCTTCGGCCTCATGTAGCTGCACCAATATGTTCTGTTTTCAGTTTTGTGTTATTTCATTACCTCCAATTAGATATTGTGTAATACGATTTTTTTATTTTTAGTAATTCCCAATGTAGTAATCTGATAATTAGCAATCTTCGGAACATGTAGCTAAGATCAATACTTTCCGTTTTCAGTCAGTTCTATTGCATTATCTCCATTTAGTAAGTGTGCAATACGCAATGACTGTTTTCGACATTACAAATTGCAAACATTTTACAAACGGCGTTGGCCTTTAAAGGGATACACCGTTCGTAAATACTGGTGGTCCAGTTGAATAGAAATCCACTTATACACAATGCCGTAGTGCAGTTATTATTAATACGAATTTGTTGAAAATTGGTATGTATAGTATTTGTATATCTGTCTACAGAAAGGCAATACTGAAATTTATATTTAGTATGCATTCACACAATTGAAAAATTTTCAAATTCAATTACAAATTCAAAATTTTTAACGAACGGCGTCGGCCTTTAGCCCCTTTGAGATCGCATCCAGGCCTATTTTGGACATGTTGGATACTGCGTCTTTTAGATCAGGGCGTATTGGAATATCAAGGTGTGAACAAGAAGACCTCAATCTCATGGTAAGCAGTCAAGTTGAGATGGTTAACATGCGTAATAGAAATTGAGAGAAAATAACAGTATCTCAGTTTATTTATTTTTTATTCAAGTTGTACATTTCTAAGGTGGTACGTATTAAGTGGGCTTAAATCAAAAATGGCGTTTTTGACTCATTTTAGGGCAGGAGGTGAGATATAGCAAAAACAAGGTCGTCTTCTGTAAACATGTCTTCCCACTTCAACTTTTGCAAATGACTACAAACATGAAATATTAAGCAGCTTCATATTTATCTGCAGCAGAACGAAATTGACATGTTCCACCTATCCACTCCTTTATTGTCTATTTAAAGAAATTGCAGTTCGCTTACTTTTGAATATACTATACACACATACATGTCCAGCAATATTTTGCGAGAGATCGTGACTACCTCGAAGGAAGATTTCCTGATTAAGCACATATTAAACGTAAGCTAATTATATGGAATTGGTTTACAAATCGATCTTAGTGATTAGTCCTACCATGAGGCAACCATACATGTCAGGCTACAATCATGACAATAGGCGAAATAGGTAGACCAGAAGTTTGCTACAGTTAATATCAATACAAAGCTTTTATTGAAGATGATGGTGGAAATACGTTTAAGAAAGCTTTATACAGAACGTATTTGTGCTGTTTTTGTTTTTTACATTTCAGGGGTTTTAACCCGCGCACTCCCTCAACCTGGAGGGGCAAGGGTTAGGCGATAGTCTGCACCCCTCAGCTTGCCGGCGTGGCTGAACCTGCAACGAGTACTCCCGCCCCCAGGGTCATGAAGGTACTAAAGTTGCTACATCACGAACAGGGTGGAGCCGTGGTGGCGTAGTGCCTGGGGTCTCCGACTAGCGGTCAAGAGGTCCCTGGCTCGATTTCACTGTTGGCGTGAGACTCTAGGCAGGTTTCTTTGCCTTACATGCCTAACTCTTGGGAAAACATGTCGAATCACTTTGAGAGTGTTGCACAGCATAAAGCGCTATACGATAACAACATGCATATGTTACTTTTTTAAGGTCCAAACTCATTCGTGGCAGCAGAGGCAGACCACGCACAACCTGGAGAAGATCAACTGAGGTAGAAGGCGTGGTCTGTAGGACTGGAGCTATTGACATGGGGAGAGTGGCCGAAGACAGAAGTGGAGAGGAAATGTATCTGACCTATGTCCCGGCCGGGATGAAAGGAGAAAAGTATGTAGGTATGTATACAGAGTGTATCAAAAACATGATCACCTCTAAAAATTGAGTACAGAAATTGTTTATTTTGGGACACCCGGTAAACGTTGAGATGGATTTTAGTGAAGGCGCCCATTTGGCTACTGCGGCTGAGACATAATTCACCTGTGCTATTATTAAACAAGCAGTCGTTGTAAACGAGAAGAGTGTGAAATATCAATTGTGCATGACTTTAGCTGACAATAGTATCCTGTAGAAAACTGAATGGACATGCCGGATTTCTTTTTTTCGAAGGTTTTTGGTGAAAATGTTCAAACAACACCTTTACTGTATTGTTTTGCCCAAAGAATTTCATAAAGAAGCGACAAAGACACTTAGGTTTTATTTTCTGTATGGTCTTGCCAGCCAAAACAAGTCATTTTCATACCATTCATCATCTTAAAGGGACAAGTTGGGTATGAGAAGTTTTGTGGATTTTCATACAAAAATGGCTTCCAGCAGGACCCTGACTTCTCCAAACAGGATAATTGAAAAGTCATTGAATTGCAATAAACAATGCAGTAGAACGGGGTGTAATCATACGCCTGCTGAAATTCACATAACATGTCCAAAACTGCCTCCCACACTGTCCAAAATCATAATGAGAACTCGGCATTAGTGTGATACTACTGGTGGCGGCGCATGGTGGCAAGCAGAGTCATTATCCTCCTGGCCAGGTAAATGCTACGCCAAAGTTGTCCCTTTAACGGCCATTGTTCGCTTAATAATGATAATGAGTTTTGAGACATGACTAGTAACAGGGTGGCTTCCCTGGTAGAATATCCTGATACGATTTCGATATGATTTTTTTTCAAATCTTATATTCGGTTTGTACACAATGTACATGTACATTCTTAACAATATTTTTTTGTAAGCTTAACTACCGATCTAAGATTCTTGTTAAGAATGTGCATGTTGATGTACACGAAACTGAATACGACCTTACAGGGCCAACTTGGGCATAAGACTTGTTGGTTTTCCGTAAAAAAACTTACTTCAAGCAGGCCGGTAACTTCTCCAAATAGGATCACTGTATGAAAAATCATTGAACTGAAATGGCGAGTAGCCCTTTGGTCTGCCTGAAGTTTGCAAGCCATGTCCAAAACTGCCTCGCAACACTGGCGAAAATCATGAGCAAAGATCAGAATTATTGTGATGCTACCAGTGGTGGCGCAAGGTATCAAGCAGGGACATTATCCTCCCGGTCAGGTAAATCCCACGCCCCAGTTGCCCCTTAAACAACGGATGTTATGAGAATCTTATCGAAATTTTCGACCTTGCTTCACTGAAATCTAGCACCATATTTATTAAGTGGAAAAAAAACACAGCCTATACTTGAAGTGTATCACATTTTTTGATACGCTCAGATTTGCTTTGTGTAAGGGATATTTGGTTCAGCTGTTTAGTGTTGAAAGGGGAATTTAATCGCACTATATACCTATTCTATAAAAACACGTATGGGTACTGTTATACCAGAGTCTTTCTTTATTTGAAAGACTCTGGTTGTACGAATGCTTCCCGAACAAGCATTTTATTTATTGATACTTTCAGCGCACTTGAACAACTTCAGGTCAATTTTTCGTACAAGTGACTTCTATTTTGTTTGAAACGTCGGTGAAGGTAAATTTCAAATCAATGCAAAATATTATTGACCTTGCCCGACTTATATCATCCTGGCGCCAGTGGTTTTCAATATAGTCCGCCTGTATATTTCAAATCGAGGTGGGAGTATCAACATTCTGAATCTCAGGATGTGATTCGCGTGACAGACTGTGCATTCTAAGCTGTTCCTCTTTCTTCTGCTTTAACATGTATAACGGAACACAACGGAATCGGGCTGTTTGTTACCATGGTAGGGATGAGATGACGGCCTAAAACCCTCATTAACAAAGTACATATCGCCCGACTGTGAACCACTTAAGCAGAAACCAAGCGGAACAACTTACGATGTCATGGTAAATTTACGCTGACTGTGAAAATGGCCTCAATTTATTTTCGCAAACCGTCCATTGACCATCACCCTTTTTTATGGTGGTCAATTCCAATTGGCGCGGAAAAACTTTACCCTCAGTATGCTCCAAAGTTGCATCTCGGCCGCCTCATCAGTATGGGCACTTGTCACCCCTACACAACAAAGAACGTGGTCAATGGACTCTTCCTCCCTGTACTACGACAAATACCCCATTGGCCACTGGTGCAAACAATCAAGCTTCAAACAAAAGAACCGAAATTTTGTTTCAAGTATTCTTTACAGCCTGTTATATGCCCCACGAACACAGACATTATATCGCCTTTCACCTTTGAAGAGTAAGGTCAACTGGTTTGATATCGCGTCGACCGTTTCAGCAATGATTCGGGAAAATTTACAAAGGGTAGGAGCATTTAATGCGATCGGCGTAGGCAGCTCTTTTCTTTGTCCGAGTCTGTATTACGTCAATGGACTGGTTTCGTTTTCACCGTGGGCAAGGTAACAACCTTTTTTTTTCAAACTCCCTGATCAAATACCTTTTTCTCCGCGTTTTCTTTCAAAAGAGTGAGGTTAACGTGGTTCATTTCGCGTCTGCCGATTTCAGCAATGATTTCAAATAGAAGACGCAAAAGGAAGCTAGATTTTTTATTGACTGTCGAATCACCGCACAGGTGCTTATGTCACTTGTGTCACATGGTTGACAGGTGTCCCTGCAGCCGACGCCTCGGGGACCATTTTGGACATTGCAATATTTGACAATTTTCTTCATTTGGCTGTCAAATAATGACTTACAAAGATTTCTGCATCAAAGATTATGGAATAAATATCCCGTATATGCATGTATATAAGTATGTACCAAATTTCACTCCCGTGCAAGAAAAGAATCGAGATTTATTTACCCTTCAATTTCGGCGCGGTTTTCTAATACTCCCGAGATATAGAGAGATTTGAAAAATGTAATGTGGCAGGGAACTGGATAGCCAAGCTTCTGGAGAGAGCGGCTCTCGCGATCACACTACCAGGTAGTGATCCGATTGGGATCTCGCAACGACCGAAGATATGTCAGTGCTTGCGGGCGTCGATGTTTACTTCGAACTCTAATCACATCCACTGCGCCAATTTGTGATTTATGAAGACATATCTGTATGCACTTGTCAAACAGGATCTGCCTTTCTGGCCCCCTCGAGATACGTAGAGCCGATTGGAACCTCAAGGGATTGGCTACGAAATATTGTATACGTCTATAAATCGAAATTAAAAAATCACTCATTTTTTACTAACACTCTTTAAAAATGGTTCTTGTGCTCTTAAAAATCTTAACACAAATACGCATCCAGCAGAGTCAGCGACGTTATATGAAAAAACCCAGAAGCTTGAGTTTTTCAGTATACTTGGTATATAGTACTCTCAACTCGGCTCTATAAGACCAGGTTGATAATAGGGCCCTATACCACATTTATGATGTTTATTCATAAGGATGTTCATCCATGTTTATCCATGTTAGGCCTATGAAAATTCTCCTCAGCCCTCATTGGTTGGAATCGTGATTTTGGGTAATCCTACATGTATGATTAACATGTAATGGGCGGGCAAGAAGAATATGATCTGGTCTTATAAGGCCGAGTTGAGAGTATTTCTGTACTAGTACTTGAACAAGAATCTACCAGAATAATAAACACAATAAATGTCAACGGTTTCACTTTTTATGGCGAGCTTGTTCCAAAGATTGTCTTTATCGATTTAGAATGTACCGCTCTATCTGTTTCATTGGTAAACTTAGACGATCGAAACCAACCATTTCTCTGCACTGCTACAGTCATTTCCGATACTTTAAGACCACCAAAATACTTTATTCCCGGTTTTAAACGACCAGTCCGTTGGCCATGCCCTAATCCACGATTATAATACTGCATGGCCACATTTATGAATGTAGGCATGTCTTCAAGCGCGAATTCTGCCTGGATTGGCTAGTTCAGCAATGAATTGACAGATTTGACGTAGGCCTCACCGGCTGATCATCATTCTGGTATTCTGACCAATCACTGGTAATCGACACCATTTCTTCAATAAGCGGCAAAGTTAAGATAACACACTGCGGGCCTATGCTCCGGATTGGCCTGAGCGTTATAGCGATGCTAAATTATGACTGCCTCATTGTTGAAAAGGGGCTGGACATACAACATGCTGAACTGGTAGTTTAAAACCGAGAATAAAGTATACCATTGATAAACAATGCAGTTGCCAGCATTTATTCTACTTGTACATAATGTTGTTTGTAATAGTTTGGTATCAGTAACACTTTTGATTTGGAAATATAAAAATGCTGTTTTTGAAAATATTGGAAAAAATAGAAATTTCCAAGAATGCATCCTTTCCACTTAACATTTTTTTAAAGATAAAGCCATGTATTAGTGTTCGTTTAATTCTAAGATCCCTTCCGAAGAAACCAATTATTTTCGTTTTGACGAAGTGTCAAAATATCAAAATGTGATATGTTTTGAGACTTGAGATTTTACAGTTTTAAAGGCGTGAGCCGTTTGTATTATTGGTGTGCCATCAAACTAAAAATGCCGTTAATGTACACAATGCCGTAGTGCAGTTATTATGCATTTTCTGATACTCGGCATTTATAGTATTTTTGTATCTGTCGACTACACAACGGCATTGTTGAAATTTATATTCATTACGTTTATATAATATTTATATTCATTATTCATTACACAATTTGAAACTTTCAAATTCATTTACTAATTTCAAATATATAACGAACAGCAAAGGTCTTTAAGCTCCTTTGAGGTGGATAACATTTTAATGCACCTTTTCAAAATCTTTTCATAATAAAGGGTACAAGTTATAAAGAGAAATAACAGGAAGAACCTACACGTCGAATTATCAAAACTGTGGAATCTTGGTCATTACGTTTGGTTGACCTACCGGTTAAGGCCCATTGACCACCCTGAAAGTTGTTTCGTGGGACTCGACGTTACCAACATTTGCCCCAATAACCCTTTGATAAGACTGTAAAACAATGAGGATTTTAAGTCGAGGTGTGAGCGGGCTTTGTTTAAAGACAATAGACAGCGTATTTGGCTAGTCCTGAATTCTTTTATTTGCGAGAAGTATTAAGGAGCAAAAAGCGTTCTGGTAATTTTAAGGTGGTCTTAAACTTTTGCGAATGACTGTACCTCATCATCAGCTGCGATTGATAATACGTGATTTATAAATAGAACCGATAATCGGAAAACGAATGACACTAAACGATTTGTTCGAATGATGATCCGAGACTTGAGTGCAGTTTCTTGTCGATATTTATAAGACAACTTCAGATGTAAAACAAGCTGTATTATCTTTCTGTAGAATACACAAGTGGCAGACTGTTTGAAATGGGAGCCCTAATAAAAGCGTTCGCGAATGTATCAGCAATCGCCCGGCTCAAAATTGGAAAGACTTGGTCGCGATCGTATGTACTCTAATTTCTAATTAAGACCAGTTCATTAATTACTACGACAAATCAAAACAAAGCTCAAGCCGGAAGAGGACGTCATGACCATTGATGAGATAGGCGACTATCATGAAATATCAACAGGCGGCTTTTTTTGGCTGATACAACATACAGAAATCATCCGTTCACTCCGACGAAAGAAGCTGCTACGAGCAAGTCTTGCATTGATAACCAAAATAGAATAGTCGCGGTAATTTAGGGCCACCGCGCGGGGCCTAATGGTACTAGACCACAAGTCTATTATGTGTATTTGAGCCCATGCCATGGCTGTGGGACAAGATGATGTTGATAAAGATACTGCCTGATTCGATAATATTTTTAGGGCTAATCATTCTATGAAGCTGTCGTAAAAAAATAATAATAGACGACAACAGGGGCGAAGTTACAATAATTTTTTATTAGAAAAGTTCCGATTGAAGCTGCTACGAATAAATCTGTCATTGATAACCAAAATATAATAGTTATGAATGAGGAATACGAAATACGAAATTGACTGCTGGCCAGCACATGCCATGGCTGCGGGACAAGATGATGTTCATCAAGATACTGCATGATTTGATATTTTTTTAGGTCTTATCATTCTGTGAAGCTGTCGTAAAATGCTAATAGACGACAACAGGTGCGTAATAACATTCATATTATTAGAAAAGTTCAAGACTCGTAAACATGTTAAAGGACCAACGGAGTTATTGTGGGCATTATTACCAAGTTGTCGGCTGCCCTTTTACTTTCCACTCTTCAATCATCATTTTGAGAAAATCCCACATCTGACAGAAATAGTTCTGACCCTGTTCATAGTTGTTTCGAATTTCATCATCAGTTTGCACATAAAATGAAAAATATCTAATTCTGAACTGAACCCTAATTCAATTAAAATCTCCTTCGAGTGACCCCTCAGTGCAGCGATCGTCTTTGTTGCAGATCGATGCATTGGCGACGCGCTGCTCGGAGGCTAGGAACTGCGTCATCTAGTTGTTCTCGATTACCCCAATAATGACGATAAATCGGGATGATGTAAAATTTGACCTCGGTGACACTCGAAGCTACGAAAAGTTTACCGCGCCAGGAGTTGTGCGAGTTGCAAAAATAACGAATAATGTGTTTTTCTACCAATCTCAGAGTTGAAGAATAAGTGGGGGAAAAACGCCAAACAGAAAACTTTCAAAAAAATAAGTCACTATATGAAATAGGAGAAGAACAAACATGTTGAAGTAATAATCCGCCTCCTCCTTTAAACTAGGGGCTGAACCTGATATTATCCTGTCTCTGTGACATCTGGCGGGCTACTTAATGAGGTCGTTATATTATGCATGCAGGAATACTATCATTATATCAAATTTCTGTCATGTTTTTTATACGCTTTTCTAAAAAAAAGTTGCACAATGATGATCGGGTCATGAAATGCAGGGCCGGGGTCAATGTAAACAATGTAAACCTGATCACACACACACACAGCAGCGAGTTTCCATTCGCGACGAAAATAGGTCCCATAAAATTATCCCAAAAAATGTTGAGTGAATATACAAACAAAATATTGAATTTTAGGATGAAACAAACAGAGCAACAGGTAAGCATTTTCGCACAATCAATGACGGTGAAATAAAGCAGTGATAGAAGAACTGCTTCGTTGCAATACAATACTAACTGCGCAGAGTAGGATTACCCATCCATCAAAGTTTTATTGAACAGAAAGAAGAAGTTTGGACTTGGATTCCTAGATTAAGCGCTATCCTTCGATTTTACTAATGCCACACGTTGGCGTTGAATACGAGATGAAAACGGGCTCGGTTTTTTTCTCGTTTTTTTAAGCGCCACTTCCCCAATCCCAAGAATTGATACAGGCTAAAATTATCTTCAAGTGCACGTTCTATTTTTATGATATCATCTTTGAAGTTCACTTTCGTGACCTACTACTTGACATATACATGTAATTCATTTTAAATAAGTAAATAAACGAGATGACAAGTCAAACGACTTCCGCGCTATGCTTAATTTTCTCTTCTTCGAAATCTTAATTAGAATTTCTAATCAACAGCTTAATCAAAAAGCTAAGTTAATCATGCATATATGATCTTCATATCGACATGTCAAAATATATCAAGAATGTTATATGCATGGAATGATCGAGATTATCGTAGAGACAATATGAATGATTGTGGAACAAAATGGATATCCGCGGGTCGTGTTTGAATTTTATTGGATTGATATCCACTTGACATCAAAAAAAAGATCAGACCCGATACCATATGTTGTTGCTATGTTCAATGGATATCCATCATATTCAATAGCATTGTTATGCCTTTTTTCAAAGAGTTTAAGTAAAAAAACATGCAATAATTTTCACATGGTATTTCAATTTTCTGTGATTTTCAACACTTTGACACTCTTTTTGTTCGACAGACATTCATTTAAAGATATCCAATTCATGACGGGACATTCATTTGACAATTAATTCGTATAATCCCCCGATTGACCCCACAAGCACACACACATACATATTGTATATCCGTCGTGAATATCTGTTTTACAAATTATTCGATTTGCCTCACTGTATATCCGTCGTGGATGTGACATTTCATTCGATTGACCCACTGTATATCCGTCCTGGATATCTATGTGACATTTTATTCGACTGACCCCACTGTATATCCGTCCTGGATATCTATGTGACATTTTATTCGACTGACCCACTGTATATCCGTCCTGGATATCTATGTGACATTTTATTCGACTGACCCCACTGTATATCCGTCCTGGATATCTATGTGACATTTTATTCGACTGACCCACTGTATATCCGTGGTCGATATCTATGTGGCATTTCATTCAATTGACCCCACTGTATATCCGTCGTCGATATCTATGTGACATTTTACTCGGTTTGCCTCACTGTATATCCGCCATAAGTATCTATTTGACCTTTTATTCGATTGACGACCACTGTATTTCCGTCGCGGATATCCATTAGATGTGTACAGGTACTGGAAACCCCATTGATATTGAATTCCCCTGTCGTGTCTACATGTATTTTCTTTCCTCTTCCGATTCAGTTTGCCCGTCGTAAATTATACAAAGCCCACTCGCTTTGAACTAAACCACCGTCTTTTTGGTCAATTAATTCATTGGATGATGTCTAGAAGTATTGGTTCAGCAGTTCTGCTTCTTTTTTATTGCAGTCCCCACCATGGGATACTGTGATTTAAATTTCTATCGGCATTCTTTGTATTTCTTGCTGAATTATACGGAAGGAAAATCATCAAGAATCCAGACAATATAGCTATTAATACAAGGTGATGAAAAAAAGCATAGCCAGGCTGAAATGGTTGATTAGATTGGTTTGAAGTTATCTTGTTTTAATCTTACCATTATAAACCTAGAAGGTTCATGAAAGCGTTTGACAAAAAGTTTGATGCAAAATTATTCTTTTATCATTGCATAGCAAGCCACTGAAAAAAGGTAATATTTTGTTATCTAGCGAATTCTCTGAAAATGATGACAACCAGGGAATGGCAGAAAGTTAGAAAATTGTTTCTGAATTAAGGTCATAAATGTATTAACAAGTATGGGATTTCATGTAATCCTCATAATTAAAGTCCAAACTTGATAACTGGGCCTGGTACATCCATTCATGTAACAGAAACAGCCAATTGCTCTGGCGCATGTAAAGCCATTCTCGAGTAATCAGTATTTTTATCCGAATTCGCCATATCAGAAAAAGATACCCTTTTTACAATGGCTTGTTATGCAATTTCGAGAGAACATTCGGCCTCTACCTTTTTGCAATCATATTCCCGAATCCTCTTGCTTTAGATATAATGGTTTTTTTAATGAACCATTATTAAAAAAAGATTAGCCTCTTTCAGTATGGTCTTATGGGGTTTTAACACCTACTGGAGCAACTCACCAATAAGATCCCAAGCCCGACAATACCCGATTTGTACCACCACCTCGATGGGTAGAGTCTAAACAGCCGAACACAATAGTAGGCCTTTCGCAGCCATAAAAGGGTTGGGATATCTGTTCAAGGGTTAACAACGTAATCGTCATGAATAGTCATGACTCTCTACAGCGGAACTTTCATATCACAATTAAAAACCAACTTGGGGAAACGAAGACAAGATATACCACCCCTTTTATGGCTGCGAAAGGCCCACTGCCCGGTAGTTTAGGCTCTACCCATCGAGGCGGAAGTAGAAATCGGGTATTGTCGGGCTTGGGATCGTATTGGTGAGTGGATCCAGTTTAAACAGATTCATGAGCTTTTTGCCTCCACTTTCACTTAGTAGGCGAATGTATCATTTCTGGTAACCAGATTTTGCGTCATATACCAAACTATCTACTAAAGTACTTGTACTAGGTTTTGGTATACAAACTGAAAAAATTACTTCGAAAAATGACGAACATAGGTTAGTCAGGAAATAGACTTGCTATTCTATCACCAAATTGTCACGAATACTGCCTCAGTTCGTCACATGTTACTAAGTAGAAGTTAACGTTAGGTCATGAACAAACCCGTGTTCGTAACTGACACTGCAATTACAAATCTAGGTGTGTCAGTATGTCAAAACAAACAAAGATTTGTCAATGTGACGAAGTAATTGCTCAGTGCTCACTGGTGGTAAATCGTCGAACCCAAAGTTTGTCGTTTTGACCTCGGACCTAAATCAACTTTTATCTGGATTATTTATTTATTAATTTATCAAAACCTCCTAAAAGGTGAACAATACCAATTAATTAATGGCACAGAAAATGATAAAACGTACATGAGATGCAAGATAATACAATAAACATTTGAATGGTGCACGTGATTGAAAAGCTTTAGTATGTAATTTTGCTTGGACCCTTTCAACAGAATCAGGTTTATTGTAGGACTGGCTAAATATCCAGGATCGCAGTGAGTCAGTGACACCATCAGGGTATTCCAACCTGACTTTAAAATTCGCTAAACTGAAAAGGCGGCTAAAAGTGGTGAAAGGCCCTGTTTTAAAATAGAATAACTTGTATTTAGCTTCGTGTTTTTCAGCGCATTTTTGCCGTAAGTGTGACTAATGTGATGGTGTCATTGATAGGTCTGGGGTAAAGATGATAAATAATATAACGGTAGGCGACACATAAAACCCGCCACATTTCACTCATAATGATGAGGCAGTTTAAAGAAGACGGGAAGTCAAGCGGATTTGAAATTTCCATATTGCAGCATGCGCATATTCGTCATTCAAAAATTTTGTCAGGTTGAAACGTCGCATTAGCATATAATATTTGTGTCAATAGATTTATGTTTCCTATATTTTTAAATAAATCTTCGTTTATATTGACTAAAAGAAGTTGTCTTATGATCTACAGATTGTGAAATTCATTAACTCCAAAATATCAATATCAAAATGTCTCTTTCTCAAAAGAGCAAAAATTTGACATGATGCAATTTAGCAAAGAAGTTTTCATTATACGTTAAAGGAGTACAATTTATACATTAAAGGAGTACAAGGCTTATTGTTTGCAACAATGTTTTTCTCTTCTTGTATGTTAGTGCTACGCGTTCGAAGGATGCGCTAACGGACTTTTAATGGTTTTTGTATTTGCCATTTTTTGTGTTCATTGTTCATTGAAGCTGTTAGAATGTATAACAGGATAACCCTAGGGCTTAACATTACCCTAATACTCCCTTAATAGATGCTGAAACTTAAGACTAGTCCATTCATATAGTTATAAGATGTACTCACCATCGTAGGTGTGATTCAGGATGTAGTTGTTGAAAAGTAGATTCCCATCAATCACCTTCATTTTATCACACAGTCCGGTGAAGTTCGGACACAAATCCTGATGCATGAAATGCAATGCCTTTGCAGTGGCAAACACCGCGTCGTAGATAAATTGAGTTTTACTTCCCTGCTTATAGTTGCGGGAAGTTAGACGCTCCTGTCCGGTGCAGGCAGGCGTACTGTTGCCGTCAATGCGTGACTGTTTAAAGGAGCACTTATGAAGATCCTCCCAGTAGTCCGCGAACCAGGGATTGATAGTATGGTTCTCTGGATGAAGGCTGGTAAAATAGTCATCGAAAGGTGTTATCTTGTATGTCTGGAGTTCAAGCGTTATTGCCCCCTCCGCGGCGAGGAAGTTGTCCTTGACGGTATCCTGCTTCCCCCAGCCATCACTAGCAATCCATACGAAATGGTCAGTACAGTTTTGCCTGGTCGCAGCAGCCAGAAGATGGACTGCGTCCTCTTCCCGGATGAACAGGATAACGACTTTAGCATTACGCTGCTTCAGTAACCCAACGATGATTTCATCAAATGTCACTGCCGTGGCTGCCGTTGGGATCTTCTTCTGTAGCGCGATGCAAATATTTTTCGCCCGTGCCTCCTGGATGAAAAACTCTATGCCGTTTTCGCCATAGTCACCCTCAGATGCTAATGTTGATACGTATGTCCAGTTGAAATACTGAACAATATCCACCATCGCTTTCGCCTGGAATGTATCAGGAGGAAGTGTCCGAGCGAAATAGTCAAATCTTCCTTTGTCACTCAGGGCTGCGCTTGTCGAGGCGTAGCTCACCTGGGGTATGCGAAAGAGTCTGAGGAGATTTGCTACCTGGATTGACACACTACTGTAGGCTCCCCCAATGACACATGCAACAGCCTTAAACCCTGGCTTAGCCTTCGCCTTTGAGCCGTCCTGACACGTAAATTCCGAGGCGTCCAATGAGCTCATAGAAGCGCGAACGTACTCCAGTGATTGTTCCAGAGCGTAGGTGTCCCGGGAGCACGTATCCAAAATATTCGCCCCCAGAGTGATATCCGGCAAGATGTCCATTCGACTGTTGATTTCTTTAATGGTAAACAGCATCACTTCGACACGCTGAAGTCCTCGAACTCGATTTATAGGACCGCATTGCTTCTCACCCGATATTGACTTTTGGTGAACAGGAAAAAGCCCGCCCAAGATTATATCACCCGGAATTCTGACCGCCTTGTTCCGTGCCTTGGCTATGGGTTTCGTCCCATTGAGCAAGGCTAGGTTGAACTGCGAGATAGGAGAGAGTGAGACGACATGGACAGTTGTGATCCAAGCTAGGAGGGTGATCGGGAACACAAGAAGACTAGGCATAGCCATATTAGAATTGTTGCATAGTCATCAATCTACAGAACTGCCACTGACCTCCGCCAAGATCCATGTGCCATCCCCGCGCATAGTTAACTCCAGATCACTTCGAAAACACTCCTCGATATATTGACAGACACGTCACTGACAGATATCTAATGGGGAAGATTACAGCTAATTATTCATAAAGACCAACTGTCACTTATGTTGAAAATATCCTGACGAAGTGACACCACAGCCTTAGTAACATTTACCGACTTTACCTTCCGAGCATCAAATCTCAGTTGAACAAACCATCCAAGTCGCATTAGAAAGAAAAATGTACATCAAAGTCAATCCCACCGTGACACGTGGTTGATCATGATGCTAGAATTACTCTGTCACCTCTCAACAAGTTACCTAAACAAATTCCGTGTCTACTGAAGACAAGTTTTAAATCACTGCTGTGGCAAATGGTGAATAATCCTCCGATGTCGAAATAAATCCTCGCTCACGTATTAAAACATCGTGTCACTTCGATCCATGAGCTGTGTCTGAATTAATCCAACTGTTTCTCGTCTCGCTCACCGGGAAGTTTTCTAGCTGTTGCCGAGCAGTCTCTCGCAGTCTTCGACTCTGTAAAGAGAAATCACCAGTGAGCAGCGGGTTCATGGAGCGGCAGAGGTATTGATCACATGCGCAGTTTATCGACGCGCTGCGCTGCTAGTATCAGTTGCTTTAGCATTAGTTCGAATGGTTGCCAAATGGCGCTGCGTTTTACTCGAGAGCATCACATTGAAAGTATTTTTTAAGAACAATACATGTACGTCCCATCTGAAAATAATACTAGGGCCTTGTTGTTCAAAACCAATTTTGTCACTAACGCTGGCGTTAACTTAGCTTGGCGTTATCTGCTTCAGTTAAGCCCTTACTTATGATATTAACGTTACCGTAGTTTTGAGCAACCGAGCCGTAGGATTTATTGCCAGAGACGCAGGGCACCAGTTAAAAACTATCATTTAACGGACCAACTGGAGCCTTATATCACGGTAATGTCGGTACTTTACAAACATGTCTAGTGGCAAGTGCTTTAGTGTAGGTAATGCTCACATTCTGTAAACGATTAATCACGTTATGATGATACCAAGAACTAAAAAAGACTTAGAATGTGGAAGCAAGAATTCGGCATTTCATCTAGCACGAGGTATCATTCTGGCAATGGGAGCCTTTAGAAGATAAACTGGCTCCTATCCAATGGCTATCACTCCTCTTGGCTCGGTGTTGCTTGACTCTGGTCAGAAACAAACATGCCTCATTTGGCTTGACTAATTCAGTAGTGGTTAATAAGCTATATTCAGACAAGAATTTTAGTGAGGTCATTTTTTGGAGTAAAATCAGGTATTTTCCAATACAGGTAATGAAATGTATACCAAAATTTCTGATTATTACATGATTGCACGAATCCAGCAATAATGAGATTGCTCGAATTGTGCAGGTAGTTTTGATACTGCTCCAATCGGCTGGTAACTAAAAGCTTTGCCTGAGTTTGCGATTTATGACCGTGCAACTAGTGGTATTTTTGTGGCTGAATCTGTGATGCTGTACTTGAAATTCTGTCATTGCACAACTCCAGCTGTGCTTCATTACCCCCATTTGTGCACACAGTTGATTTTAATAATCGCCCAGTAACTAATACCATCTTACTCAAAACCTTTGAGCCCAAAGTTAATTTTCTTCAAGACCTTGGTCTTGGACCAAATGCCTTCCTTTGATCATGTATTTCTAAATTTACAACAAAAATGTGTTACTCTACTTCACAGGCACCAAGCATCTCCCCTCCATCATAATCATGAAATTGTCGCCCGCCGTACGGCTAAATTTACCAAGGAATTGCTTGGTGTCACGTAATGCGAAAGGCTTTCGGTGTTTCCACTTCTTTCATTGATATATGAGCTCTTTACGCCACTTTTCTCTTTAAAACATGTTCTGGCCTATAATGTATCGTTGTTTATGAAATTGTACAGCCAGTGCCCGGTTGTTCAAAAGCACAAAAGTCACGTTTTCCCTAACGGTTACGTTAAGTATCCATAAGGACGTTATCTCTTTCAGTTAAATCCATTGAAATTTTCACGTTAAGACTTAACGTCTCCGTTAAAGTTAACATGGTTTTGAACCACCCAGCCCAGGGCAGCTGAGCCCTGGTTGGAGTAATCTGTCATATTGTACATTGTACATTGTTCATTCAAGAATGAAATATAATCAAACCAGTTTGATCGAACTCAATTGCATACTTCCACTTTCAAGGCTTCAGTTGAGGGAATCAGGAAATGTTGACGATGGTGTTAAATTCCATTAATTATACAACCCAGTTTTTTCTTCAATAAGTACCATTAACTCTCATACATAATTTTGAAATGAAATCAATTACTAATCATATAAGTATGCATTGCATTAACTTCAATGTACAATGTATATGAGAGCAGTATTATACAAATACAAATAAGGCCACGGTTTGACAAATTTGACACGTAACTTTCAAGTATATACGTACAAGCACAAATCGACGGACAATCAAGCAGATATTTAACGAATACCTACTTGTTTCCAAGGACGTAAGCCAAGGACTCGAACGAATTTCGGTCATATTTAATAGCATTTGTCTACAGTTTTGCAATCGATTGCCATCAAAACAACGGAATAGAGATATATCGTATATATTCTTTATAATGAGAGTAATAAATTGGTTAGGTCGATGGTGAATCTCAGTCATATACTAGTAATTTATGAAAACATCATCTTTTTTCGGTTTTGTGTTCCGAAATGTGATTAAAATGACATAACCATTTAATGACTTGCATTACCTAAGCACACCTCTGTCATATGGTGCCGCAGTATATTTACGAGTTGAATCTTTGAAATTGCTCAGCGCAAAATTAGCCTGGCTAGCTGCTGCGAGTGACGATTGGCAAGCCAATGTATTAATCAAACTCTCAAACGATAGAAATAATCAACCCATGATTGTTATGTGACGTCGTGATACTAGAAGTGACACCCACACTCTAAAATCTAGGGGTGCGTCCAAGCAGCCCAGGAGTTATCATAGCTCCCCTCCCCCCCCCCCCCCCCCCCCCCAACACACAGGGCATCCCACTGTATAGCACCTTCATAAAAGGGTGCTGAAACAGTATCCTGTTTAGGGGTGCGCATGCGCTGTTACGGCACTGTATATAAAGCACCTTTATAATAGAGTGCTGTAGGGTGCTGTGTGAGGTGCATTATATGGTAGGGTGCCATAGAAAAGGGGTGCTAATTAGGAACCTGCACAACAAAACCTGCCAATAGGGAGCCATGCAGGCAAGTGGACCATGGTTGTAATGAGAAAGCAATTTCGTGGGTCAATGATTATTGAATATTACATCGCTTAATTACTCTACATGGGGAAATAGCACCAAAAATGTTGTTTTATTGGTCCTTAATTCTGTTTTGATGAGTTTAAGGGAGAAAATCAACAAAACTTAATTTTAATGGAAAATGCACTGGAAGTGTACCTTTCAGTACTGGTGCTGCCATCTGGATTTTTAGTTCTGCATGTTCCTCATTGGGATAGGGTTGCCACAGAAAAAGAGGTACGATGTGGGAAGGAAGGGTACCATAGATAAGGGGTGCTATTAATAGGATGCCGTAGCAATAGGATGCAGTTGAGATAGGCACGGAAATAAGAGACAGCATGACCTCTCCCTGTCCCTGCAACACAGGTCCAACGACTGGCGGCCACTTCCTCGACTAAGTGTGAAATCGCTAGCAGCCCACCAGGGAGTTTTGGCCATGATCCGGACCCTGCATCCAGAACCAGCGTATACGGTGACCAGGACGGCAGACGACAGAATTCGCCTCCAGGACTGTACCAGATTGAAAATTCGGAGGAAGAAAGAAGAAGAGAAAACAAACTGAAACGAAAGGATTCGATATCAGCTTCATGTGGCTAAAATCCGGAAATTTATGATTGATATTATGAGAAGTTATTTAAATTCAAAGTGGGTAATATTTTTTTGGATCATCTAGAATCTACTGAATGTTATTTCCATTTTCTAATATTCGGTATATAAATCTAAAGATAACGATGTGAACGATAGAATATTGAGTCAGTTATTGGAGGCGAAGATTTCTCCATTGGACATTGTCGAACGGGAATCCAATGCGAGCCGATCAAATGGACAACAAACAGGTAAAATAGATCGTCTACTGAACTCGATGCGTGCCACCTCATCGCTCTAATCGATTAACTTTAATGGTGTTCAGGTGATTTGCTACTCATTTTTCAGAAGAGACGAGTTTTGTCTCTAACTGCGGATTAGATATCGGTGTGCGAAATGGCCCAGTGGGAAAGACCCAAATGGGGTCGATTCTTGTCTTTTCGTCATATCAAATATCTGTGTATGAAATGCGCAGTGTAAGATGCCCAAATTGGGTCGATTCTGGTATTTACGGCAGACTAAATTTTGTGTTTAAAATGCCAGGCTGAAATTCTCGAAGTGGGTGGTTTTGATCTCCACGATAGATTAAATATCGAAGAGGGCAAGGCTGTCCAATGAAAATGCTGTCGAGAATTACGCAACCTTCAAACACAACTTGGACACAAAGAACCAGGATTGCATCGAACCCGAGACGCACAGAACCCGCTCCTCGTCTAGCAAAGATAGGTCACAGTAAGGAAAGTATTCCCAAACCAGTAATCGTCGCCAAAACGAGCTACATCGCCTGGACAACCGTCAGTCGATTCGAATATACCGCCTTGTCTGGGATGCTGACCGCACTTTCGCCATAACCCATTTCTGAAAATAGGTTTGCGCACAAAAAGCACATCTGCGCATATCCTTGTTGATTTTGTCGAGATATGACAAATTCCCAATTTTCTCCGTCAATAGCATTCCGCGAAGTTACTATTTATAGCTCACAGGGTCATTTGCATAAGATATTGATGACGTTTTAGTCACGTGACAGTCGGACATCGACACTTATTTCTACGCATTTGAACTTATTTCAAAGTCAATTATCTTTGACCCTGCATTGTTTCTAGCATGAATGATATCATAGAGTCAGAGAGAGAAATATTCAGAACAATTATGTAGTATTTCCAACACTCGGACATGTGCCAGATTGAATCTAACTGCCCTAGTTAGAAAGCCTGAATCCATTACGAAACCGCACATTTGTCCAACATTGCCTGTAATTCAGCGATGGGGAAATAGAGGGCAGCAGCTGCAGTGACCTCATCTTCGCGGAATGCTATTGTTTTAACACCAGTTGACAATCTATATAATAATACTGGAAGGGGGACGAATAAAGTTACACTTAGAGGCGTTGGATTGCCTTGAAATTTTGCATGAATTGTGGTGACACCTTACCCTGATGCAACGTCTTGGTTTTGTTCAAAAATTTACTTCAGTGGAGCAGTAATGAGGGATTTTTAATCGGACACTGTCAATTCTCCTTACCACTTATTGCTGTTAAATTATGCAGGGACTTAATTAATTATCTGCACTCCCTCTGGGGTGAATAACATTACCTTTTGAACAGCTGGCTGTGATGGATGATTGGAACAGCCGGTATACCTGCTGACCTGCTGAACCCAGGTTAATGTTATTTTCAATCCACGATTTCGCGGGAAATGAAATTGTAAACAAACGCATGTGTGCAGTTCAAATGTAAACAAAAATGTATTTTTGGTACTTTGGTTGCTGGACTTGGGTTTTCCCGCAGTTAAGAGCTGGGGTCAAATTGATGGTCTATTGTTTATGGGTGCTGTTTTAGTCAGAGCTTGCCCTTGATTATGAAGGAATTTTCAAATGAAGGTGACCATGGTCTGTTTATGTGCTCACCACAGCTTTCAATACTTGATGTATCTGAAGAGGCACGCTGAACCTTACATGGCCTTATCAAGGAGCTGCTCACGATGCTGAACTTCTAGCTTGCCTGTCGACGAAGTGCCTTGCTCGAGACATTTGGAAGCCGACATGTGGAGGCCTATCTGAGTTCTCCTTCTTCTCCGTATAAAAAGGGGCATATTGCTGACTAAGGAACGAGGCATATTGACATTGCCTCATCATCTCTATCGGACCAATTGATACACTTTTTATGCACACATACAGCACGCCACAGCTAGGTCCGAGTTTGTGGACAAATGGTTTGTTTAATTTGCCTCTTCAATATTGCTCCTTTGATATTGCATTAGATTTTCATTGCAATTCAATCTATTCAAGATATAGCCCATTTGAACCTGCCTGCGCCACGGGTATAATGCTAGTAGATTAGATTGAGCGCGATGTTTTGTATGTGTAAAATGCTGTACACGCGACCACGTGTCGGCACAGCTAGGTCAATACAAATACATGTACTGTGAATGTGAAACACCCCATCTCTCCATATAGGATATAGTCAAACCGGGGTGTTTCGAGGGGTTGTCGCCCGAACCGTTTGAGTATCCTTGCTTGACTGATTTATAGGACAAGGCACGCTCGATATCCCAGCTGGTGATAAATTTGCGAGAAGCATGCGTTGGATTCTTCCTAAGTTAGTAAGGGAAACCTATCATGAAGCGCTTATAGAGTGGAGAGCCCTGAATGGCCCGCACGAACAAGTTTTGTCTCTTTAAACTTTAAGCATCATGCACTCTTCAAATACATAAAGAACAATATAACAAGACCTAGGAGGATGTTCGGGTGAAATGACACTCTCTCTCTCTCACAAGGTTAGCTGCCTGGAACTGGACTCGCATCCAATGTTCGCTTCTCCAGCCCTGCACACAAAGCCCTGATCGAGATATGACAAATAGATAGCACTGTCTCCTTGGAGGTGCGCACTGCAACCTCGATGCAAAGAGTTATGATTGCGGTTTTCATTCATACAAATCATAGAAGTACGGTACTAGAACCGAGGTTGATAGTTTTAATCTTGGTGCTGACTTAAAGGTGATGTACGTCTGTACTTCTCCAAATGAGGGCGAATGTCTCAGGGGTTTGTGTGCAGGGCCAGAGAAGCAAACATTAACCCCTGATTTCTTCAGGATGCTGGACTCGATACCAGGCTACTTTACATGACACCTTTATGTGGTAAAAAGCACCGCTTTTAGGATTTAGGATTTCGGTTGCAAGATAGCAGATGATGATCGTGGCATGCATGTCAGAACGCTCGTGCGTCCTCCTTTCCTATAATGAACCCCAACGAACATTTTGCCTGGATCCCAGGGAGTTTGTTAAAGCAAGATTGGACAGCATTAAGCATTATAAAGGCTATTTGAATGGGAGTCACACAGCACTTACCATAAGTTCCAACAAACTTACAAAGCACAAATATTGGGGCGCGATCACCATGTATCATATCATATCGCATTCTACTATCATTATTCTATTATATGAGGATTGTTTTTGCAATCAATTTTAACGAGGGTTTTGACACATGCATACGGTGGATGGTTCGATCGTTAAGGGCCCTCCATGACAGCTTGTCACAGCTGTGTTATGTCTAGGCCTATTCACCTTCAGGCGAAAGCGTAATTCAAAACAAATACAAATATTGAACTGAACTTCAAACGCTGTTTTATTTGAAGTTGTGTTCTTAATATCTTCTAGCTCCCTTTCCTTCACTGCAGGGGCAGGCCATAATGACCTTTTTACCTCATGGTCGGAGGGAAGGCGGAACATACTCCCAGATCGCCTGCCAAAACGTTTTTACCCTCGCCGGTTCAGCCCTGTCGTCACCTATGAAAACTGTTTCGTTGGGGTCAATGTATTGCGCTGACAACCCTTTGATAAGACATAAGAACAATGAGAATTTAGGTAAGGTGCGAACAGCCTTTTAAAAGAGATTATTCACCGCGTATTGAACTGGGCATGAATTACAACTACAATGTATACAAAGACAGGAAAAAATAGCTTTATACTGCATTCTCTTAATTTAGCCGAAAGCGAGTGTTTTGTAGCATAACCCGGTGCAATTATACTCAGATGTATTTACTTTAGGCCAAATAACTGACCGGAGACTGATGCCTGATCGATAACAGCACATCAGAGCAAATATAAAAACGATCGGTTATGTTCGCCCTGTTTGAAATTGAAATAACTTAATGCCAGTTCGATTTCGTCCATTTATCGGACGGTAAAAGTCAAATCATGCATGTCACAAGTCACAGCACCAAGCGCTGATTGGCCTAAAGTGTTTGTTATGAACACGTAATACCACACAGCGCCAAGCACGTGCGTGAGACATCATAGAATGTAGCAGACATGACCGATTGTCTTATTTCGAAGAGAAATACGTGAGACGATCACGCACCAATCTGAAGTCTCCCAACTTGATCTCCCCCGTCCAAAAAAATCACCTTCTGGTTCGTTTTTTCTTTGTCCTGCAGCATACAAACGGTGATGCATAATTTCATGCTTCTGAACAGACAATACGAACTGAAGCCGGGAACAGATGTTGTCCCAAATAGGTCATCCACACACTGTTGAAACTACCAGAGTTAAACCATCAACAAATATTTTCGAAGTTGCAATTTGTTCCAGGTTTTTCGTATATTGACCCGACTACATTTTAATTATCAACTTGCATGTTACATATAAAGGGCGACTGAAAGACCCTGAATCTCATGATGCGAATAGTTTTGAAATTCCCCAGGAAATTCTGAGGGGCCATCGCCGCGTAAAATTCCACCTCGACCTTGATCTTTTCTATTTTCGAACATCTCCCCATAACACGATGATGGCCAAAACCAATATAGCTAATGGCACACGCGCCTCTATCGGACGTATGAATCAGGTCACGTACAAAAACAAGCCAATCATTTTTCTCATATATCTCATGTAATCTGTATTTTCTGGGTTGGTTATCCATTATCCGAGTCATCTGCCGACAGGTGTTTGCACGTCAGCTTTCAATTCATTCTCCAAGCAGACATTCTCCCTGCCAGCAGTATTAGACACTGTACAACCAAAAAGTTTAGGTGCTTTAGGCGGACTTGGCTGATAAGCACATAATTATTTGGATGTGGTTAGTTTGGGTTACGTCCCTGTGCTTAATGTGTAAATGTTTCAGTTGAAACCAAAAAGGTTGGCATAACGACTGACGCGTGAATTTTTAGTCCCAAGTTTGCGTGTTCCCTGCATCTCGTCTTTAACCTCTGTGACCTATCAAAAAGGTAGCTACACGATACTCTCGAACGGTTCAATGATCTTCCCATTATCCCACCACTTCACCCGGTCAGAAATATCGGCTAAGACCGATACCCTTGGCCTAAGCGTCATAACGTGGGAAAGGACCAGTTGATGCTGCCAATCCATGTTCGCTGTATCGACTTCCATTATCCATCTACATTTTCATCGGGTGATTTTTTGTCCATCAGAACACCAGATTCCCCTCGTATGAGAACTACCCACGCGTTAATAACAAGCCACGTGACCATTGCAATACCCTATCTGCCAAATATGTTTATTGTCGAAGTTCTTTGGTCGACAGGACAGGGATATTTGCCCGAACAGCTCCTATACACCTGTGCGTACTGGTCACAATAGCATAACGATGTATTAAAGAGATCCTCCTGCAGTCCAAATTACAATTGACATCCGTCCTGCTTCGCGTCAGTGACACGCCAATGGCGCGAATTTGGGGATGACAATTGTGATTTAGACTAGTCCGGGAGCTGAGTGACTTTTATTTAACATACACGCAACCAATGATTTTAATGTCTTGTGGGATAGAGTACGCCTGCCTGACCATAGAAACCCAATTCTTATGTTTTTTTTCCAGTGGTGGGTGTAGGAGATAGATGGGTTAGAATTTTTGTTAATGACTTCATCATTGGACGACGAATGGAGCTCTGTATAGGAGCACAAGCATCAATGTACACGTAAATATTGAACGGTAAGTGCGTATTAAAAACGGTAAATTTATCTTTCCGTCCGCCGACACAAGAAGTACTTTGGGTTATCAGGCTCAACTTGGTAAAAACATTGATGTATGCTCTATCGCATGATGTAGTAGGCCTACTCCTCGAAAGTACACCTGACTTCCTTCGAAGAGTTTAAATGAACAGATCTTTTACTGTTGTGAACTGAAGTGTAAAATAAGTGTCGTACGGATTAGTTACGTACACCAGTATCGACTGACTTTTTTGCGTACGTACGCAGGAGGGGTATGGTGGGCTTCAGTGCACATTGATGCGAACAAGGAGGGAATGGCGTACGTGTCGTACTAAATGCACCGCCATCCTGTTTGATGTCGGAATGAGGACATTGGCTATAGCGAAGGCTATTGAAATAGAATCATTGCATCCTGGACTTTCTTTTTCCAGTGGCGTTCGACGTCTTTCATACAAACCAAACAAAGAAAGCTAGTTGAGTAACAGCAAACCGAGTAGTTGATAAAGCGGTACATTTCCGAGCGAGCCGATGGTATTAAACTCTCCACACATGTCACATCACGGAGCTCCAAGCATGACTAGGCTTCCAATAGGAAAGGTTCGTGACAGTAGGGATTAGACCCATGTCTCTTTATCTTGTCTGCTGTCAAATGTATGAAGATCATCCTGTTCATTTGGCCATTTTGGATGCGAAACGCACAACAGATCCAATAGTGTGTTGAAGCGACTATTTGTTGATCAAATTTCATAAATGACAAACATTTCATAAATAATGCCTACGTCATCTGATTAATTTTTCAATAAATGTCAAACTTAAAGCGTGGCTTTCTACAAAAGGCACCACTGATATGGAGGTATTCCAAGTTTTACATACTCTATGTTAAGAAACTAGCTAGCCTCATCGTCCATGTACTACATGTAAACTTAGAATCTTATTGAATAGATGATTAACGAAAAAAATCACTGGCCTTCGTGTATTGCGTTTATCTTGACCAACTAATTTTTTGCACCTTATCAAGATTTACCCTGGCCACGTACGTTTACAGGGCGAATAGACCGTGAGGATAAGGACGTATTGCGTTGTAAGTTACTGGCTAAAGTTTTAATTTGTAAAAATCTGTGTAACTCTTGCAATTGTAGTCGATCAAATGTGGGGAGAAACATAAAAGTGGTTTGTGGACAACTTAGGATTAATAAGTATAACCTACTCAAGATAGACGAGATTCAGTGGCTGAATGAGGTCCAAACTAACGACACTGCGAAAATACTTTTTAGATTTTAATGATGAAGGACAGAAGCGACTACAGTAGATATGATAGATATGATTACCTGGCTGGCCTGTTGGTAAGCAAGATAAAGTGTAATCTTTGTACCCTATTGTACTTTTCACATCGCACCAACATGTATATACGCACGCTGTACGAAATTTCACCTCTTGTTCAATTGTACTCTCTGCGTGTACGAATAAATAAAAATAATAATAAAATGCATTGACACACGGTGTCGTCTGAGATGGATGCACGAGAGATGCGGCGAACGAATTTTGGCAAGAAGAAACAGAGAAAGTAATTTTCGTCTTAGATACATTATATGTCGCTGATTAAACTGTGAAGTTATTACACATCTCTGATGAAGAAGGTGCTAAAATATATAATTGACTTACAACGTCTTTGGGTCACCTATGAACATTTGCTTGGTCTGTCGCTTTTGAATTTTGTTGCTTCTAGTTTTCAAAGCAAAGATATTTTTCAAATTTGATATAAAATATATTTACCTATAAAACTACCAACTACTAGGACTATTTTTATTACACTACTTTTATTTCACCTTGAATTATGATAAAATCACAGCCACGGCCTTCATCGAGCAATTGATAGTCGCGGCTTTGTAGCGTGTTTCAGGAAAGGGTCCAGCCTCGATTCACGTCAAATGGTTATCGTGGTAGAAATAATTAAGTAAATCACAAGGACAAATATCTTGCTTGGCGACCACTCAAAAGCCGTGTGTTTATGAATCAGAGGAGTTCCTTACGTGTATGACCCGGGGTAACATGTACCAGACCCGATTACACCACTCGTGTGGACAGAGCTAAGTGCGCTCGGGAGTTTATCATCAATCAAAGATATGGGGGTTATTGTGGTGGAGGCTACGACGCCCTGGCGGAGTGTGTGCTGCGGCTGCCTGAGATGACGCGCTGGCAGATGCGAGCATCTGATATGGCGGGAAATGTCAGCTTGTCTGTTATTAATGCTCTTTGGTGTCGAGGAGATCATCCCAGATACACGAGCAATTAAACTGCTTTAATAGTTTGCGTGTTGGTTGATGGCGGCCTTGGAACATGGAAAAGATGGAAGCAATTTCATGTCATGATTACAGCAGCTCCGGTGGTTTTCATCGGACAAGATTAGTTTAGTAGCCATGGGGTGAAGGTAGACGGTCCGGCAAGGATTTTCGAACGGCGGGTTGTAGCTCGATTGAGCTAGTTCGCCCTTCACACCCGCTAATTCGACTATACGCCCGTCTAGTCATTTCCAAATAGTGTCCACAAAAGAAAGACCATCGAAAAACCCGTCAATCGAGCTGCGTCATTTCTAAAAGATTTGCACGAAAAAGTTGATTTAAGCGACGATTGGCTCTTTCAACTGTGTAAAACCAGATGAACATCGGTAAGATTTAGCTTAACCAATATATCACACATTTTCTGTGAAAAAATGCAGTACATTTTGGCTGGTAGAAAGAACTGCGTTATATTCGGTCACGATCCGGCACAGCTTGATTACGCTTTCGCCCGTGCGCCCGCTGATTAAGCGGCGCCATGCCGGCATGGCGAGTAATATCGAGATCGACGTAGGCTGGTCGCCGGGGTTAGCCTGATGATCGGGCTAACATCACTGCCCGACTGGTAGATGGATCGACTGTTCTTAGTCTTATACACAAATGGACAGGCACGTATAGGCTGATAAGTACTAGGTGATCTCAAAAAACATCTGTGCAAACACTTCAGACCAAATTTGGGAATTCTGAAAGCAACAATTTGTCATAACTTCCCGTTACGTTATAAAATCGTAAGCCTTTAATTCTCCATTATCGGCGTAAGCAGTGAAAAAATCAATGCGCATGCGTAACCGGATGCAAAATTGTGTTCCTTCTTCTACCGTTGATTCAAAGGCCTCAAAGGAGTATTACAAAGCATTTTTTGTAGGAGACTTCCCTTTGATTTTGCTTTTGGAAATGGTAGAAAACTCTCTGGTGACGAACTCTTTTGACCTTCATGTGGCAAATTGCACATAAAACGATCAACACCTTATACAGACCCTGGCAGACGAGAATTTTTTTCTGAGGTTTCTCAAAACACCTTCATCGTGAACAAGGCGCTAGATCAAAGTGTTCTCAGTGTTGCGCTGGAGGCAAATGGGCAAACTGTAAATCGAATCAATTATTTTTACCCCCAGAATATAACATACAGAGAGCGTACATCCAATCAAACAGCTCTATGAAAAAAAATCATATATTTTAAGCCAGGCAAGCTATCGGCAATGAAATCAGCCAGAGTTTTATGCCTTCGGAAACCCTAATATTTTATCTTCAGAATGACCTGATATACAAACCTTGGTCCTGTGTCTACAAAATGACCAGATATAACGCCCTGGTAGTCTTCAGAATGACCTGCCAGTAATATATTAACCATTGTCTCAGTTGTATCTTCAGAATGACTAGATATAAAAATCCTGGGACCAGTTGTTCAAAGCAAGTTTGTCACTAATGCTGGCGTTAACTTTAACTTGGCGTTAAGTCTAAAGGGCTTAACTGAAGGAGATAACGCCAGCGTTAGTGACAAAACTTGATTGGACAACCAGGCCCTGGTCGTATATCTTCAGAATGACCAGATATAAAGTCTGGTCTTATATCTTCAAAATGACCTCATATAACACCCTGGACTGATATAATTATATCTTCAGAATGACCGGATGTAAAACCCAGGTTTTTAATGTCAGAAGAACCTGATTCAAAATCCTAGTGTCATATCTTGAGAATGACCATATATCAATATCTTTAGTCTAAGAATGACCTGATATAAATATCTTCAGAATGACATGATATAAACCCCGAGTCTTATATGACCTCATTTAAAACTCTAGCCTTATATCTCGATCCACAATGACCTCATTTAAACCCTGGTCTAATATCCTCAGAATGAACTAATATATTACCCTGGTAAGTCAAGATGATAAGTTACATGCGAAACCAAGACCATAAAACGTACCTTGGAGTCAAAACTTCATATCGAATGCCCGGACGATCTATTTTCAAACCCATGGACTACATAAAATGTATCCATCTTTTGTCTTCCCATGGGAATATTCACCGTAATGGAACTGATTCATTCTGACACCAAGCCGCAGGCCAGATAATATTCCTTACACGTCAATGTGACTTTCTAAATTTAACCAAATTTGAGACATCCCCATTGGCAAATACCATCATTGAGTTTTTGCTAACCTTGTTGTGGCAACAATGACTGGCATACATAACATGGTCATGCATCTAGCAGTACCTTGAAGAGAGTCGGCGCCCTTACAGTCTGATCAGCTACGCTAGACGTGACTTAAAGGGGGCTATAGGCAGGAGCTAGGGGGTCAAAATTGTGGTCTTTAGGTGACTGATATGTAGTTAGGGGACCTGGTCGAGTTTGACTACGTGGTGAACTTATGTTCTGTGGAATGGGAGAGACACTTATTTTCAAGTTTGCGTATTTCATCTGACATACCTAGAAACCAGTACCAAAAGAATCCCTTTAAGGACCAATGCATGTTCGTTCAAAATTTAAATTTTGTCAAATTTGGTATTTTTTTCTAATTATGTAAACACATATTGATTATAACTTTTAACATTGCTGTTGCCTCCGCCAATAAAGATGATATGCTCTCTCTGTCAATTATAAGTATCACGTTATCTGTCTAGTTTGCAGTAGCTACCGTGGCGTTGTTTAATTCTTTTTGACTGCGGGGTAAAAAAACAATGCCTACAACCAAATCACGCAAATTCACTAATTAAGGCATTGGTTTGTCGCCCCAGAGGTAATTACAGGACTTGGAACATTTTAACCACGCATGCGGCAATTAGAGGCATATTTTTTTAATATGACTATGATATATTGAGGCATGTTTAAAGGTGCACTGCGGTGATGAGAGACATCGTTTAAAGGTACTCCACAAACTACGGTCATGACTGTGCTAATCAACACTCGAAGTCATATCTGTTTACTGGATTTAACATTTGATGTCAACATTTTCACCTCGATCAGGATTGCTGTTGAGATGATTGACAGCATTTTCCTCAGGGTTCGACCCACGTGTGTGAAAATTTACAAAGAGGCCTGTGACATTAAAGGCAGACTACCCGTATTTGAAGTAGCCAGATATATCAGATTAAGCTACACGAAGTCGCCGTTAGGGGTCTCTTCTATGTCACGTACATGGAAACTATTCCTGCTTACTTTACCGTGTACTGTGGCTATAGAAAGTCATCTTTTTAAAGGTACATTGCTAAAAAATAGACGCATTGCCTTTTTAAGTGCACACCGCGGTAATTACATGCATATGTTTCACTGTGAGTGCACTGATGAGGTAATTAGTTGCGTCTTTTATAGGTATACTGTCACAGTGGAAAGGTAATTACAGGAAGATAATCATTCTAATATACCTGTAGTAATTAGAGGCTTTTGTGCGTCCCTGGATATCAAATTAGCGGTGGCATACACATGTGGCAAAAAAGCATCTTTTGAAAAGATGGCTTCAGTAGTAATTATGCAGCAGTCAATATCAACCATGTACCCTCTCTCCGCTTCTCTTGGGTCGAAGCTAAATCGACGTCGAATTGGCTTCCCGTCGACCCTTAAGTATAGCGGAGATGGAGTACACGGTTTATATTGACTGCTGCATTATTACTGCTGCAGTTCTGGGCGAAAACCTCTTTCAAGTCCTTGAATCGAATTCTGTTCAATAAGAAAACAATAAATAGTGCCCACCCCTTCATCAATTTTAATTAGACGTTATTGTCAACCACTGAAAATGTCAGGAAAACGTGGTGATGATTTCATTTCAAGTCCTCAATGAATATTGTTGAACCGTGAAACTAGAGAAATAAATGAAGTGTCGGGTAGGCGTCATGGTTTTACATTGACTGCCGCATCAGAGCTATCTAAGAAGAAAAGCATTTAGTGGTAAATGAAATCTTTTAAATGTCTCTAGCTAGGAATTAGGAACATTGGGTGATATGAATAAAAACTAGCAAATGCTTTTACTTAAATTTTGTACAGAAACGCCAAGTGTAAATGTACGTGGAGTTTTAGAAAAAAGCATTTGCTAGTCTTTATTCATATTACCCAATACCTCATAGGTGTATACTGCAGCAATACGAGACATCGTTTAAAAGGTACTTAGTCGTGATCATTAGACATCTTTTGAAGGTGTAGGTGCACCGTCGTAATTAGAGACATCGTTTGAAACTTGCAACGCTGTAATTGGAGGCCTCTTGTAGGCTGTAGTTTACGACTATTGCAAATTAGCACAGAAGTCAATAATCAAAATTGAACCCAAGTTATTGATTCACCTCCTACTTACTGAACCTCGCCCGGGGTGGACCTGAGTAACCCGGTAATACGAGTCCCCCCTCATCGATACCGTAAACCTGTCAAATTTTCGAGGGATTTGTATTTTTGCGCATTTTATAAATAACCTCGAATCGCCAAACGAAAAATCGCCAAAATCATTTTTACTGGAAAACCAATAAAAATAAATCGTAATCCGTAAAGAGAAAACCCATGAAAAAATTGTTGTTGTTTTGTTTATTTTTTTTCGTTTCTCGTTTTTCTACTTCATTTTAGTTTTTGCAAATAAAAAAAAATAGAGGCACGGAAATTTAGAGCTTAACAGTAGGACTAAATCACAGCAAGGATTCATTTAGATTACAGTGTTATGATTGGGGTTTCATGACGCAAGAATTGGGAGAAGTGACCTTTGACCCATCTACATATAAACGCAATAACGAGTTTTAACTCGAGTTTTGATTAAAATACCTTATATCGAGTCAATATTTATTGGTCAACTGAAATCATGATATTATTGCACGTCGACACATTTTATTGGTTACGAAGTTCGAATGATTTTAAATAATGACAAATTAAAATTTCGATTAAAAATGTATAAGGAAATGACCTATAGAAAATCTATATAGGATGCATGCATTATGGAAAGGAAATGCACTATACAGTGAGAAAAACCTGTATAAAGAAACCCTTTGTTTTCTATACATTTTGTATATGCATAGACTATATAGACTATATAGTTTCTTTATAGACTCTATAACATATACAGGGTGGCCCAGAATGGTTTTCCCTTCCACAATAGAATTCTATTGTGTATCCTTTGTGTGAGGGAAAATAATTCTGGGCCACTCTGTAGAGAATATATACTAAACTTTTTAAATCCTCTGCAGAGTGTATGAAAATTCTATATAATACAGAATCTATAACAAAAGAAATATATAGTGATTTCTATGACTTTTTCGTGTGAGCTTATACCATGTCTTTGTTCTAAATTGAGTTTCTAAAATTCTAAACGACATTTATTCATTATGTAACTTGAATTGTTCATAAAAATTACCAACCATTCTACAATAGGCCTACGCTGTCAAAGTGTTTTTGTGTGCTGAGAACGCTCAAATTATTGATTTATGCATGTAATCGTAAACATTTAAGAATTTGTGAAAAGCCTCTTGCGAGTTTTTCATTTTCCTAAAAAAACTACAGGGTGCATGCTGGCATAAAAACGGTTAAAAAAGGTTTTTCAAAAGCACAAAAACCTTTACTTTCAAGAGTGTAGGCAGTGCAATGTAATCCTTGGCGAGCCTGAGTCACTTCTGTGCAGCTTATTCCTGTTTATGGACAATACTCCATGTACATTTAAAACCAATCCGCCCCGTCCCCCAAGTGGGCAAATTCTCCCACATGTATACGCTATCTTGCAATCTTATTTCGATCGCCATGAATCTGACTCACCAACTTTCTACCCGAGCTTTGCGGATTATTCTATCGATTTAAAATGAGAAAGGAGTGCTCATGTCAATGACCTGCTTCCGACTTCATTTTTTCAATCCGGTGTGTTGTCAGTTGTTATTGACATTTCGTATTCACCTTGCCAGCAAGCAGACGGTATCTGCCCTTCCAATACTGAAGTGAATTGCTGTTCGTTATAGATAAACAGAATGGAATATGTCAATGAAATATCGACTCAGCATTATAATTCTGCTGGTGGAGCGTTCAAACGAGGAGTTCAATCAATGCTGAATACACTGTACACTGTTCACTGAGTTAATGGCTAGGTTCACTCTTTTAAAGTTTGGAAATTGGAACTTGAATTTGAGAACTTCCAATTTTGAAAATACGAACTGAATACTCCATTGAGGTCTTTAATTTGAACAAGCAACGACTGTTTGGTCGACTGTTTGGTCGAATGCTGACTTTTGGTCGGCAAAAGTTCGAACGATATCTCCAGATTTTGCATCCGGTTACGCAGGCGAGTACACAATAGTATGCCATTGGCTTCGGCTTAGTTACATTGGTTATTATTGGATGCGCATGCATCACCTGATGCAAAATTTGAATAATTTGAATATTTTGTTCCGACTTCTACCGACCACCGACCACCACGGTCGGTAGAAGTCGGAACAAAATATTCAAATTTTCACCACGTTAATTCAAAAGGACACAAAAGTCAATAAAGTATATTAAAGACGGTAAATTTTTGTTTTAAAAAATCGTTCTCATGACTACACCGGACATCTGAGGATTGACTGACAAATACATATTTAGTTAATTTGTTCACGTTATAGTACGTTCTAATCAAATTTAAAGCGCTATATGGGTGCGTATGTTTATTCGTGTATTCGTGCAATTCGTGCAAGGGTGCATTACAGTGTGTTGTGTATCAATTTGCTCAAGTAACAAATCTATATCATAATACTATAAGGCGGCTCGATAAAGTGCCATTTGGGGGTAGTGTTTCGTCTCGAAATTTTGCACGTTTGCAGGTGGTATGTTATCCTGATGCAACGTTATGTTTATTTTCGGAAATTTACTTCAGCGGAGCAGTAAAGAGGGATTTTTAATCGGACACTGTCAATTCTCCTTACCACTCACAGAAGCCAAGCCATTGCTGTTTAGTTATGCAGAGATTAATCAATTACCTGCACTCCCTGTGGGGTGAATAACACTACCTGTTGAACAGCTGGCTGTAGGGGGATGATTGGAACAGCCTGTACCTGTTGACCTGCTGAACCAAGGTTAATGTTATTTTCAATCCACGATTGCAGGTCACCTGATCTTCGAGATTTCGCGGGGAAAGAAATTGTAAACAAACGTATGTGTCCAGTTCAAATGTAAACAACAATGTATTTTTGGTACTTTTGGTTGCTTGACTTGGGTTTTCCCGCAGTAAGGAGCTGGGGTAAAATTGGTGGGCTATTGTCTATGGGTGCTGTGTTAGCCAGAGCTAGCCCTTGATTATGAAGGGATTTTCAAATGAAGGTTACCATGGTCTGTTTATGTGCTCACCACAGCTTTCAATACTTGATGTATCTGAAGAGGCACTCTGAACTTGGCATGGCCTTATCAAGGAACTGCTCACGGTGCTGAACTTCTAGCTTGCCTGTCGAGTAAGTGCCTTGCCCGAGACCTTGCTACATGTAGGAGGAGCACGCATTTTAAAGTTATAGTAGTGATAGTGCAATTGGTTCGAGCCATTTGGAGGCCGACATTAGATTTTCATTGCAATTCAATCTATTCAAGGTATAGCCCATTTGAACCTGCCTGCGCTACGGGTACAATGCTAGTACATTGTAATACAATGCATAATACAAAGGTCAATGGCTCAATATAATGGTAGCATGTAAACACTGAAACGTTTCAAAAGAAACAGGTCAAACGAAACGAGTCAAATAAATGGTCAAAACGTTTCGTAACCTCGTACCCTGCCCAAAATGCACTATGTGGATGTGTCGTTTTTCAAGGCTCTGTTTTGTATTTTTACCGCATAAAAGCCACAGAAAGTCAAACAGAAAGCGATTAATTATAAGTAGATTTACCACAGTCCGTTCAGCTCTTTCACAATTTAGAAAAACCGGTATTTCCCCACGTAACCTCGTACCCTGCCCAAATATTTAGCGCTATCGTATACTTTAACGACAATAACGACGATTTATTGGAACACGTTGAATTGAACATGTCCAATTTTGCCTTGAACTCTTTCGAACGTAGCACTCAGACACGGAGCATCAGCAGATCAGAGGTCATAGCATTATTCATGTTATTCCGCATTTCATCTGGCATTTCCCTGCCCTAATTGACCGCCATTATTGCCGAATGTGCTGGATCCACTCATTTCATTATTACAAGATGTTCAAAGCATATATTGATGCGAAACTTTAAGACATGATAAGGGTGATTTATTCAAACATTTCAATTGTAATTGTTTAATTTTAAACGCCATAACCTTTTGTTATTTCGTCCCCAAATAGAGTACGAATCTGTGGCCGCGGCCATTTTCAGTTCAATTACACTGCGCGATCGCAATGCATAATGTGCAGTGATTCGCCAACATGGAAGCCAATTCTGGCAGAGATAATATTTTGAATATTAACTCTGCTTTTGGAAATTGGCACGGGGACGAGGCTGATTTACTTATTGCGCTGAAAATGTGGAATGCCAAGGCGTGTCGCCGTGTTGCAAACAATTTACCAAATTCATCACCTAAAAATCGATCCAGACTATCAAAGTACGCAAACAGAATTATTGTAATCATTAAAACAGATCATGAGTATAATTATTCAGTAATATTCATTTTTATGCTATATTTTTATTTTTGACTTGTTTCGTTTGACCTGTTTCTTTTGAAACGTTTCAGTGTTTACATACTACCCAATATAATTGTCAATCAACGATTTACTATACATACACAATTTACTCGCGCCGTCGCATTAGACAAGACTGGAGAAAGAACAGATAAACTACAAATCTTGAAATCTACCAAGTTACTTCCGGTGCAATTTTTTTTTAAATACACAATTGAAAAATAAGTGAACAAGTAGAAAATAGCTTGAATATAAACCCGGAGAAAAAAATGCTTGAGGGAGAATTCTGCTTCCTGTCAATGTTTGTTGTAATATATAGGCATGCTTTTAAAACTCAGGACAAAAATCTTTTAACCGATATTTTCATGTTTTATTCAGAGAGTTGTTTTCAAATTTCCGGTGCACTTTCCGGGATGGCAAGGGTACATCCAAAACAAATTACTGTTTGATTATAGCAAGTATAGATTAATCCATACTTGGTTATAGAATCCATTGGTAGCCTCCGAGCGCTTTCTCTGTCCGTAAATGAGTCGCTGTCGCCGTCTCAACATGATATTGAAGCGTTCTGGGGTTCATACCTGATAAATGTAAGCTTAGTTATTAATTTTCCTTTTGAAGTGCTCTGTACTGTTGGGGGTTTTGTACTTTAAAGTTATTAACACTCTACCTTGACCTCTACCACTATTCATGTATTAGTAGCAATTACCCGTGCTCCGCACGGAGTTTTGGGCATAATACTCTGACAGGTTTGGTGACCGTGTAGAGTACTGCTCATGTGTTTAGTGAAGCTGTTTGTGCGGCGTGCGGGATATTTATTAATGCAGCTCTTTAGATACTTGTTAAAACGAAATATCTTCTGCCTAAACTCACGCTGGCCTTTCTTCCAGCCCTTCCTCTATTGTGGAGTTTTAATTCAACCCACTCTCATTATTTATTTTTTAAGTAACCACACCAAGTGTGATACCATATCCACCAGACCATAACATTTCATTTCATCTCGTGATTATGGGATTAATGCCTTATAAAAATGCCGTAGAGTCCTTACTGGGGGGGGGGGGGATCAGGTTTATTACTTATATGAGGGTCATGGGCCGGATCATGGATCTCTCAGGGGGAGTGTATACTAAACGGTACCATTACATACCGTTGATTTTCTGTTTTGTTCTACTGGATCACTAATGCTCGGCCTCGGCCCAGTCTTATGTATATTTAACCAATAAACCATTAGACTATAACTGTTTGGGGGTTTCTACTTTAAAGATATAACCTCTCTATACTAGTCTTTTTTCAAATGTTTTCTCCGCATCCTTTTGGGACTCGATCTGGAGCGCAAACTTCTGGATTTTTTGCTTTGAAGTTCGCTTTTTATCGATCTGAGCTTCGAAACCAAACATGACGTGTTGGGTTAAGATTGTCAACGCAGAAAAATGCATTTTCTTCAGCGAAACCCTGTGGACATTTGGGAATCCTTTTTAGGCCATGTTTTGTTTCTGGGTATTTCTCTTTCATACTTGAGACAAACGCAGATTGACACAAGAACATAATTAGCTGCAGGTTTCAACCAGATAGGTTGAGGAATATACTGTACAGAGCAGAAAATGTCTGAATCTAATGCACCTCGTCAATTTACACAAATATACGTATGTACGTTACTGAAATTTAAAAAAAACCGTTTGGTCGTGAACCCCAGATCAATAAAAAACCAAATCACAGAAATCTGACCCGAAGTTCGCGCTCCAGATTTCAAAACAATCCGGACAGATTCTGAATACGAAATTATAATAAAAATGCGTTGAAAATGTATTGCGTTTGTAGTTTCCTGAAAGAATTCCTTGGTACTGTTGGAGGTTATGCACAATAGCCGCTTTTAAAGCGATCTTGTCGAGAACTCACGCCCCCGCCTTAAGGCCTACGCCGTTCTTTAAAATTTGAAATTTGTAATTGAATATTAAAATTTCAAATTTCAAATTACATAAATACATGTACATGTACGTAGACAGACACACAGATAATACAGGTCTTCCTTCGGGAAAACCGGTATCAGGTGCCATTTTGAAGAGGCCTCTTGGGGTGCCATATATTGCATGTATTATAATTGGGTATTTATACTTCATGAACAGTGTTATTTAAATGTTATTGCATGCACAGGTCGTCACAGTCATTGGCTAAAGATCTGTAAGCCACACCAGCGGGTATTTCTAATGTTTTGTTAGTCAATGTTCCAGGGGGGTATGGGAAGCGGCGCTTTGCAGATTGTGCATAACAAGCCACAATGAAGACGGGACCAGGGCCTACTTATCGTCCCGTACCCTTGTGTGGACCTCCGAAATGTATGGTCCTACTTTTACAGTACAGAAAGGATAGGCTGCAGGTATTCACGAGATCATCTCGTATATCTACAAAGTTTCAGTGAAGGTGCTTGCACGATAAATGCACTACGGAAATGTGTATAACTGCATTTCTATTTCTCTGACCAACCAGTAAACATGGTAAATACGAACGGCGTACCCCTATGTTAATGACAATACCATATTTGAAGGAACATTTCATTTGCATACCGATCGAGAGATGGCAAATTATGACTGTTAGTCCTGAGCGTTGTACAGCTGCTGCTCGACCTGTGTTACTCCCAGAGAGTAGAGCTTGAGTCACGAATGTACAGGCCAATAGCTAGGGGTAATGATGTGAAGCGCTTTGAGCGACTGAAACCAGTTGGATTTAGCGCTATATAAGTCTCATGATGATTATTATCATGGAGTCACTACTTCACTGGTGCATATATCGACATCATTTTTACAATACGTAAATACGAGGCTATTCATAATACAATGTATATATTTCAGATATTTTTTACTAAGTAAAATCATTATATCACAAATATCAATAGACTGTAAAGCAATTTATCATCAGAGTGCAGGTTATTACCCGCGACATGATAAACTCATATACTGTTGTCAAACAAAAAAAACAGGCAATAATTTATATTGGAGAAAGGACATTTTATGAAGAAGTTAGTACAAATGCTAATTACTTCGTGGGGTGGACACTTTCCTTTCATGCGAAACTCAGACGGCACAGGCGAAATTGGCGATACACGAACTCATGTAAATTTTCCAACAGATAGAAAACAGACATATGCCAACAGCCGTGAGTAGGCTTAATGCAAAATATAATTAAATTGCTTGACAATTCACAGAAGTTAGTGGCCCTGTAATTGCATATCGTGGACATGACATGTGTCATTGATTATTGCCATCAGTGGGACAATATCAATAACTGACCTGGTCGGGGGACTCACATGGCTGGTTGGAGATTGAGCCTTCAGGTCCATTCGGCAACATTCGCGCCTCCTAATTTGATGCAAACTCGCACAGTGCCGAAATTCACAAATTTCAGACACTGGAATTGATCAATTACCGCCATCTTGGTTATCGGCATCCTGAGATTCAGGTGTTTTATAATCCTACGTCATATACTGTGTCACCAGTTTAGACTGTAAATCTTATTCAGGCCGAATTAGTGCCACTTTTTCTCATAAAATGTTTTATTTTATCAATAAGTAACGAAATATGATCTTTATAAATAAAATCAGACACTTACTGGTGGGTTTTAAGATGATTTTATGGAGAATTATAAACGCAGCGTAGGGCAGCAATCATTTTCCCTGGCTTAGTGGTGATGCGATAGCCTCATTGCAAATCGAAAGATTCTTTCCTTTTCTATCCGCGGTGCTGCCTTGGAAGATGGTGGCAACTTAATAACTAGTTCTAGAGGCGTTGTAAGGAACGAAATCAGCGCCTCTAGTGTCAAGATTGAATTTGATGCCCGGAAATAGTCAGGACAACTGCTTGGCCGTGCGAAGGTTGCCGACATGTCACCGGCGGATGGGAATTTGCGAGAGTGATTAATTGGCTGAAAGGCGCCACGTGATGTAAATCAGTTTCTCGCGATTTGTTTTCCGTTCGATACTCTCCCCGCACTTCCTCATCGCTTCAGCCGTTGATTCTATAGCACCTAAAATCTGCTTTGGTTTGGTAAGGAAGCTACTAACACCAGCATATGGCAAAAGGTATGGCGTTCAGTAACAGATTAGGACAAAGATATTGAGAGACTCTGCATCAACATACCAAGATTAGGTCCGTTTGACCATCTAAAATGTAACAAAACATATCAAATGAGTCCCTTAACCACCAAATTGTTACAAAATACATCGAGTTCGATCATCCATCAACTTTTCAAAATCCGGCCGATTCACCGTCGAACCGTGACAATATTTTTAATTGCGCAGCGTACATTCTTTTCAGGGAGTCTTACGGCGGCGACGAGGCTATACCCTTGAAGCTATATTGGTCAAAGGTAAGAAACTGGCCGTCAGCGCCGTGTTTTGACGACACGTCCAAATTGGCCTCAACCATGCCGGCGGTTATTTGAAGAGATTGATATGAGACAAGACCACCATTGATTTTTAAACCTTTAAGCAGCTAAATTGTCAATGTTTGCCCGCGTCGCATCAAATACTGCGTGGAGTTGTGAATCTGAAATTTTGATGTGATATTCCGGACAGTAGGGCAAGTAAATGGAGAAATGTAAACTGGTAGTTGACCACGGAAATTTTTTGATAATCGACAAATTGGACAGACGTTGATATTTCCACTCTTTTCAGCCAACTGGCAGAAAAATCTCAAAACAAATTCGCAAAATTGCCAAATTCGCAAAATTCAAAATTAATTTTTTCATCAAAAATAATTTCTTTATATCTGTACTTGCCATACCAAATATATTTTCAATACCTCTCCAAGTATGCATCTGACAGTTAAAAACATCCTCGCGTCTCTAATTGATAGGTCTGGATCCTCCAGCCTATGAATATTCAATGGTGGTCTTGTCTCATATAGGAAAATAAACGCTGGGGAAGGGTGTAAAGCGTGAACAGCTCTTAACAGCGTATTCTGAACGGAACAAATTTGTTACAGTCACACCAATATTCTCCATATTTTCGCCAAATAGCGCGGGCTTCATGAGATGATTAAGTTGAGCTTATTCCTCGACGGGTCGTGTGAGGAAATGCCCCGGGCGCCAATAACCAAGTCCTGGTCAGCTTGATCTGTCAAAAGAGTTCGTATGCGCTTATCTGTATCGCCAACAACCCGAACAAGCTGTATGGACGGTTGATTCAATGCCTCGCCTCGGGCTTAGGCTCACTAATTAGAAGCCTGGGTGGCGACTCCAGAAAGTTTAAGACACGGCAGACCATCTAAAAATGCCGTTCTTGAGAGGTTCTCGTCGTTAGATGTAATGGATCCGTAGCCTCTGTTAATTGATGAAATCAAAGTGGATACACGGTCTCAAGAATAATGGCGTTTTTGTAAGGTTGGGTATACTGTATGTTGGTGATTTGGAATACCTACTAAGCTGATTTGAGAGTACGGATAAGCAGAAATGACTGGTAAAGGTTGGACCGGATCAGGGCTGCAGCACCCGTTGGCTGGGCTATTTACACCCGCTGAGAACAGGCAATTACTAGTATACGGACGAAGGCCGTGGTTTTGTAGCGGTAATTAGAGAACGCAACCCGCGGTCTACCTACTTTGAAGTTGCCAGACTTCAAGCCGCGAAGCAGCAAGCTTGTTGATGTGAATAACCAGGGCTTTCACCATATTTTGGTTGGGAACGCGCTCAGAATGGATTGAATAATCTCACTCCACATATTATATCGGCTTACAAAAGCAACAGCAGCACTGGCAAGACTCAAGCAAATTTGGCGTGACCGCGCACCATCTCAACTACGATAAAACTTTATCGCAAACTAAAGAACCAAATCCAATGCAATTTTAGCGCATATATTGTGAGAACTTTTGCTTTCTAATCATACGTAATGAGCGAAAAGTCATTGTGAGAAATTACATACAAATTCTGGCTGCTCTCAAACTTTCGGAACCAACTCAGACAGGCAGCTGTGTATTGCCTGCATTTTATAGGCAATAAAAGCTGTAATACATATTTCTGTTCAAAATGAAATTCTTTTACTTGCCGTCTTCTCATGGCTAAAAAAAAGCTTTTCTTATTTTGAAACCAGATTTTTTCATTTATATTAGGTTCATTCATGCGTAACAGTAGGTATATAACGACCTTGTTCTTTTAGCCCTAGAACTGGAAAACATTTGTTTTACGCATGATTTTATCATGTTCCATCATTGATATTCTGCTCGTTCCGTTCCGATCCGTCAATTTGATGAGTCCCCAAGGATGTGAAAAAATGACTTACTGCAATGTTTTATGATCACATTTTACAATCATAGGAGCTCAATTTCGACAAGTCATACAATCCTCCATAAAATTGACTGTCACGCATCAAGAAATCAGAAAAAAGTGCAGTTTTGCAAAACAACACACTGTCTGAGGAATTTATTTATTGTTTTACCTATTTATTGTAACCTCCCCAAGGGAGAAATATCACACACATTCACACATAATGCAACACATATTAAAAGCCCCGGGTCAAATGTTTCACGATGGAGTGCTCAACTGAGCCAGCCCTATTGAACGCTCTGCTGAGGAGGAGACCACGCAGGGAGTACACGATCCCGTCCTCCGCAGCGGGGGCAACCGGCGGCACAGAGAGCGGCTCCACGGTGAAAGGGCCAATTTAGTTGGCGAAAGGTCACTAGAAATTATCGAATCGAGCGAGGTGTCCCGCGCACGAACCCCACTACTAAACGATCAATTTAGCTAAAAAAGCACACCTAGGGGTCCTGGCGGAAGAGAGTCCCGGACAAAACTTCTGTTAAACAATTACAGTAGAACCTCCCTTAGTGGACACCTCTCTATTAAGGACACCCTCTCTATTAAGGACACTAGTTTTGGTCCCAAATTGGGTGTTTCTATTTAATTTGACCTCTCTCATCGGGACACCTCTCTATTAAGGACAGCACTTGTCGATCCCGAGGGTGCCCTTAATAGAGAGGTTCTACTGTATCTACACTTTCTTTGTAGGCTGGCACATAATACAGAGGTTGTGTATAATCAACGACTCCCCGTCTGCAATTTGAGAGTGAATATTTTTGCAGTCGTCGCATGACAACTTCGATTAAGTTAAACTGACGAGCATTTTCACATTAGGGAGTTTTCGCAAAGCCTCCGAAACGCAAACGTAAACACCCGAAGTCTCGATCATATCAGACTTTAACTAAAATCGTTTGAGCATAATATGTATGAGGGTTTACTCAGTCATGGATGTGTTTTATGTATTATTGTGTTTGTGATACCATAATGTACATCTTCTTTTAGGAGGCAATTACATTTATTATCAAAATCTATTATAATAACACTGGAAGGGGGACGAGTTAAATCACACCTCGGGACGTTTTATCGCCTTGAAATTTGGCACAGATGTTGGTAACATGTTATCCTGATGCAACGTTTTGTTTATTTCCGAAAATTTACTTCAGCAGAGCAGAAATGATGAATTTTTAATCGGATCACTATCAATTCTCCTCACCATGCACAGAAGCCAATTATTATTATTATTATTAAGCCATTACTGTTTAGTTATGCAGTGGCTTAATCAATCACCTGCACTCCCTGTGGGGTGGATAACATTACCTGTTGAACAGCTGGGTGTAGGGGATGATTGGAACAGCCTGTAACTGCTGACCTGCTGAACCAACAAGGAAGTTGCATGCACTCATTCTCCATAGCAGACAACCGTCACTGTGTCGGAGTATTGCACACATCCAAACACTAATGACTATGTGTCCCCTTGTGTTATCATACGCTGCGCCCAGTACCCATTAGGCGAATTGATTACACCAGGATCGAATGAAATGTATCCCAACTTGAAGAGATCAGTGCTACTTTTGATGATCAGAAACTAAAAACATGAACAAATCAGTTCCTGACTACAGACCTGGGGAGATGAACATTTAGTGGCAAGAAACCTACATGTAGGCCCTAGCGTCGTCGGATGTCATTTGGTCCCTTCTTACTGATTGGCTCACACTTGTTGGTCTTCATGTAAAGTAAGCTGATGGACGGTGGTTGTCATTGGGAATGAACAGGTCACTTGTGACCTAACCGCTATAATATTTCTATCAGTGGTTATGGTGTGGAGTGTTACTTTAGTGCGAGTTGCGAGTTGCGAGTTACAAAGTGCGAGTTGCGAGTTAAAAATGCGAGTTGCGAGTTACAAAATGCGAGTTGCGAGTTACAAAGTGCGAGTTGCGAGTTACAAAGTGCGAGTTGCGAGTTAAAAAATGCGAGTTGCGAGTTACAAAATGCGAGTTGCGAGTTACAAAGTGCGAGTTGCGAGTTACAAAGTGCGAGTTGCGAGTTACAAAGTGCAATTGATGGTAGTGATTAAGCTTATTGAGCCCGTCAGTCTGCGGTGCCGCTCGCTGCTGTTCCCTTCCCCTCTGTAACTTCTGAACGACACAATATTTTGGGTTGAAATTTGGTCTGCTGATAGAGGGCGGGCCAAAGGTGTGTCGCGTCGAAAAATCGGCCGAGTTTGATTCTCGAGTTGGCCACCAGGGGGCCAAAACCAAAAACACTTAAAGTGTTAGAACTCGCTTAATATTCGTCCGATCGTGTTTGATTCTCGACTTTAGAGGTCCAAATTCATAGACCCCCCGCAGTGCTTACATACTAAGTGGATGGCCCCATAGTCAGAACATGTCTGATTGTGACCATCCCTATGCTGACACAGTCTCAAGGTAGACTGCCCAGAGAGGTTTCAAACTACACATTTTTCAATAAACACCCCAACAGCGACGGGGGACATTCATCGCTATGCTTGTTGATTACTGAATGACGTTCTTCAGGGATCACTTTCCGTGTCCTCAGTGATGGGGCGCTTGGAGAGGGAAGGGAGTACTTTTGCTATCGATTTAACTGCCCCAATGATAGGAAAGATCCCCTTTTTGGATAGATCTTTGAATATAATAATATAAGTATCTCAGCTGAAAAAGGGACAATTTATTCAAGTGGGACCAGCAAATGGCAGGCTGCACACTGGTTTGTTTTGTCCACCAAAGATCACAGAGGAACAACTTGCATGAAATTGAGCAAAAAACTTAAGAGTACAAATTCATATCAGTATAAATTTGATTTTTTTCTACAATGAATCGACATGGCAATAATGTTACAACAGTAGATTAAGAGGGCTTGTCGACAATTATAGGCTTTAGTGCAGAAGATCAATTTTTCAAACGAACAGTAATTTTGCATTTTATAATTGGTCCTTTACAAAGTTAGGCCAAACCTTTTTATAAGTTCTGTACACATTTGCTGACAGGTCTGTAAGTAACAGAAGAAAGGCTAGCAAGACGAGAAAGACATCCATACTTGATTATGTTCAGGGGGCGGAACCTGGAGTTGCTTTGTAACTCGCAACTCGCACTTTGTAACTCGCAACTCGCATTTTTTAACTCGCAACTCGCATTTTTTAACTCGCAACTCGCACATTGTAACTCGCAACTCGCACTTTGTAACTCGCAACTCGCAACTCGCATAAAAGAAACCCTCGATGGTGTGTGGTTAATCATTTTCCCTGTCCATTAGCCTAGGTCTATTGACAAGGAATCTTCAATAAAAAAAATCATATTGATTATAAAGTAAAATCCTTAAGTGTCGGCCATCTTGAGTTCTAACAATGAAATTGATGTGAAGGCAAAATGCACAGCCATTTCACTACGGATGTCGCCCACCCCTTGGCCATCCCGATTAAAAAATGTTAAACGGCATCCAGCGAAAATGCGCATAATGTATATGGGGGCTTGGCCTGCAGATCCAGAAACGGTATTTGATCGGTGAGTCTAGGGTATATACTATATAATCCAGGCGGATCGTCAAGGACCATCGTTTACTTAGAAGATTGTCTGCAAAGAAGTCCTCAAAAAATAACAATCGGATTACACTGCCATTGGCCTCCAATATTATTTTATCATCTTTTCCCACTCTTCAAACAAGTACTTCTCCACGGGTCCATTTCTCGTGAAGATACACCATAAACAGTGTAGCTATATTGTTTATGTAGACGACTTTAGAGACGCTTCTTTGACAGATACATACTGATACAACGAATTCAGCTGCATTTCACATCTTATGTAAACATTCGTTCGTCCATCCATCCGTCACACCGTTTGTGCGTTCGTTCGTTCGTTTATTCTTTCGCAGACACGGTCACTCAATCACTCAACGGCCAACTCACTGACACAAACTATCATTCGTTCATTGATCGGTGTAGCCAGAGTCCTTCGTAAAGCCAACTAATTATGCCTGTGTTAATGCCAGGGTCTCTCTCCTCTTCCAACAAATAATCATAGTAAAAAATGCACGTCGGAATTGAGACCCACCAATGAAATAAAGGAAAAAATTAACCCCGTGGTTAAAGCAGATCAACATGTCACTGAGGGGTTAAACACCACTAAGAAAAAGACTTGGGCGTGCTCATCACCGCTTCGCATCAGAATGTAATATACCGCATAGAAAGATGCATTTGGCAAAAGAAGTATCAGAAACGCTATACTAACTGTGATGAGCATTTTCGTCATGCTGTTCAGCTTCGAACCTTCGCATGAAGTTCCAGATTTCGGGTAATTTCTCCGTTTTGCCTGACTTCGACTTACTTGGAACAGTATCGAACTGTTAAAAAAGATAATGCCGAGAAACGGAACTCCAACTGAAAGTATCGGATAGATGATCTCACTGTAAACGTTGCGGTAAAAGGTGATATAATTTGGGTCCTGTCGGGGAAAGCAGTTCAAAGGTTCACCACCCGAATGTCTGAATCCATACAATATATGAGCATCTGCGCCACTGATAAAAACAAAAACAGCCAGAATTACCATGCATGCGATTCTTTTCGTACAGATAAATCTTGCTTTTAACGGATAGGAGACGGATATCCACCTCTCAAAGCGTAAGCAGCATAATGTTCCAATGAGAGAAATGTGTGAAAACGGTGCCCGCGAATTTGAAACCTCGACAATCCACCCATTGGTACAGAGGAATACCACCCCACCGTGAAAGGAATCCCCAAACGAAATCGCCTGTGTAAAGTACGACCGTGTCGGCAACAGCCAGAACAGTGAGGAGAATTCGTGTTGATGATTTCCCGACCTTGTTGCCATGCACGAAAACCGCCATCGCTAACATATTCGAAATTGACCCAATGACCATTAAGATTGGTATAAGGCGTTTCCGTAGTAGAACGTTAATGGCAGTGTCAATTTTGATTAAAGAGAGCATCCACTCTGGAAAACCACCAGCTCCCTCATTACCTGAAGTTGTTGACTGTTGTTCATTAATTGCATCCATGATGAGTTTCATCTAATTGTTGGAATATTTAACCAGCATTTGCACTGAGCGATGTTGCCAAAAAACCTATAAGACCGTTTTTATCCAACCGAAAATGGGCTGTTTCGATATCTGCTAACAATTGAAGTATCAAAGACAAAGGTACCGCCGTTTCAAATTCATTTCATCATAGCTATACTCTCGGGAAAATTATTGGATGCCTCCCTCTGTCAGGGTTAGACGCCTACGGACAGTGCGACTCCCTCCGTCGGAGTTAAGACGCCTGTCGACCAGGAGAAACTGACGATACAATCCGAACAATTAATCAAATTGACATTTGAATTTCATCTTTATTGGACGTTGATGTTGCTGTGATCTCTGTTGACGAGGTGTGTATTCTACAGTGTACGATGCGTACTTACATTGCTCGTCAGCTTAACACGTTCTGTCGTTATTCTCTAAACTGGCTTCGGCTCGGAAGAATGAAATAACTTTGCTTCCGGTGAATTGGTGATTGTTCAGAGATACAGAACGCACGAGCAGCACTGGGGCGTGGTGAATTGTGTATACTGCATAATGAAAAAACATCGCACATATCTGTTGAATGACTCGAGCCTTGAATGAATCCCCATCTCCATGCGCTGTAGGCTTAAGTTTTCGACACAATGAGACTGACTGATGACAGAGGGTATGAGTTCACCTGCATCTATACAAGAGTTCTATTTCAACATAAACAGTTTAAAAATTATTGCCTTGACTTGCGAATGGCCTTATATTCAGTGTTCGCGAAAATGTTAAGCCGATGAACTGTTCTGTCCTATTTGACAGTGGCGTGAATCTACCCTTAAAACACTGAAATAATGACAAGTAACACCTTTAACGTTTACTCTGTCTATATAGATGATATTTAGCCCTATTTTCCAATTATAAGAATACAAGATAGTGTTTCACTCGAAGTTGCCTGAAGTCACCTGCACAGTTTTGTACATTCGTGCCCAGCTGATTTCGACAATGTAAACGTGAAATCAATGTGAGGTCGAGCCAATCTACTTTGCGGTTGACTATTACTAAGGCCACTGAGCTGTAATTTATTCACTTATTTCAAGACAAAAATTTGATTTCTTTGGCAAATTGAACTCATGCTGGAGATAATAGTCAACCTGTGATACATCATAGTTGTGTTGGATTTTACTGAAGGTGTGGCCGTTGACAAGGGCTCAGAGAATAACAGTGAGAAACATTGGCTTCTAGATTATTTGAAAATTATTGGTTATACGTACATTTACATGTACACTGGACGCAGAAGATCGGCCGAAACTTGTCTTGTCATAGAGGAAGGACGATCAGCATGACTAAGTGGACTGCATCGGAGTCTACGTTTTGTATGCATCACGAGAGCTTGGAAAGCTGCAACTAGCGTTAAAAACGGACGCTGAAGCTACATGTATACCAAACCATGCGCAGGCAAATCGAGCTAGTTTTTACCTATAGTCTGATTCGTGCTGTTGCCAATATGAAATATGATCGTAAATCGCAATTGTCAGGAGAAACCCGATATAGTAATATTATAATATTTACTCAAAACAATTTGGATACTTCATATTTTCTTAATTTCGAGGTTTTAGAGGTAAGAGTAACGGTGAACAAACCGCTTTGGTGCACAACATTTTGTATCATTATCAAGTCAACAATAACGGCTGCGACGTACTCCAAGCCCCCCAAGGGGCCTTGAAGCACGTGAAAGATCTCTTCTGGTTATAGATGGCAATGCATCTGAGAATGAAGCATGAAGTAGATGAAGAACAAGTCATAATGTATTATAAATATCTTATCATTATTTATCATCAGTGTTAAGTTTGTATCAAATTTAGAATCGTAATAAGTGAAATAAATGGCACAACGTGATTCCTTGTGAGTTGAGCAACTTAAAAACGACAAACCTTTATTTTCCGGAAAATACATGTATCGAATCCGGCTTAATTAGACAAAAGTAAATTAGACAATGCTATATCAAATAGTAGTCATTTTAGACAATAGTAAATTAGACAATGGTAATTTTAGACAATGGTAATTTTAGACAAGGGTAAATTAGACAATGGTGAACTAGACATAAGGATAGGTAAATTATACCTAACCCTAACCCCAACACTTAACTCACTTAAAATGAAATTTGTCTAATTTACCTAACCTCATGTCTAGTTTACCATTGTCTAATTTACCATTGTCTAAAACGACCGGTGTCTAGATGACTATTTCTAATTTAGGATTTTCTTAAACGATCATTGTCTTGATTACAATTTTCAATTTACCATTGTCTAAAATGACCGTTGTCTTGATTATCATTTCTTATTTATCATTGTCAAAAACGACCGTTGTCTAGATTACCATTTCTAATTTACCATTGTCTAAAACGACCATTGTCTTGATTACCATTTCTAATTCACCATTGTCTAAAACGACCATTGTCTTGATTACCATTTCTAATTTACCATTGTCTAAAACGACCGTTGTCGTGATCACCATTGTCTAATTTACCATTGTCTAAAACGACCATTGTCTAGATTACAATTTCCTAATTTACCATTGTCTAAAATGACCATTGTCTAGAATACCATTGTCTAATTCACCATTGTCTAAAACGACCATTGTCTAGATTACCATTTCTAATTTACCATTGTCTAAAATGACCGTTGTCTTGATTACCATTTCTAATTTACCATTGTCTAAAACGACCATTGTCTAGTTCACCATTTTCTAATTTACCATTGTCTAAAATGACCATTGTCTAGATTACAATTTTCAATTTACCATTGTCTAAAATGACCATTGTCTTGATTACAATTTTCAATTTACCATTGTCTAAAACGACCATTGTCTTGATTACAATTTTCAATTCACCATTGTCTAAAATGACCAATGTCTAGATTACCATTTTCTAATTTACCATTGTCTAACATGACTATTGTTTCATTTACCATTGCATAATTTACCATTGTCTAAAATGACTATTGTTTGATTTACCATTGTATAATTTACTTTGTCGAGAATACCGTTTTCTAATTAACTTGTGTCTTATTTACTCGATACCGCTTCTACCACTTGTATCATCACCCTGGGGAATCACTTCAGTAATCAGGCAGGCCTTCCAAGGGGTGGGAATCGAGAATAGATCTTCAATAATTTTGGGTGTGTATAAAACAGAGACCGAAGACCTAAGACCCCTCTTAGTTTTTTTCAACTTTTGGGTTACCAGAATATTTTGGGAAGAACCGAGTTACAAAACACAGCTAAATTACATGTAGGTCGTCTCAGACGTCAGACTTCTACTTTATTATTATTATCCAATTGTTCCACGCCGTTATCAGATCATCGAACAATGGGATCAACGTTCACTTTGGCATTTCGGGTATTTGCGAAAACCCCCTTTTGATAAACTACGCGTACGTGCACAATGATATTTTGAAATCTGACTCGGACTTGTGCATAACATATTGATGTGAGGTTTTTTTTCACGGGTAGCAGATAAAGAAAATCAAATATAAAAAGCGTTTTTAAAACAGGGATTATAATGCCACTTTTGTATATGATGAACGAGAGCCTGAGACTGTTTCATTCCGTTTCTTTCTCAATTTAATCACCAACAATGTGCTCTCTTTAAAATGTGATATCAGCTCACTTAGTAAGCATAGTTATTTATCAATTTTCTATAAATACATGTATAAGACAGTTATTTTCAGAAATCCGCCAGACGTCAGATTATCCCATTAGCTTTGACATGATTCGTATTGGATGTCAATTGGATGGCTTCATTAAGGTGATGTGTATGCATTTTTTGTATTTTAGAATGGTGGAAAGCGCATATAAAAAGTATTCCTTGCTTCAATTTTTTTTAATATCCGAGAGTGAACAGTAGTACGGTGGCTGGGAAAGGCCACGCATAACACAATTTTTTTCGTTTTCCTTAGAGCAAATTTTTCGTTTTCCCGACTTTATTTCGTTTTCCTGTGATTAATTTTTGTTTTCCTGACCTAACTAGCGGAGGTCAATTTGGCATGAAACCAGGTTTTATTGCAAAAAACTAAGTTGTTTTTAAGTTGTTTTGTATAAAACCAAGTTTTTTACGTAAAAAGGTAGGTTTATTGGCCATTTGTCCAGTTATTGTTAATAAACCAAGATTCTTTGCTATAATACTAAGTTTATTACCACTGGATGAAAAACTTATATTTCAGGGAATAAAACCAAGTTTATTTGTTAAACTTGACATTTGTGTATAGAAACAAGGTTTATTAGGTAAAAAACTTGGTTTTATTAAAGAAACTCGGTTTATTAGCTAATAAACAAGGTTGTTTTAAAAAAACCTATATTTTTTCCAAATAAACTTAGTTTATTAGGTAAAAAACCAGGTTTTTTGAATAAATCTAGGTTTTTTTAATTACTGGACACTCCGCTTGCCATAGACGGTTACGTTAAATATCCTCTTTCAGTTAATCCCAATAAAATACATAACGACTCTGTTAAAGCTAACGGTAGCTTCACCAGATCAGCCCTGATGACTCGTCGTCAGCCCAGAAGGGTCATTCGAAATACTAAATACGAAATACGAACAGGAAATGGCGCTGAGTCTGCGTGCAGACTCTGAAGTCTCCGCCACGGATGGGGGTTTGGGAGTGGCGAGAGGGGATGTTAGATGATTTCAGGGCTCTTATGTGAGGGAGGTGATGGGGTGGTGGCTACATTTAAGAAAAACGAAGAATAAACCGATACACGATGCACACAAAATGGCGTCGACCAGATTACGTTAGGAGTCGTAAAACTGCGTGCGCTTTGTGAAAAAACCGCTGAAAATCGCGCAAGAAAAATTGCGAAACCCAATACTGCACATCTACAAAATAAACGAATAAAGTCAGTGGAAATATTTTTTTTAGTTCATGCCTTCATTCGCTAAAACTTCGTCTAGATCACTTACCGGAACCTCGTCTCCAGACCGGGCCGTAATGCATACACAGCGTACAGAGATATACATTGTTGTATACCTGGGCACTGGTTGTAACTGGGGGGAAGAATTTGCCTACTTACACAAAACTCTCCGCCGAGCCCCTATCGGGCGCGGCGGAGACTAAGTACGAAATACGAAATACGACATTCGAAATTCGAAATATGAAATTCGAAATTCGAAATGCGAAATTCGGGATTCGAAATTCGATATTTAATATTCAACTCAACCAATCAGAATACTTTAATGAAAGCACGTGACTCAGAGAATAGGTAATGGCGAAGCTACCAATGAAGATAACAGTTGTCGATGGCCAGGAAATATTCATTTTTATTGTGAAAGAAAATTATTCATAGAGAGGAGTGATCTTTTTGTGAGACAGCCTTCTTTCTTTTCTTCTTTCCACTCCGAGGTGTAACAGGTGTACTTGATTTTATTGATATTTCCCAAGATTGTAATTCCTCCTAATAATTAATTTGAAATCTGTATCAAGCCTTCTGATCCCTCTGTTCAATGACTGGCAGTCCCTATTGTATCTGAACTGCAAGGTCAAGATCTTGCAGCCGCTGGAGGGTTAAACTTGCGTTGACCTGGGTATCGGCTGACGGTTTTATTCTTTTATACCAAGGACCAACAACCCATATCCAGCGACCGGTAATAGTAATTTAACATATGATTGCGTTTTTATGGGTGGCTGGGAAAGGATATCATGCAATTTTGTTTTCAAAATAATCTCGGAATTCCGACTTTTTACGACGTCCTTCATGTCTTGTCAGTGGCTGTGCCGTCAACACACACATTTTCATTCAACTTTCCTTTTCACATTTCGTTCGAATTAAATCATGGTAAGTACCGTATAAGTACAAACATGTTCGTTTGAGAACAACTAAGTAAATATATATTAACCAGAATTATTGCGTGTCAGGAGTTTAAGCCTCAATTTCGTAAGTCAGAATTCCGAGATAAAAAGTCCGAATTCCGAGATAAAAGTCCGAGATAAAATTTTATTTTTTCAAAATAATCTCGGTATTTTGTTATAACAGTATTGTAACTATAGGTCACGCACCTGTAATAAAGTTTCGGGGTTTTTTTCTTTTAAAATGGTACTTTCTACATGCTCATAACTTTTTCCTGGATGTTATCTTGGAGGAACGCTTTGACAGCCAAATAGACCTATCTTAGCCTGTCAAACCATAAAATTTTCGTTGTACGTTATGCATGATAATTTCAGGGTTTGGGGAATCTGAAGTTCGGGGGTGACTTTTGACGGCTTTTAACCCGCGAATCAGCTTTTTCACCACGACAAGAAGATATCAAATGAGAGCTAAGAATCTTAACTTTTTGATTATACCATACCCAAGTGAACGACACTGAGACCTTTGTCAGATTAACCCCTTATGTCTAGAATACTTGTGTGTGCCAAATGTGAGCCAAAGCATTTGTGACATCTCCTTTTCGAGAGAATGGTGCTCAGTGATACATTATCGGATGATTATAATCAAGGCGTCATTAGATCAGTAGTAGCCCCTTCTTTATGGTACAACTACATGTATAATATTTGCCAAAAATTGATTATCTCCGACGTATTAACCCTTTGCTTCTGGATTAATTTTTTATTGACTCACCCTGTAGAAAACGTTACAACAGATTTGAAAGAAACCTCGCTTTTATGAGTACGATACATCAATTTATTCCCACGTGACGTCACACAATGTCATCACAATGCGCGTTTGCCATTGGTCGATTCGAAAAGTACACATGGTCTTCGCCAGGTAATCGCTAAAGACAGCACTGGAATTGTCTATCAACTTTCCAAACAGCTTTAGTAAAAACCGCTCCACTTACATGATAAAAGCAAAGTACATTACAGTGCCGGGGCTTCCGCTTGCTCAGTAGGTTCATTGCCGTTCGTTTTCTGTTTTGGAGGCCAAAGACAGAGATATGTGCGGTGTAGCCTACTTAGCCTGAAAACCGGCTAAAGACGAATCAAATACATTGAAATCACCGGTAAATGATATTTGATAGCGCCAACAAGCTGCAGGATAGGTCTCTGAGTCAGACGTAGATTAAGATATTACATCGGAAGGAAAATAATAACTAATAGAACAAACCAACTCACCTGTCAACATACAAATTGGGTATGTCGCGGACTGATATCCAAAATGGTCGCCACTGAATGTGAAACTGCCATTGATTGTGAGATTGTATCTGAAAAACGCCGCGACATTCCCGATACAAAGTACCCTTTGAACACATGAACCCACAGTTTATATTTCCAATCCAATTTTCTAAGTAATTGTCGCATCAAAATGGGTTAACTCGGCTGAAACAGTCAGACTCAAATTTGATTTATTATCAGGCTTCGCCCAAGGGAGCCGTTAGATGTGATCTGCCGTCACACCAATGACAACTAGGCTGCACAGATATTGAATAGTGTTGATCATATTAAGATATGGCTTAGTTTAATTGCCTGATTAATCTAACGTAATAATCACATGGCGGTTATCGGCTGATGGATGTATGAAATTGTGCACAAGGTGGGTCATGTGCATAATTCTATGATGTCGCCATCAATATTTCAAGTTCAAATTAAATTCCTTGAGCATATCATATTTCATGACGATTGATTAAATAGTACTGAAATTAGAAAGTTGTGTCCCGATGTGAGCATCGATGAAAATATGGCTGATTTAATTTCTTTCAAAAAATAGAACTGCCTTTTGAAGGGTACATTGTACGCCGTCCGTTCACATATACATGTATTTACTTATGGTACAACTACTCTACATATACATCTAACACCAGGCGACGCAAATAGTCATAATACGTGCATGAATGCATCCGTTATCTGTATAAAGTTAAGCATGCATGTATCAGTTTTCCCGATCGCTGCATGGTTATTTAGGGTATTAGCGCACGGGGATTGTCATGAAAATACTACAACCTTGGTTAATCGTTTCAGTCATCGCAAGTCCGCCAAAAACGGCAGGTTTTCTCTGGTGTCGGCGGTGGCGTTTGTCATTGTCATGGAAACGACCACCGAAGTAAATAAAGGGCCTAGGCCGTTAAAAAATTGCCGCATTCGAACACATTGTAAAGTGGTCTAAACTCGTATTAGCAGTTCCCTAATACCGACCACAGAGGCCTGTGTAGAAACCTACATCATGTAACATGTGGCATTGAAACAAAAACGCACCTTCCTTCCGTGAGATCACTTGATCTGGGGTGCATGTGCAAGAATTTGAGAGAAATTGGCCTTTCCATTAAGGTGTCGTAGTTACAACCAAACGGGCAAAGTACGCATTTTGCCCTCTGTCGCTATGAACATTAGATCAAATTAAAAACCTCTGAATAATATCATCTATCCTTATCAGAAGCGCCTGGGACAACGATATTTGAGATGTTATCGTAGTACGGCACTTGCAATATTTTCAGGTTTAGTCCACCTGGTGACCAAACGAGAAACCAGATCAAATCAAGATTTGGTTCACAACCTGCGTAAGGTCTAATTTACCAGGGCCTTTATGATGTTAAGACCAATCGTTTCCACATCACAACAGCACGTGGCAATTATCTCACACCGTGTGATCTGAGTTGAGCCTTCGTGAGACCACGGGGAGTCCTTAAAATGTGAGAGAGCCAGACACAGGACACCTTGGTGACCGCCGGTAGTGACAGGAAGCACAGATGGTTTGTGCGCGCGTGTCACTCGGCAATAGGCGAGTTTCGAAAATTGACTAGCACAGGACGTAGACTTGCACAGACTTTCGTACCTCGTGCTCCATTTTTTGTATGGTTGTGGCGTTCGTATATGGTTGCGGTGTTCGTAAAGTTGCGGCGTTCGTTATGTACAAATTGCGTAGGCAGATTTCGCAATCTGTACGAACAACGAAGTACGAAGATATGTGATGTCACCAGGTCATGTGCTAATTATTCACTAAACACTCGTAAATCATATTTTATACTTCGTTGTAAAAGGAATCGGGAGTTTGTTTCAAAAATCATTCCAAAAATAATTTATTTTACATACTTTGTACTTTAGCGTTTGTAGCTCTTGGGCCTATCAACCCTAACGAACAACGTAGCATGAAAAACGAAGGAAGACGATATAATCTGGTGTCATCAAGTATTGAATTCATTTTAGCGAATCGGTTTTCACACATAGTAGCCTGAAGATGTATGAGGTGATTCTTCATAACTACTGTCAACAAAGAACTACATGTTTCGTAAATCACCCGTCAGATCGATGCAGAGACGAGACCACCATAGATTTCGAAGAAGCTTGGGCGATCGATACGACAGTGACGTTGCAGTTGTGCCGGACACGAGCGGCCGGAAAACAAATGACCTTTAAGGTGCGGTTTGTTCGTATTAGAAATGAACATTGCCACAGCACGCTACCATTTAGGCCAGTGAGGTACTCTAGAGTGTACCTCTTCATCAAACTCACTTAATTCAATTTCTTAACAACGAACATGACCTTAACGGACTGTGGTAACAGTCATCGCCGGTGAAGGGGTACCATGAGTTGGGGATGAGTTCTGCAGTGCATGCCTAAAGTTTGGTTTAAGGGCATGGAACGGTTGATTGTTTCCAGTGATCATGGCAGGTATGATATATTGGGCTGAAACTCCCAGCCTGAAATAGAAGCCTTCATTCATGGTATTAGAGGGATTTTGTCAAATAGCAGCAATCCGATCCGCGAGTAATGACAGTGCGCATCGACTAATTACGACGGACTAACTCATTTCTGATTGGTCCATTAGTTACACGGAACCTGATGTTGCATTAATTGCAGTCATCAGATTGCCTTAACTAGTTCGTCGTTGCCAATTTGAAAAATGGTCAATCCAGAAGTTCCGAAAATTTAGCCGAAAGGTGATCAGCTTCCGGTTAACGTGGTTAATCTTTTGAATAAGATAGAAAAATAAAGATTTAAGGTTTTGGTGAATTTGTGTCTAACCCTAAAGAAAAAAATAAAACTGGCTAGGTGTCGAATGCCTGCATGGGGAGAGGGGTACAAGGGTCACATTGACCTCTGCAATATTTGAGAACCCTCTGTATTAACAGAGAGTGGAAATATCTGTGCCTCCCTATTCATATAAACAATGAAATGTATATGGTACGAGAGTTTCCTTTGATCTATTTACAATCCTATTATTGAGTATTAACCTTTCTAAGGACCTTCATCCAGCTGTATCGTACTTACGAATATCTCTATCTAATACCCCATATTTAGTGTTCGTTCAGTACCATAGGTTTTTTTTCCTCTTTATCCATCAGGATCAAAGGAACTCACATTTCATACTTAAGACGCACCAGATAACTACATGTAGGTCTTAGCATGAAGCTCACATGATTATTAGCTTCATGGTCTTGGTGCCTTGTTGGTAAATGTAGAGTCGTGATTAGAAAGTCGATTTAATATAAGCTTGATCTTGAATGCTTTGCGTAAGTTAAAGGGGAAAGCCTTCCGTAATTATTGGTGGTCCAGGAAATGGAAATGCAGTTATACACAATGCCGTAGTGCAGTTTATGCATACGAGTTTACGCAAACTTGGGATATATAGTTAGTATTAGTATATTTGTCTACACAACGGCAATGTTGAATTTTTTATTCAGCAGGTTTCCTTTACTCCTATAGGTGGTAGGAGTCCATGGAATTTGGAGTCTAGCTAATGGCCTATATACAAAACGTGATTGGAAATATTCAAAGTCAACTATATATTTCAAATTGAACTTGGAATTTACCATTTTGCGTTGATACGTATTACATTTAACTTTTAGCTGTGCCGTTGTGCAGACAGATATACGAATACTATACTTTAAATGCTAAATTTTAACAAATTCGTATGCATGTGTAAAACTGCATTTCTATTTTCCTGGACCACAGTAAATGGCGTAACCCTTCAAAGACTAGGTTCGTTCGAGTACCGTTCACGAAATAACCTTGCCTTTCACTACATTACATTGCATTGTTACCTTGTGACCCACGAGGTAAAAAAGAAGCCTCACTGATGAAGCCTCTTGGCCACGAAGCTTTTACAGCAGAGGCTGATTCCTAAAGCGCCAGGGACCTTCCGTAGGACTTGATGGTTTCTTCTCAAGTAGCAGAGCGGTAACTCCGGTGCATCGGATAACACACTCATGAATTTCCGATGACGTAAATCGCGGGGAACTTCGCTGATCGTAAATCGTTTCTGCCGACTTCAAAAGTCATAATAGCTATTTTGCTATAGCCATATAGAAGGAGTAAAGACACTGACGGGTTTTGCAGCCTCATTGCGTGGAGACATTGAAGAGATCGCTGGTAACTGCCGCAATAAATAACTCTAGATCCGTGACGAAATCTGATTTGTGTCGCAGCCGTTTAGTGTTTTTCACACAGATCGTGCCAAAGGAACTTGGCCAACCTCTTGTTACTTAACTGTAATGGTGTGATCACAAATAGTGATGTTACACAGCCGTTGGCAGCAGGTGTCATAGTTGACCGGCATTAGTTGACACCGTGAAAAAGCATTGGTTAGGCCTACTTTAAGGATAATCTAGTGTTGCGTTATATCAATATATTTTGGTAAATGTGATCTGGTCACATTTCTGAGTTCAACTGAGTACCTTTGGCCAGAACGATATCAAAACACTTTACACTGAGTACAAACCAGTGCTACACCACCAGGAAATTGGGGTATTTTGATGCGAATCAGGTATTTTGTAATGGGCGATATCACATCGGCATCAAAACGTGCTCTTGGCCAACCTTAGAATTAGGCCATTTTAAGGTAGATTCGTGTCTTCTTATAACACGCTCGTACAAAGTGACCATCAAAAGCTCAGAGATTAAGCGCATACATGTAGGAGGAATATTCTGTTCGCCGAACATTCTATCTATATAATGTATTTTTAGAAAAAAAATGGATCGTTGGCACCTGCGCGCATGCCTCGATGTGAGAGTCCAAATCTGAAACGGATATGTCGCATCGTAAAGTCTGCAGGATTGTGCAAAACTCAAATTATGATATCTAGTTAAAAACCAATTAAGTCTATTCTTACCAGTCAAATCTTTTAATGCAGATGGAAAGGTAAAGGTTATATAAACATAATATTGAAATAGATAGGTAACCTTTTCTGATCAATAAAATATAGATTTTTTTTAGCGCACAATGCATGTGTCTTCGGTGAACCCCAGCCTTAAACCGCTGTCGTGTAGTTAGTTAGCGGTGAAACGAGTAGCCACCTATGTAATTGAAGACTGACAAAATACAATATTTTAGAGAAAACTTGACAAAGTGATACGTAACACGTTTAAGCATAAATGAGGCACGCAGACTTATGACGGACTTTTGGTTTTCTCCTTAGGCCTCGGGCAAAAACATCGGTACCAGCATGCCAGTCTCACGTACGTAGCATAAATCATCCACAAAATTGGCCCGTCACACACCCCATACTCAGGCCAGGAACGGTCAGCTTGTCTTACTTCACACACCGTATTTCTCATGAATTATAGCGCTTGTTGCAAGCTGTTACGGTCGTAATTAGCTCGGCTTGCTTGTTAGCTGTCCGCGTGATAATACTACTCGGGGTTGACAGGCGACTCCTGGAGCGGATGACCGTGATTTTACTGCCAGGACTGAACTAAATGGGGCCTGCCTGGCATATAAGATGAACATTGTGTCAAGGGGTTGCAAATTAGTCACCATGGGGGGGATGGCGATGCATACCAAACGCGTTTTTCCTACGTCCGAAATACCAAAGGCCAGGCGCGGCATTTTCGATATCTGTCAGGTTATTCTGATCATGAAATTGCTCCGGTAAAGGTTGGGTAATATTACAAGGTGGCACAAAATATATTAGACAGGTACTTATCTTGAATAACTGTCTTGTAATGAAGTCATTAGATCTTGTCTAAGGGTACGTCTTAAAAATAAAGGTTTTCGACCTTTTGATGGCTATTCAGCCTACACAATGCGCACCCCAGGCAGTTTTTTTTCGTAAACTGAAAACTTTTATGGTGCTCAAAAACATTTATTTCTAAGAAGGTGTGTACATGGGGCTTAGGTCCGCGACAAATGCTCCCCCTTTTTGTTTTAATTGATTTTTTCTGGGAATGAGAAATAACGTTTTTGGGCTTCCTGGCTTTGAAAATCATTTCATCACTTCTAAAATTGAACTATTTTATTTATTCATTTAATCGTACATAATAGTACATTCAACAGAGTGCAGTGCTGTACGTGGTGCCGATTAACAGTCCGAAAATGGAGTATATTTCTTGTTTTATAAGTTATATTTGAATTAAGCATGAATGAATTATCTACGGAAACAAGAATATCGGCAAATTACGAATCAATCGCTAAAAAAGACAAGCTACTAATTTCTGTATATGCTGTGCAAAACGACCTCTTGTCACAAAAGTTTTATTGTCATATTCATAGGTCGACTATTATTATATTAAACACCATCTAAACTGGGGAACAATATCATAGTTCAGCCTGCTTATTGAACAAGTCAATTTGGTCCCAAAAAATGCTTCATCGTGATTTATCTTTATATTGATCTGGGCTTTCCATTGGGATAATTCGGTTGTCAATTTCAATTTTAATCATTTCTTCTCTGCTTAGAGGAACAAAAATAATATATAAATTTTTTTATAAAGATATATAGCTGACAGGTGTATCCCCATTTCGCCTACACCCATTTCGCCTACACCCATTTCGCCTATTACCCATTTCGCCTACCCCCATTTCGCCTACCCCCATTTCGCCTACACCCATTTCGCCTACTCACCATTTCGCCTACACCCACTTCGCCTATTCACCATTTCGCCTACTCACCATTTCGCCTACTTACCATTTCGCCTACTCAGCATTTCGCCTACTCACCACTGTGTTCACCTATAACTGAGTTCACTTCAGGCTGAGACAATAAATCAAACTTAATGAATTCCTTAAAAACAAATGCAAGTGAATCCTATTATATGCAATGTTTAATACTTGAACTATTTATGAAAGCTGTGAGGAAGAGATACCTGTATATTCAGCTAAATCACTTTGTAATCACTTTGTAATTTAATAATTAACATTAAACCAATTAGTAGTAAACCAATTAATCTAGCCAATAAACATGCATAATTGATTATTATACACTGAGTGTGTTTCTTTGTGATGTTTTGCTCAAACTAACACTTAACGTAACTCAATGCTGGCAAGTGTTCTTACAATACACAAAATGCATCCATATGAAAGCCATTTTCATCGATGTCAGATTATCAAGCTCTTGACCCTACTCATGGCCCTACTCAGTTCGTCTGATAGTATTTAGTTGGTATTTAGTTGGATAAACTGCATCTTTCTAAAAGCATTACAAAATTCTGGCACCAATAGACATTTCAAATTAGACTAGAAGGCTGAAACATCTTTTGAATTTGAAGTCACTATCATGGAGACACTTTTGGAAAGGAGGACATTGAGATACATCGAACATATATTCAAATCAGATAACATTTACTTAATGTTATGTAAGAACTTGTTACTGGAGGGAAGCGCGTCGTACCTGAGTAAAAACTTTATCAAAATCAGTCGGAAATATGGTTTTTGTAAATATGACGCTGTCCGCATAAATTACTCATATTCAATTGTAAATGGAGTTGATGAGAACACTGAATCATTTAGAATCGCACAGCAAAGAGGTACTAAAATTGAGGGATTCCGGTCATTGTCTCTTATCAAAGGAAGAGTTAGGACAAATTATAGACTTCCTTTGCACTATTTAATAATACATAAGATACGTTTTTGTAATGCACTTAAGGTTCAAAGGTTCATTGCAATAGAGGCGAAGGCTAATAGGTAAAAGTAATTAAAAAAGTATCAGATATACATTAGTATCTATTGATACAAAATCTGTGGCACACCAAAGGGAATTTGAAAATGAAATGCAAGTTCTTAATATGTAGCACTTTTATTCGGTACAACTATACAGTTTCAAAGCGCTTTACATTCATGCCATAGAAACCATCCGTTAGAAACTACGGAGGAAAAAGTTCAGAGTAACACTGGCCGGAGCCTCGAACCCACGACCTTCGGATCACAAGTCAGCCGCTCTATCACTGCATCACCGCGCTTCCCAAGAATTTAGGCAGTCTGGTGTCTTGGCCAGTTTTCCACGTTTCTTACTTTGGAAAAAGTTTTCTTTTTATCACATTTGGTTTGGAGCAATAATGTGGGAGACAGATTTCTAAAAAAAATGCGTAACACTCAGAATTATGATAAACATTAATGTTTATGGATGATCCGCATACCCATGCCTGACCAACGATTTTAGAGGGTTGATCATTTCAAGTAATGTCTGCTCCCCAAACGCCAATATCGCCAATGGGCATGACTGAACCTGTTTATATTGAACCTCGCAATCAAATATCTGATATTATTATTGGCATTGGGACCCAGCCTTGAGGGTTGCTCTTGCTAAGGGCGCCAGGAATTGTACGAGTCACTTCAATGCGAACCCTATCAGGCGTAATAAACAGTACAAGGCCATCCGCCAGCTGTTGATCAGAATACCACAAATTATAGGTAATTCGGAAATATGTCTAATTTTTAATGAAATTGCGAGTAATTTATCTGCAAAAGTCGCCAAATCATAATCATTGCTTTACACGTAAAGAGCTGAGGTGAGGCAGGGTGGGTTACAGCCCTCCAGTATGTATATAGTGATGACAGTAGCACAACATAGACTCATGATTCCCAATGATTGGCACAGGTGTACTATGATATCGAAAATCATTGGGCAGACGTCGGAGAAATTCTGCAGATTATCAATTATATTTTGAAAAAAGATTTATTTAAATTTTTTTCTCCGACAGAAAACTTCATCCAGAAATGTTCGTGGTTGTCAAAAAATAGCGAAAAATAAATTTTTATTCCCCCAACCCCTGAAAAAATCTTGAAAAAATCCTGGAGCCTTCGCCGTTCGTGTTCATTTGATTTTACCGTGGCACTGGTAAAAAATTAATTTAGCTGTATTGCAGTTGTTATACACACAAAAATTCACTTAAAATTGGCATTTATTGTATAGTCACTCACAGCTGAGGCATCCATGAAACTAATTGTGCGATTTCTAGTTTGCGATGATAACCACCCTTCCAACACCCATGTATAGGTACTTTCAAAAAAGGGTTCTCAACCAAATCTGAATCTGAAGCTTCTGATCATGTTCCTTTTACAAAGAAATGGTGAACCTTTGCAAATATCACCTCTTGCTCACAGCACTATTTGGATTAGTCCATCCTTTGAAAATTTCATAATTTTGTAAATCTGATATTTTGAAGAGAGGGCCTTATAAATATCAGGGGTTAGGACACAAGAGCCCTTTAGCAATTTTTTAAAAAAGATACAGGTATTGGAATAAATCTCACAAAGAAGAAAAAAAAATTTGCTTTTAGCCCAAAAAATTGCTTTGTGGTTTGAAAGAAAACAACCGCAGGTTTTGTAGGCATCAGTGGCTCATTTACTACAGCAGACGTGTATAATCAGTGTGCATTCTAGCGCGCCATAAGAAGACAATCTTGAGTCTTTCAAATAAACTATACCAACAGGAAGAACATTCTCGTGGCCCAAAAAAAATTCGAAAGGGTGGACAAGAGCACATTTAATGCCGACAGGGCATAGCTCATTGAAAAAATACCCCATTAGCATTGAAGTTGTGTTACAAAAGAATATGATAAATGGCCTCTACTTTCGGCGGGAGTAGCTATGGTCGTTTATTCACTGTAATAACGGGCATCTGTAAACCACAAAATAGGAAATGAAGAGATGAAATCAACACGAAATAGAAAAGAAATGGAAATGGACGATCTTTTCATAAAAGTGAAATTTTAGCAAAGGCGGCACTTGGATGACATTTCGACGAGGACATGCAGGCATGGACCAGCAAAAGTAATAATTCATATGAAGTTTAAATTAGAAGCTTCAGTTATACACCGCTAAGGCAATAATGCGAAATAAATTAAGTTTGAACAAACCAGACTTATCCCAGTCTAAAACATGCATAGCTTTTGTTGGCATGCCCAGTTCAGGCAAGTACATCAAAAGCCTGAAGTGATATGCAATTCAAACCATTAAATAGGGACTAACAACAGCGAAAGAAATGCCTAGTTGGCATTTTTCAAATTTGTATCTCAGATGATACAAAACCATTTTTTTTTAAGAGGCCTTTATTATAGCATAGCTATTTTAAACAACAGTTTGCTTTGACTCAGTATTGAAGACTGAGCCGGACTTCGAGTCTGCGGATTGACGGAGTAGCGAAAAAATCACAGCGATTAAAATGTCTGGATGCATAGTTTGATAAGATGTTGAGGCAGTAACGCTCCCCCCCCCGCAATTGGGCAGATCCCCCTGTGAACACAGCAATGACGTTATTCATTGATTACAGCGAGACTGCAGACCAGAAATCGCTGTCTCGCTCGAGTTCCACTTTTTCTTTTACCAATATCTGCAGACCAGAATCTGCATGCCAAAGGAATTGATTTCTACTTCCATTTGGTTTCATTTATGCATTCTTATTTCGTGGTTAACATATGCCAAAGGGTGTTCTTAATGTAGAATGTAGTCAATATTCCCAGTGCAAATGCACGCGATAATAATAGCATTCACCTTGAGCAAAAGTGGGTGAATTTCTCCTCATTCTGCCTCGATTCGCTAATTATGTTATTGAACTGATGCCAAGATGAAAGGATGTGACGCCTTTGAGCAGCCGCAAACAGATGCGCGAAAGAAGAGATTTGTGGAGCGGAGGTGTTTCGGCGCTGGGTTGACTTTATCTGCAAGCCAAAGCGATCAATAGGCTTGGAATTTAGCTGAAGTCAGTCTGTCTGAACGGTGCTTGTCAAAGCTGATGTTTCCTGCAGAGATCTTCAAGCTTTGCCTTATTCACCCAGTTCAAAGTTTTTCTTTAAGTCTAATAGCTAATATTTAATTTCAACTTAACGTTTGTAGGTGAGACCTTAATCGAAAAACGCGTTGCGTATATTCAAAGGTTTGAATCTGTTCTTAATTTTAGATAAATCTTGTCAGTGCCAAAACTGCGTTTAGCTGGGGGAAAGGCCATTTGAAACCCTTGTGGGATTTTGAAAAACATTTAAGATGTAGCAATTATTTAAACAAAGTTAAGTCGAAAGTGTAAGAATCTCAAGTGCTCACCAAGAACTTTGCAACCAATGGCCATTTCGTCAACGTACATGTAATGCTCTTATCAAGATCAATTAGCTGCTCACATCAGTCATAATAAAAAGTTTCCACAAAAATAGTTGCATTAAGTTAACAGGATAAATATTGACTTTCAATCATTAAAATTTCCAAAGCTAAGAACAGTATACAGCAAAACGAGATATATCCGTTTTTGCCATTTTGAAAAAAAGTGGCTTCAATGTTTGGAGTTTAACTGAAAATGCATTGGAACACTTTAGACATTTTTTCTCATAGAAGTTTTACTGTTCACCTGAATGGATTGAAATTTGTAGGGCAGATTAAATATCATATGGGCAATGTTGTGGTATAATCAAAGTCTTCCCCGACTCTGGTATAGGCTTAATCAATAAACTGTTATAAACTTTAACCTTGACGCCATCCCGACTCTTATGCGTTTGCATATTCTCGTTAAACATTCTCTATCGGAATCCAGATTTAGCCATCTCAAAACATTGCGGGTCAAGATGCCTTGACGTATCATCTTTCTCATACTTTGAGATATGTTACGGAGAATAGAATTACTTTAGTCATCATTCTCAACCCCCCCTTCGCCTGTACGCACCCGTATCTACACAAAATGGCTCTCGTATTTTCAAGCGTCCTCCCCTTCTTTGCCGTTTTACGTACTAAATGAACCAATTCGTATTCAGGCATGATTTAATTTTAACTATGATTTAAGCCAAATACTGCAAAGTAGGTGGCATTTAGCCACCGTCACTTCATTAACTTCTATACAGCTTTCAGAATGATGGTCATTAAATTCGATCAAGTAAGCCGTCCAGATCAAACATCTCATAAGCGAGCAAAGAGCGGAAGAAAGCTATTGGCAAAATCCCTTCAAACAACTTACGATTTCGTATCAAGCGCATTAGAGTGTGATTTGAGGTCTACGATGGCTCACCAAGTTTGACATATGGCTGCTTGTCAAAGTTGCAATCTCACTGCCTAGCTTTTCGACAGTACAGGATCAATATATTGACATTGGGTCTGGTTTTATGTCAACATTGATACTCACTTTGACAGTGTTGTTGGGCACACTGTATCAAATGAAATGTACTTTATCATAGCAATTCGAGTTAGATTACAACTTTACACTTGGGTTTTGAGATTTGTCAGATTTGAATAAGGGTAAGTGGTAAGTGGTAAGTTGTAAGTTGTACAAATATAGCCCTAGTACAGTTATAGCCTCTACAGTGGTGAAGAGCTGGCTGTACACACCAATGCACACGGTATTATTGTACCGCAGTTATAATTGTACCACCTCGCCTTACCATTTTGGCCACAGCAGTTCGTTGTGGAATCAGGGGTAATGCTTTAGAACTCTTGAGAAGCGTCATAGCCTGGTGATTAACACTGCTGGCTAGGACGCTAGCCCGTGGAGAACCCAGGATTGTATTTCTGGATGAACCGGCGTGGCTTACAAGAAACTAAAATTCAAGGCTCTTCACAACAAGTTTGAGGTTCAACATAAGATATTAATGAGGGTCTGTCGGATGGCCCCTGAGTGTCTTTGCCAAGGTGAGTAGATTCAACACATATATAGGTGGACAGTAGCCTATTGTGGACTTCATACCTCCGGCAAAAATCCAATATGGTTAAGATGCCGGTGGTGATACTGATACTGAGAACTTGACACTGCTGACTCAAGTCACACCAGAAGAGGGCCATTATTGTCAACAATCCATTGTAAGAGTGCCCCGGGGATAACCCCATTTATCAGAAGAGTCCGCTCTTTCAAGAAAAGACAGCCGCTGCTTGGCAAGTGTGTGTGGGGGGATTTTAATAGCATTATTCGGTAGGTTCGGGGAGCCAATGACGCCTAAGCGGGAGAACGCGTTCTTCATTTGAGGATCCTCGTGGTTAACAGTGCTGGCTACGACGTAATCGGGGAGAACTAAGACTTGTATCTTTGGATCAGCCGCTGTATCATCTGTGGTTGGTCCCAATATTTCCGTGTTTTAAAAACAATAGACAGTAAGAGAGACCACAGCCATGAGCTTTTAATATGGGGAAACAGGAAAGCGTGTCTATATTTTAGCGTTCCCAAACAATGAGGGCAAACACTCAGAAACAGAAACATTCAAAAACGTTTCACCGGCGTAGGGTTCGAGGGCTAAAATCCCTGGCTCGTCAAGGTCCTTTGAATGAGACTTAAAAGGACAACTTGAGTATGAGATATGTGGTTTTTCATACAAAAATGGCTTCCAGCAGGACCGCAACTTCTCCAAACAGGATAATTGAAAAGCCGAACTGCAATAAACAATGCACTAGAACGGGGTGTAATCATAGGCCTGCCTGAAATTCACATGCCATGTCCAAAACTGCCTCCCAACACTGTCCAAAATCATAATTAGAACTCGGCATTGTGTGATGCTACAGGTGGCGGCGCATGGTGGCGGCGCAGGATCATTATCCACCTGACCAGGTAAATACCACGCCCAAGTTGTCCCTGTATCTGAGCACCTTTGCCAGGGCAGTCTAAAGATCCCATAATGTGTAAATAGGTAACCTGATGAGGACTAAAATCTATGGGAAAGATCCAAAAAAGTTAGCCTAAAATGACCATGGTAATGATAACAGTACGTACTACAAACAGGGTAAGGGCAACACTCTAGTGTCATCAAGTTATTCGAACGCTGAGAGTGACCACTTTTCGAGGTCATTCTTGCATACAACCTTGGGGCAACGTACTTGAGATTACATTAATACAGGAACAGAAGAGAGAAGTGCCCATGCCAGAATGCCACAAAGTGATCAATGCCACGATACGATCCGAGTGCACCTACGTTCATTGATATAAGTGCATCGGAAATGATGAACATAAGAGGGAAGTTCCAATGCCAGAATGTGAACAACTACCAAAACGCTACAGCTACAGCCAGGTGGTGACCCTCGGTCACATCATGCCGGTTTTCGATGTTACGGGACTCCCTCATGGTGCAAAAGTCCTACAGACCTGTACATCTTCTTTCTAGGTGGATTTGTCCATCTGGAGACATAGGCATGAAACTTCCGCCGATGAATAAATGATCAATTAAACAATATGATTTGGGGAAAAAAATCCTTGTGTCTTTATAAATAACCCGCAAACGAGCGATTTCTGTCCCATGTGATCGTGATCGCAAGTCGCAGCAATAAAAATCGCTCATTTGCGGAGCGTTTATGCACTCGCACAAACGATCAAACCAGGGTCAACCAAGTGAGTGTTGCAGTGATTTCATTACATTTTTTTCCCACACCTCAAGATTAAAGCCTGGTCTACACCAGCAAACATTCGCCAACAATTGTTGGCCAACATGAGCCAACATCATGTTGGCGAATGTTTGGGGACCCGTCCACACTATCAAACACAGGCAAACATTGCCAAACAAGTTTGACTAAGTTTGGCCGTGTTTGGCATGAATTTGAGGGCAATTTGGATGGAAAATCAGTCATTTCTCTTCATTTTTTCTTTAAAACAATGGAGAACCACAGGAAGAAAGCATGCCTAGGTGCTTCAGCAGCAATTCTTTCAGTTGTGATTAACCCCCGTCGTCGCCGCAACTGACAAAAGCCATACTTGTGGAAAAAGCATGCATGGGGCCTATCACTGCCTCCTTCAAGAGTTAATGGCCTCAGACTTCAAAAGCCTCAAGAATTTCCTGCGGATGGATGAAGCTTTTCGTATTCTGAAATTAAGTGTTCAATTTCTTGAAATTGCCATTCTCTATCTTTCATTGAGGCTGCCATTTTGTCCCGGTAGCTCCATCACATGATCCAAATCTGTTCCCTGATTGGCTGCTGATTGCCCAACACCAACCAACATGTTGTTCAGAAGTAGCATGGCCTAACATAGGCCAACATTGGCCAACAAGTTGGCTGATGTTTTCACTTGTTTTTGGACCCGTCCACACTGGCAAACAAGAGCAAGCATGCCTCTGCAACAAGGCCCAACACGATGTTGGCCAACATTTGTTGGTTCATGTTGGCTAGTGTAGACCGGGCTTAAAGGAATTCGGGAGAAGCCGGCTATTTTCTTTAAAAAAGCCCGCTCACACCTGGGCCTAAATTCCCATTGTTCTACTATCTTATCAAAGGATTATCAGGGCAGATAACATCGACCACCACGAAATAGCTATCATGAGGTCGATAGTCCTAATAAACGTAATGTTCGTTTTGTGACCTATCATATATACCAAACCATCTCATGCTGTGGGCGTTCCTGGATGCTAGACAGCCTGGAGTACGGCTAATAGAGCAATGCAATACAGGCTAATTGATTCTCGACCAAAATAGTTTTATATTGGATTTCACGCTACCTGTTCTACAGTTGCATGCATGAAGAAACTACCAAATGGATTCAAGTATACTTTTTAAAAAAGCCTCAAACTTGTTCTAGGTGATGGTATGATGAGGGCATGATCTTATGAACCTTAATCATTTCCCAATAAAATATAATGCATTGGATCTTTGCCATGTTTCGAACTTCCTAGTAAATACAAAAACACTGGGGTGAATAATCTTTGCTATTATGTATAGGGTGTAGAAAAATGTCTTGCTACTTTTGAAATTGAATAATGCTTTGAAAAGAAAATTCAAAAAATTGTTTCTTGCTGGTATAACAGATAAGAGGGATGTGTTTTTATGTGGTGAATTCCTTAACAAGCAGGACCTTTCTGTCAGGAAGGTCCTGCTTGAGAAAAAATGGCGAATGATCATGGGAACAATAATTTGAGAACCTTTGGTGTGGTTTTTTTGCCAAAGAAGAGTGAGAGTTGTTTTCAAAATGTCCCTTCATTTAAGCCAATTTAGAGTTAAAATCTGCTTGGTCAAAAAGTGTCACCCTCTTTTAGCAGGATCGTTTAGGGATTACCAGTTGAGTAGGCATCGATTAATGTCTATCAGTAAATCCTACCGCGGCTATTTTTTATTTCCAGAAACAGTTGATTTTTAACTCATTTTTAGACACGATATTGAACTTTATAAGTAGCAAGACTGTTTTGTTTACACCCTGTATAAACAAGTTAGTTCTGCACTAAATATCAATGCCACTAAAAATCCGATTCATTTGTAATTAATCCTTCTCATTAGAAAATATATCGTTCGACAACAATTTCCGTGCTATCTAACTACATTTTTATTACTCATACATTCAGCATAGCAGATGGTTCCTGTGTCACCAATTAATTATAATCTTTGATTTCAAAACAACTGCATGCCGTGTTACTATTTAGTTAAAGCGTCATTTCCCACCCCAGCAAATGTTCATTAAAATTATATTTTTGTGGACTTTGAAAAATGATACCGCGTTCATGTTCAACTGAGAAAAATTGGTGGTTGTTGTTTGAAAGTCGGAGAAAATATCCTGCCCGTCGCAACCGTAACTGCACCATGGTTACCAGCATATTATAGTTTGGCAAATTGTCGACCAGTAAATGCTTGAACGTATCTTTCAATGCGTTTCAATGACAATCTGTGTACAGAGGAAAATGGATACTAAACTCACCGCTATACACTAACCTACGCATTACGTTGATTTGTCCCTTGACTCGCCGTTGAAAGGAATCCGACCTAGCCCAATGAACGGTCTATTGTCTGAAAGCAAAGTCGGCTCGCACCTAGGCCTAAATCTCCATTAAAAGGGTTATCGGGGCAAATCTGGATTCTGATTACATCGACCCCCACGAATCAGCTTTCGTGGGAGTTGATAGGCCTAAAATGGCAAGAGCAAATGAACACAATGTGTAAGAGACGTCTCGCTATACACTGTACGCTGACTGCTGGCGTCGCCTGGTGTTAGATAATGACACTTAATGCAATCGAAACTCAGATCAATACAAAGCAAAGATCTGTGAACGGACGACGAAGCCCTTTAAGTGACAAGCAATCGATGATGCCATACATGTCTGATAACCACACTTTATCGTCTGTCCCAAAGCTCAATCACTTCCTCACAAAGTCAATTAGCAAACCTTGCCAATTATAAATTGCAATTCTGCTCCTCGGGAGCCTGCTCTACTCCACATGATAATCCTGTTCGAATAGTAATCAAAGACAGAACTTTATGGCTGGCGGCTCGGAGACGTTATGAGGGTCCTCTTACTAATGCCTTGATCAAAATCAGCTTCGTTATATTCAAGAGAAAATCGTCTCTAAAACTAATGCTTGAAATCAAACCACTACGGTTTTTTATGATGACAATTAAAATCACTTTAAAAGAATCAAAAATCAAAACAACTTTCATTAAAATAGTCGTCAACTGGCCCAGAATGACCAAGGGCAGCACTGTATCTGCGTAATTTCTACTCAAATGTCTCCGCCATTCGTAAAATTATTTGAAACATGTAATTGAATTTGAATTTCAAACATTTCGATTGTGCAAATACGTGCTTAATAAAAATTTTACAGCACAGCTTTTGTGTAGACAGATATACAAGTACAGTAGAACCTCTCTATTAAGGACACCATCGGGACTGACAAATGCTGTCCTTAATAGAGAGGTGTCCTGATTAGAGAGGTCAAATTGAATGGAAAGTACCAATTTGGGACCAAAACTAGTGTCCTTAATAGAGAGTTTGTCCTTAATAGAGAGGTTGTCCTTAATAGAGAGGTGTCCGCTAAGGGAGGGTCCACTGTACCATATACCAAGATTCAGCGAGTTCGTATGCATAATAACTGCACTAATACGACATGCATTTCTATTTGGACCACAAGTAATTACGAACGGCGTATTTTTTCAAACGTTTTCAATCTAAATGAGGCTGGGAAATGATGTGAAGCGCTTTGAGACAGAATAGTTGTACAGTAAAAGCGCTGTATAAGAACTTACATTTCATCTAAAAATGGCTCGCTGCCATGCGAGATGAATTATTTTTATCTGGGGAGTGGGCAACAATTATTTCCCTGCATAAATTTTGTATTTTTTCAAACGTCTAGCATCCTCTAGAATTAAAATATTGATGCCAGAAAAAAAAAATTATTTAGTGTATCCAAGGAGATTCGGATTACCTTGGAGGTCAATAGTTTATCATCCACCAAAGCGATTACTGTAAACTGTTAATTTCGCGAGGTTTAATTTTCGCGATTTTTGCGCATAACCTAGTTTTGCAAAAATTCACATCGCAAGAAAATATGTTTTGATTGAAACTTTAAAAAATCGAAATTCGCCATAGAAATTTCGTTTTTCCAAGAATTTTGCAAATGGCGAAAATATCGAGGCAAAAAATATGGCAGTTTACAGTGCCCTTCATTACAATTATCATAAACTGTAAACCGCCATATTTTCGCGCCTTTTTATTTTTGCAATTCGCGAAAATTTCTGAAAAACTCAAAATTTTCACTGGCAGCCAAATTACAACATTTCTTTCAGTTTTTCCAATCAAAAATATTTCTTTGGTTACATTTTCGCGAACCGAGGTTGTACGCGAAATCCGCGAAAATAACACGCCCGCAAAGATTTTGCTGTTTACAGTAATTTGTCCAAGAGATGCCATATGCTTGAAATAACACCAGCATACACTATCACGCGGTAAACGTCGTCATGTCCGTGTATTAAGAAGGGGATCTGATGAACCAAGTTCGATCTACTATAATAACAGCGTTTGGACGAATGATTGACTATTTTAGTCGCATATATCGGCCGCCTAGAATCACTCAGATATCATCCAGTGTTCCCAACAAGAGCGTCGGATCCGTTTAATGCAACTATCACGGTGGAGTGAATAGAATCTTCTCCTTTGATACCACAAACCAGACCATTGTGTATTCTCTATCTGGCCACGCTATCATCAGTGTATGGTTTCACCGCGCCGGGAACAATTATGGCCAATAGAATGCGGGTGCCATATTGTTTGCAGGGAGGAAAAGAAAGGACAGACAATTCAACACAATGAATGCCAGGGGTTGTATCCAAGCGCTAAATTCAATAACCACGCAGTGGAGCACAGAGGGTTTGTAGATTTCATATCCAGATGTATTGATGGGGTTTACATCTACGTGGTGTTTGGATGGATACTATTGATGTAGGTTTCTCTGATAGGTTAACATGCTTATTGATCAGGCATAACACGTTTTCCTAATCCGCGGAATCATGTCCGCTGGCGCAGACCATTGTCGGGAAATGAATAAGTGCAAATCATATCTTCCCATCGATAAATCGAAGTGATGGAAGAAATTGATCATCAGTTGGGCATTGTCAGCACTGCGTGGTGGGCGGTCACTCAGTCTCATTATTATAGCTTTAAAAAACCTTTCTGTCCTATCGAAAATCAATTATCGATTGCATCTGAAACCAAAGTCACCTTTGATGTCGTCAGATTTCAAATATCGGTTGGCAATTGTGGGTCAATGCCTGATACAGACTTCTTGATGAATATTTCACAAGATTTAATACTATTTCCAGGGCCAATGGCTTCCGACAGAACCGTTACTTACCCCACTGATATCCTCCGAAAGCGGCACTTGACAGTACATTAAAACAGAATCTTACAGGCCTACGCCGTTCGTTAAAAATCTGAAATTTGTAATTAAATTTTAAAATATCCTATCGTGCAAATACTTACTGAATATATATTTTAACATTGCCGTTGTGAACACAGATATACAAATACAGACTTTAAGTCCAGCAAAGTTGCATGCATGATAACTGAACTACGGCATTGTGTATAATTGCATTTCTATTTTCCTGAACCATCAGTAAACACAAACGGTGTACCACTTACATAATGGTAATATGCTATCAAAGTCACGCACATTGGAGTCACCTATGCAAAATGCTAAGACATATAAGGGCAGAGACATGTATTCGTCCACGACCGGAAATGGAGATTATTAAAATATCAAGTTGTGGTAAATAAATGGGTGGGATAGATCAAAGTGGAATTAATTCTCAATTTGTGGTCGATTCTAAATCTACAGAGTCAGCCCATCACAGAAATATGCTTTTTGATGATATATTGAAGAAAATGTTGTATCACCGGTCAGTTTAGAGCTTGTAGGCCTATTTTGCGAGGGCCATCAATGCACGAATGATGATTTGACAGAATATGCTGTACAGAAGTCATTTTTTCTCAGGCAGTTGGTATTGGAATGTTGTAGAATGTTATTATCATAAGTGTAAAGGGTTTTTCTCAACACATATAAAATTTGGTGAGGATTGATTGGATCTAGGGGTAATTTTTTCACCAAAACCTCTGTACAGTACAGCAATGTACAAGTAATGTACACAATACAGCCCTATGTAATGTATTGCGTCAGTGCGTACAGACCGCTGACCTCCCCGTTATTCTGTTACAACAGCATCAACATCAAACAAGTGGGTCACGACCCCAGGCTCATACTGGTAGCGCCGCTTGGTTTTTCTGCCGGACACTTTCCCTGGTCGGGAAGCGAAATTTTTTTCTGCAGGATACTTCTGCCATAGTGTACATCTGACAGCCAATCAGAATTCAAGGCAAGCACGTGTCTTTGTTGACATCATCTTTCCACATGGCGCAATAATGTCAACAATGCCACGTGTTCTGATAATCTTGGAAAGAACAAGTTAGCAAATGGTTAGAGGAGTATATTAGCTAAAATATATTTATTTGCAGTATCTTAACATGTATTTTCATTGTCGAGTGGACTGTATTTATTGGACTTGTCTGTTAAAGGCGCACTGTGCTCGGCAAAATAGCCGAGGTTGAATGTTTATCTGTCAACCGTGTAACTAGTTCTGCTGTATATGCATAGGTGGCGCCACCATTCAATTTATTTTGTTTGCTTGTCAAAATGTGTTTTATACAATGGCCCTTCAACAATGTTCAAACTACCAAAATAGGCCTGATACCTTCAACAGCAGACATCGGATACCCTTTAATAATTATCAACATTGGCAACACTGTCAGTGTCACTGCCCCTTAAAATTTCACAAATCGCGAGACATCGGATACACTGTCCCTTTAATAATTATCAACATTGGCAACACTGTCAGTGTCACTGCCCCTTAAAATTTCACAAATCAATGCATGCACTGCAATGTAGCGATCAGATCAGCTGATGCCTCTTTTGTACGCATAATATCATCAATTTTACAATGAATCTGTGCAATTCATTCCTAAACACTACGACACAAACCTTGAGTTGAGCATAATTGGGGTCAGACAATGAACTATTGTCACATTCACAGTTGAAGTGGCACTCGGCATGCGACTCGGTATCGTCCATTGTATTTGCATTATCATGCATAAATAAACAGTGTGACGTCAAAGATCGCGCCAATTGTGATTGGCTGTCAGATGTACACTGTGGCAGAAGTATCCTGCAGAAAAAAATTTCGCGGTCGGGAACGTGGCTTTACCATGCAGTGGTTGTCTTCCTACAAGACTTGATTATAACCAGTGTTTCTGTTGGTCACTGATAGATTAAATGCTGAAGAGACAACTTTAACGTGGTATTTACCTGGCCAGGAGGATAATGACCCTGCTTGCCACCATGCTCCGCCACCAGTAGTATCACACAAATGCTCTAAAAAGTTCTAATTATTGATTTGGACAGTGTTAGGAGGTAGATTTAGACTTGGTTTGTGAATTTCAGGCAGGCCTATAATTATACCCCGTTCTTGCAGTTCCATTACTTTTCAATGATCCTGTTTGGAGAAGTCACGGTCCTGCTGTAAACCATTTTGTGTGAAAAACCAACATATCCCATACCCAAATTGTCCCTTTTAAAGTAGCCTCTCGACGCAAGGACCCAACGCGCCGCGTAGCGGCAAAATAACGCAGCTGGCGAAACATTTATAACGGGTTACCGTGATCTCATTATTGACTTATAGCGCGATTATGGGGCTGTAACAAAGAAAAGCACGCGACCTAACGCCGACCTATTTATGTCAAGTGATAATTAGAAGGTATATAGTTTAGGAAATGTTAATAAATAATCATTCCATATCGTCTTTTGAGAGCATTTTTAATTGTAAAAAATATATGCCTACGTCACAGAGTCTCTGCAATGGTCATTTTTATCACAGTAGTCTCGCGCAGCCAGAAGTTCTTTACTTACTAGTCTGGCGCAAGCCAGACTTTCTTTGTACGAGACGTTTTCCAGCACGATGTATGTGGGCAGAAGCAACACTGCGCAAGATTACCTCGAGCAGGGGCTAATAATAGAGTATGCTAATGAGCATAATACCTCATTGAGTTTTCCCAGAATGGTCCATAACGCGCGAAGCTCGGGACGGCATGGTTGTCTGTTGACTGTGCTTTAGGAGAGACTGGCACCATGCCTTGTCTCTTGTCTCTCTTAAAGCACAGTCAACAGACCAGGGCCGTATTTAACTTTTTTGTCCAGGGGGGGCAATGGGATAGATCGCCGAAGGCGATCTGCATGCGCCGCAGGCGCATCCGAACGGGGGGGTCTGGGGGCCCTCCCCCGGAAAAATTTGAAAATAAAAGGTCTGAAATGGCATTTTCCTGGCATTTGGAAGTGTGAATCAATAGTACTTTTACTCTAAAAAAGGACCACTTTTATTAGAAAGAAGACTAGGGATTTTACTTTATGACTTGTATGAAACTCCTCTGTCAGAATAGAAGACTAGGGTCAGGGCACTGGACTGGTCAGATTATAAGGGTTGCACCTGAGTTGATAACATCTGCTATCCATATGCTGCTATCATGCTGGTAAAGCTATGGCTAAGATTAGTCTGTCTTTTTATTACTGTCTGAAAAATTTTTTTCAACATTTATTCCACAGGGGGGGCAGCTGCCCCCCCTGCCCCCCCTCTAAATACGGCCCTGCAGACACCCCTACCCCTCACACTCAGAAACCACAAACGCCTACCCCTTTTCCTGCTACCTTAGTACTTCTGGATCATCAACTGCATTCAGACTTTAGTTATAATACATGTAGGTCAATCTTGATGATACAGGCTTCATGCGAATTTTTGATAAGATTAAGGCTATATTTAGCACCAGCAGTATATTAGAGGCAGAATTTATCTGGCCAACACTGGCAGATCTGCTATTTAGCTGCACTGTTAACCTGAGCAGACATTTTATTTATAAACCCACTCAGCAGATCTCAGTCAGTGTACCTAGCAGTGGTCATTGTTTCCTTCATCGAATGCTGGAGTGGTTTAATATTATTAGCCCTCTTGGCCTATCGAAAATCGATGATTTGGCGTATCTAAATCGAAATCAGCTTTGATTCCGTCTGATTTCAAATATCGGTCGGTCACTGTGGGTCAGTTTATCATACAGACAGTGCGATTGGACCAAATAGTTCGATCTATTTGATTAAACAATAAATTTAGCCCAACATGTACTGTCTTACTCAAAAGTAAAACACAGCTGTTTTATCCAGCCAAAGTCAGTCTTAGCAAAATGTATCGCGTGTGGTGCGTGGTTGGCGGTAAATGAGTCTCATTGCCTTTTTACCCAATAGAAAATAACAATTGACCGAATACAAAACCGATATCATCTTTGATTTCCTCGTTAGATTTCATACACCAGTCGGTCAATGTGGTCTCTGATACAGTCTGCGTGATGGTGGTCTTATCCTGATCACACAGTCTGATCACTTTTTATACGACGATCAATGAAAATGTCTGGTTGAAAAGGAAGAAGACAAATTCTGTATCCTCAGCTTGATGTTGTCAGATTTCAAATATCGGTCGGTCATTTTGGGTCAATTCATTGAGTCATAAAAATTTTTTAAAGAGGTCACAACCTGAATTATGTCAATACCAAGCATATACGTATTTAAAAGAAATGTAACGTAGTATGTTCCAATAATTATGAAAATGAATAGGAAGTGAATGTATGCATTATTAGCCCAAAGTATATTTATCCGCGAGAGATGGTGCACTGGTTTTGTTAGTAAAAATAAGTTTCCAGCAAAATATATCGTCCGAAGAAAAATTCCATCTTTTTCGTCAACTCTATTGCTCCCTGTTCTCGGCAGACGCCAATCCACACCCTATATAAGACTGTCCCCTGCACCAGGATTTACGACAGAAATTCTGGCCCGCAGACACAAATGTCGAGGAGAGACTGTGTGGAGAACACAACATGACCTCTAAACGACAAGCCACTTCATCTCCGCCACGGGGATGAAGTTTAGGCTGGTGAAACCCGGAGGAAGAAGAAGAAACTGTCTGTTCTATTGCAATTATTGTAACACTAGCATTGTACCCGTGGCGCATACAGGTTCAAATGGGCTATACCTTGAATAGATTGAATTGCAATGAAAATCTAATGCAATATCAAAGGAGCCATATCGAAGAGACAAATTAAACCAACCATTTGTCCACAGACTCGGACCTAGCTGTGGCGTGCTGTATGCGTGCATATAAAAGTATATCAGTTGGTCCGATAGAGATGATGAGGCAATGCCTCGTTCCTTAGTCAGCAATATGCGCCTTTTTATACGGAGAAGAAGGAGTACCCAGATAGGCCTTCACATGTCGGCCTCCAAATGGCTCGAACCAGTTGCACTATCACTACTATAACTTTAAAATGCGTGCTCCTCCTACATGTAGCCAGGTCTCGGGCAAGGAACTTACTCGACAGGCAAGCTAGACGTTCAGCACCGTGAGCAGCTCCTTGATAAGGCCATTTCAGGTTCAGCGCGCCTCTTCAGATCAATTATTGAAAGCTGTGGTGAGCACATAAACAGACCATGGTAACCTTCATTTAAAAATCCCTTCATAATCAAGGGCTAGCTCTGGCTTACACAGCACCCATAAACAATAGACCACCAATTTGACCCCAGCTCCTTTCTGCGGGAAAACCCAAGTCCAGCAACCGAAAGTACCAAAAATACATTTTTGTTTACATTTGAACTGCACACATACGTTTGTTTACAATATCTTTCCCCGCGAAATCTCGAACATCAGGTGACCTGCAATCGTGGATTGAAAATAACATTAACCTTAGTTCAGCAGGTCAACAGGTACAGGCTGTTCCAATCATCCCCCTACAGCCAGCTCTTCAACAGGTAATGTTAGCCACCCCACAGGGAGTGCAGGTAATTGATTAAGCCCCTGCATAACTAAACAGCTATGACTTGGCTTCTGTGAGTGGTAAGGAGAATTGACAGTGTACGATTAAAAATCCCTCATTACTGCTCCACTGAATTTCCGAAAATAAACATAACGTTGCATCAGGATAACATATCACCTGCAAACGTGCACAATTTCGAGACGAAACACTACCCCCAAATGGCACTTTATCGAGCCGCCTTATAGTATTATGATATAGATATGAATATGTATTAGGTTCACTGGTAGCAGCCAATAGGAACAAACATCCTGTGCCATCTCATACCAGGCTCTGTTATGTTATGCAACCAGGTGAACCAAGGGGTACTTGCTGTAGAGTGGGAGATTAGCCTTGGCGCTGGTCAAGTATAGACCGAGCAAAGGAAGCAAGAGGAAATAAAGAATATAAAGGATATATCACGTTGTCATTGAGTCGGAACCTTGAGGGCGAAAGTCCGTACACTATATTATGCAGTACTCCTCAATGATAGCCAGCATATGTTGAAACCTATTCATCAAAATGTAAAATAAAACTAAAATTATACTTGAAGTTAATCTTTTCACAAAACAGTCAAAACATTTGTACCTTGACCGCTGCGTACAAACGACCAAAGCTTTATTACCCGGAAAGAGAGTCCATTAATCTTATTCTTCTGTCATGCAGGGTGTTTCAATACAAATCGGGTATTTTTTCAGGCTATATCCCGTCCGCATTAGAAGTGCATTTGTCCACCCCCAACCACAAATAATTGGGCCAATGGTATGTTGGTATAGCAGTGTCTTTTTATGATGCGCTTTTACGTACACAGTGTTGACGATTCATGACTTCTCAAGTCATTTCATCAAGGAAAATGTGTCTTGGTTTTTTATTGACTGCTTTTATTGATTCACGCATCGTGCATCAGACAGTTTCATTGATATCTATATCACTTTCATCTCTTTCTTGCCTCTTTGTGCGGACGAAATCGATAACTGATCATACCAGAAACCAAAGTCAGCTTTGATTTCGTCAGATTTCAAACATTGGTAGGCCATTATTGTGGATCAAATTTGAAAGCAGGAACATCTCATCTACACCTACATCCGTGATCTGATAGTTTTTTTATATTGATATCTAATATCATACAAATACTGGATGTTTGAGAGTGTAAATAGGCCTGAAAAATATGATGAAACAAAACGTAAGTAAAAGATTTTTGCCGGCCTTTTGGTACGAATAGCTAACTGCCTGTGGACAAAAAGGCGTGACTATGATATTTTTGGTCTTTGGTGCCTGCGTCAAACGGGACATACAGTAGCGTCATGCCAACAAAAGCAGAATGGAGTCTTTGAATTGGCAGCCAGTTGTTCAACTACAAGTCTGCTGAAATTGAAATGCTGGTCGTCATGACTGCAAAGATTTCGAATAAACTGTTCTCCCAAGATCCGGACTTCGGCCCTCCAGGCCTCATCAGTTGGGCAATTACAAGTCCGCTCCCATTTCTGGCATCCGCAGAGTGAAATAAATTCAACATTCCAAGTTTGAATCTTGTCAGACCTAAAAATAAAAGGCCTGATTGTTCATGAAATCAGATATTAACTTCTCAAACGTACCTGTCATCTAGCCAATGATTTGTGGTTCAGACTTTGGCTGGTATAGCCCTATCACGTCTCGCTACAAGTTGCTAGCAAATGACATGTATCGTAATAACATCAGGGCCTGGTTGTTCAAAACAAGTTTGTCACTAACGCTGGCGTTAACTTAACATAGCGTTATCTCCTTCAGTTAATCCCTTAGACTTAACGCCAAGTTATGAGTTAACGCCAGCGTTAGGGACAAAACCTGTTTTCAACAACCGGGCCCTGAACAGAATATCAAATACATACGTGCCAAATCTTTGTAAACCGTTTTAAAAAATGTAGGCAATGATCAAATGACCAAGACATTTGCAGTTGAGGGCTTGTGCCTCCGTATTGTAGCCGCCGCCCATAAATTGACGCGCGTTGTCTGGAAGCTGAGCAATGTCAATACATTGAGGGTCAAGATGGATTTCAGGAGTACAGGAAGCTGTATTTTTGTGGCTAAAGACCCATTAGAGGCATTGTGGGTTCAGCAATAGATTAAATAATCATCTTTCGTACAACAAGCACTTTTGAGATGATCCCTAGTCTTACACATAATTATCCTGCGGGCTTCCACATAATTACCCCAGGCTTCCACATAATTACCCCTAGGCTTACGCAGAATTCTGCTTTTCTCATTGGATATAACCAGTAGTCTACCAGATTCTGCCTTCGGAAAGCAATGAATCTAACAATGCATTTTGCCACATCCGAGACTTGATAGCTATTCGCCAATATCAGATGAACCAGAAGTCACAGCATCGACTTACCAGGGTTTATCGACCCTAGCGAAACAACGTATTACTATTTCAATCAGCCACATACTGTAATTTCTTTCCTAAGATTAACAGTCCGGAATATCGCCGCCAAGAATAATAGTTTTTACCAGTAATGCCCACAGATCGTAATTTCCATTGAATACGCCCGCCTGTGATATCACGTGGTGTGGTTAGGGATTTGGCCAGTTCTGAATGTGTTTCAAACGTGATGTCATCCCATAGGCCTTGAGTTATGAGTTTAAATGAGCACGGAAATTGATGATGCATGGGGTATATGTGTGCCCCCCCCCCCCCCCCCAACATACATGAATAGATAATAAGCCTGATGTATGGACTGTTAATCTTAGGAAAGAAATTACAGTATACACGTGAATAAAGCTTGTTTCCAAATTGCTAGTAATTGGCCTAGTGTACCCCGAGTCAAGCTAGTGGACGAGTTGGCCCTTGGACAATTTTGATCGGTTCATAACAGGAACAAATATTCACCAAGGTTACATTACAGCAGACTCGAAGTTTTTTATAATATCTCCCCATTTTACGGCATTTTATTCAAGCATCTATTGTTGTTTCGTACATTTGTGTACATCATAAATGTAATACACGTGCAATGGACGCCAATACTGACAGAGAGAATATTCTTGAATATTTCGTCGGCCGGGTCTATTTGGCAAGCCGCTCGCCGAACAGGCATCTTTTTTTGTCCTGTTTGGAGAGCCGCTTGCCAAACAGCACTAAAAAGCCACCCTGTTCGGCCAGCCGGGCTTGCCAAACAGGTAAAACATTTACCCTGTTTGGCGAGCTGGAGACTTTACTTTAATATTAATGAGTTCGGCTCTCCATTCAGGACAAGAAAAAGTCGCTGTTTGGTAAGCCGGGCTTGCCAAATAGTCACTTCCTTTTATAATATCACCACATTTTATTCAAGCATCTGCTGTTGTTTCGTACATTTGTGTACATCATAAATGTAATACACGTGCAATGGACGCCAATACTGACTGAGAGAATATTCTTGAATATGTTGTCCGCTTCGGAGAATCCTCTTGGTGAGACATAACAAGGTGAGACTAATTCAATGATGATGGTATCATTCATAGTTCCGGTGGTACATGAATGAATTGGAGAGTAATATAGCCGTCACTGATTGTTTCTGTTCTAGAAGAAATACGTGTATTTAATCCTTTATTCAAGGGTTAAGTTCGTATTCAATCTTTGGTCAGGAAAATAGAAATGCAGTTATACACAATGCCATAGTGTAGTTATTATGCATGCAACTTTGCTGAAACTAGGTATGAATAGTATTTGTATATCTTTCTACACATCGGCAGTGTTCACATTTATATCAAATATGTATTTATGTAATTGGAAATTTTCAAAAATTCAATCACAAATTCTCAATCGAACGGCCGACGTGTAGGCCTTTCGGCCTTTGAAGTGACCCTATCCCAGCATTCTGGTTGCGACTACGTCCTCGAGAGACCTATTTGGGATCAATGCAAATAATAATCTTACTCAACGGAATCTCTGCCTTCGGTGTTTGATTATGACATTCCCACCGTTGACTGTGAGTTGAATCAAGAGTCGTATGGTTGGCTCATCTAAGACTCTTGTTGAGGAAACAGGAGTAAAATACATTTTCACACTCCCCAAAACTCTATCGATATATACCACGAGGAATATTTCCCCTGTTAGGGAAGACCACCTTATGGGCCTCATCCATGTGCTCAAAAATTTGAAAACTGATCATGAACTCCAATTTGAAAACATATAATTGTAAAAGTCTCACTGAATATAAATTTCAACACTGCTGTTCTGAAAAAAAACTGATATATGTAAATACCTAATTTCAGTGAATTTGCATGCATAACAACTGCACTACGGCATTGTGTGTTTTTACTTTTCTTAGTCACCAGTAAATACGTTGAACACGAATGGTGTTTCTCTTTCAAAAATCGAGCATTTGACAAGATTTCATGAGCGTAGACATGATGCCCGTCTGGCGAGTACAAAGTTGACTTGTATGACAATGAAACTGCGAGTTTCCAGTAATATGGGGTATCAGAGAATTACTCTATGGTACATTTACGTTGCCTAGCTTGAACTTTGTAACGATTATTTCTGGCCTCTCTATATAAACCAAAAAAAGTCCAAAGTTCAAATCAACGATGATGGAACCCAGGGTAGGAATGCAATCCCGCTGTCAATTCCCTTCATTAGGGACTCAATTGTACCCGCCAAACATTTGCCAACTCCTTCTCAAAGCTTCTTTGATCCCAAACATTGCAAACATTCAGTCAAAAGGTGTACGTATGTGGTCGGGATAATTAAGTCGGCTATTAGATTATGTGGGCGAGGGAGGTGGTCTGCAATCGCCTGGTGAGTGATTAGCCGGCCGGAGGATGACCGGGGTGGAAAAGGACGCGGCCCCATCAGGAATGCTGGTCAGGCTTAATCAGTCCCGCTGAAAGTAGAGTAAATAACCATTGGTGATCTTACAGACAGGAAAGATCTGATTAGAGAACCCTAATCTAGATCAGTACGCTGTGGAAGACACTCTCGTTCATTTCAGGAGTGCACGCAAAAAGCCTAAAATGGATGGGAGTACTTGACAGTGCTTGTTAGCATGCGTAGTTCGATTTTGGCAAAGCGAGTGAAAGTCTAAAAAGCTATACATGTATATTCCATTACAAAAATTACACAAGTTCCGTAACAACAGGCCGTAACGCCTTTTTTGAGAATTTTTGTTTGAATGTGGGCAAAGCTATATTGTTTAAATAATTCGCAAACGGCGACATGAGTGTGGTGTTCGAACATTTTAGATTTTCCAATTAAAGCGGACAGCACAGACAGCTGGTGTATCATGTAAACGTATTCATTAGTGAGCGAGAAAAAATAAAAATATCAACAGAAATCTCTAAAGAAATTACTGCAAATTTGGATTTTACGCCATCGATTTTGCTATATGACACAGATATAGATTTGGTAGCAGGGTCAGAAAGGTGAACCGTCTGACTTTGCGTGAATGTTGTTTTAGATACTTCCTCTGAAACTGCAGGGCGCATTAAGCGGGGCTGCAGCTCCCAGTCCGACCCCCCCCCCCCCCCCCGACATCTCTAGGCAGATTTAATCCCTTGTTCTGCCCCCCTCGCAACAGCCACCAGAGTGCCTATTGCCTATTGCCTATTGCCTATTGCCGTGGTTTTTTATTCTCTTCACGCGCCGTATGAACTCCGCGTTACGCACTTCCGCCTCCTACTAGATACTGTATAATCAAATACAGCCTCGTCCCAAGTCATTGCGCCTCCGCCAATTCCTGACGCAAGGTTGGATTGCAGCTACGTTGAACCTTAGAGTTGAACGGAGCCATCGACCACCCAAATATCACGAGATCTCGCAGGGAAGCGCGTGGTTTTACCAGGCTGAATAAAATATGACATTGTGTGCATGTAGGATATTAAACCTCGACAAAGGAAAAGCATCCCAAATCCCCAATCGCAACATGGCAAGCAGAATTAAAGAAAAACCACAACAGAAAGTGTAAGGATTTAGTTGGAATAAACAAGTCCCATCTGGTGGACACATTAATCATCCTGTACGCATCGAGTGATGTTCTGGGGAGTATCATAATATTTTCTTTAGAGCCCACACACAAATCACCAGGGACATGCCGACCAACCGGCGATGAACGACAATCCTAAAATCTTCTCTGGATGTACGGATAACGCCGGGAGATCATGATCAGAGACCGTGGATGACTGTAGTGTACCAGTATTAAACAAGGTGCAGGTCATATCGCTCTGACATCTCACTCAGCGTGTTTTGGATGCATGTGTCATCATTTGAAAGAGTTTTCTTTCAACTACATGTACATGTGTATAAATCCATGAAATAACTACATGTATTTTTCCAAACATAACATCCCACTTGCCGAGCTCCCGACCTCGGCGTGTGATCTCCCTCTTACTTGGGGTGGCAGTATAAGTACGGCTTCGTGTAAACATTTACTAAAGCCGTGAATAATAAAAACGACAAGATAGGGCAGCAGGACCACCACACTGCGACCCGGCCACCTTTTCCAAGGGTTGTTACCAACAACATATCTAGTGCATGACTAGTATTAAGTTAGACCCGTGCTCGCGCGAGACGGGTCGCCGGCGGAGGAGACGCTCGGTCGGAGCAGCCGCGGCAGGGCCAGGCGAGAGGCCGAGAGTACAGCGTCCCATCAGAGACAATGATCACCGAACTGGGCGTTGTCGCCAGATAACGAGCAATTTTGCCTTGACACCCGCCGATTCATCCTGACTCTCATGCGTTTGCGTCACCACGATCGAGCTCCTCAAACCCATGACGTATTCCTTTCTCGGCACGCTCTCAGCGCGTGCCCCAATCACAGCGCTGGTATGAAAACTTAAAGAGGGCAAATAAAAGTTGTCCAACCTCGTCGCCTGTTTTGGCAACGGTCAAACAAATGCAATTGTTAGTGTATTGTTAGAATCCGTTTAATGGGCACAGGGTTGTAGGCAGAAATTCGTTCTCCTGGGATAGCCAAGACAAAAACTAGCTTTAATTCCACAAATTCTAAAGTACTTTTCATCTACGTGTTTCCCCTTCGCCATGGCAAAACATGAATTATCACAATTCTAAATCGTATTGTCGTGGATATTTCAAATCGTATTTGTCGCTCGGAATCGGATACTACTGCAGTTGCTGAGATCGTTGTTCTGATTGGTCCAAAATCAAGGCTACTTGCCTGGGCCAAAAAACAGCTTCTGAGGCGGAAAATGACAAGGGTAATAGCGATCTCAAAACATTGCGGGTCAAGATGCCGCCGATTCGGCAGCCGCCTTAATACCAACAGCTAGATCTGTGCTGTCTCCGTGAAACTCCCCGATCTACCTAAGCTTTGGTACTGGTATCTCCTTGCTTAGTCGAATCGGGGGGTTTTGAAGATTATCGCCCGAATTGGCGACAACACACCGTTTAAGAATCATAGGTCTGACTGGTAAAAAAAAGGATGCGCAGGCACACGCTTGGGGTCAAGGTTATTACGGTTTTTACTAACTATATGCAGTACAGATCATGGAGCCCCCTGCACGTAGTGCCATAACCCCCCCCCCCCCCTTGTAGCCATGAAAGCCCAGAAGAAATAACCAAACGATCTATACAATATGTGTATAGAAAATTCTATATCAGAAATGTATTCAAAAATCTTTACAAAATCTCAATAGAATCTACATGTATATAGGCACTCTATATAAAAATTCTATGACGATACTGTGTTTGCCATTTTCTATATAGATTCTTTATAGAAATTTCTATATAGATTCCATAGATTCTGTATTGATTTTTCCTAGAAATTTTTGCCAGCGTATTATTCAACAAAATTCCCGTTTGTCTATCCTATATGTCGTCCGGGGCGAAACATTTGGCGAGCCCAATGACATTCTAATGTACTAGCATTACAAGTATTCATAAGTATTTGTATCGATTTACTTGTAATTAACACTTGATGATTTCCTTTAATATGGCATGCTTTCACGGTGGGAAACTACTGGGTGTAAAACAAACACGATACACATTTAAAAACGAATAGCATCAAAGCAACCATCAAGCACCATCAAATTTTCGTAATATGTAGCTAAGACATGTCATTTTATGTAACATCACTGTAAGCGCACAAGTAATCAAAAATTGATTGTGTATTCTGCTCGTTAAATATTTCAGTATTTCGCCTCGAAATATATTGTATGGTGTTGGCTGGCTGACTGCCAAGACCACAAGGGACAACCTTAAATTCTAACACCTTCAAATTGTCTTCCTTCAATGTCAATATCATATAGCGCGCTGAAGCAAGTCAGTGGAGAAGTTTGAGGTGTCCTTGGATAGAATGTCCGGAGAACTAAGAATTCCATACGCGCTGTAATCTCCGAGCTATTAACGGTCATGTCCTCAATAGAACCATACACCATAATTCATCAGAATAGAACAGGGTCGAACACTTTTGCCAGGGGGAGAGTTTCTTTTCTTACATGCCGGAACGCCCTCCATGCCGCATCAGTTAGCTTATCAAAAAGAAACTCAGATCGCTGCTGAAGTCATCATAAATCCTCAATAGCATTTCGAGGCGAAAGATTGGATTTGATTAGGTGATGAGTGATGATCTTATGATATTCAATTTTAAAAGTGCATCACATTTTTTGAAGAACACTATAGCTGATCAATAACCCAGCAGGGTACCCGCAGTGCAAACATAATACACAAGCTAATTAGTAAATATAAATGCACGCACGGCACGAGTCAATAAGGTATCTTTGAGGTCACAATTAGTAGATGGAGAAATCAAGAAATGAAGAAAATCTCGCTCAGAAGAGCGCCTCGAAGTCGTGCGACTCGTTTTGTCTGGTTCGTCATCTATTCGAGAATAGGCTGGTTTCGCACCCCTTACGAAGAGCGAAGAGCATGAAAAGAAGGACCCAACATTTGATTTCCTTTGAATAAAACATGGACTGGTGGACAGACTAGAGAAGAGTAGGACAGATTGTAAAAGGGGTTGTTAGTTGCGGTATCAGTAAATATTCACTTTACAGCTTGGTATGAACATGACGAAAGACGATTTGAAATGTGGTATTTTGGATGAGCACATGACTTGATGACACAAAAGTACCAGACACCTTTGTTTACTTCGCCTCTCGCTCCCTTTGCGAAACATGTCTAATAGGCGTCCGTTGCTCTTCGAATGAAGACGAACAAACGAAGTATGTAAATGTTTTTTATCAAAAAAATACTACTGGATCCACTCACCAATAAGATCCCAAGCCCGACAATACCCGATTTGTAACACCGCCTCTATGGGTATAGTCTAAACAGCCGAACACAATAGTAGGCCTTTCGCAGCCATAAGGCAAACCTAAATTCTAGTGCATCTTTCTTCAAACAAAAGCTATGCAAATTACTCTAAAACAATATAATGTACACTACAAAGTTTTTTATAGTACATGTAGTTTTTTTACCTATCAAAGGCGTAGATATATTGAAAGACTCTGGTATATACAAATGTACACGCGGTCACACTCAGTATCATCCGTAGACCTCCAGTCTACCTAGCCTGACCATCAGCCGCCGCGGTGATGGCTCTAGCTAAGAAGACTACGTCTCCTCGAGCCTCTCGGGGATGAGCAGAAAACTGACTCTTATCACTAATTTCCGATTCCTCGCAAGCTTAGGAAGAGGATCCTGTATACTCCGGCGGGCATCTTGCGTTGAATAGACTGAATAGATTCTTCGTTCGCCGTGGCTGTGGCAGGATCAATGTCATCTTTGCTGATTGGGATTTGAGGTACCGAGCCAGTTTTTGTAATTACGTACTGTCATCAAGGAGCGTACTGGTGTATTTAGTTTTTACCTGAATGAATACGCATGGCCTGCATGGAATATACTTATGGCATGCATGGTATAAGTTCGACCATGCAGTCAATGGTTGATGGCAATCTATGCTTGATATAACTTATCTGGTGATAAATACATACAGTATAAATAAATGACTTATAATTTATTAGTGTGAACGAGCTAAAAATTCAGCTTGTTCCGTTAGTAAATTTGTATTAGCTACTAATTGCCAAACAATATTATAACATAATCAAACCACAATAAGCAGTGTGCACTGACTGCGGTGGCTTTGATGTTGAAACCATACATTCCCCAGTGACCAGGCTCTTTATTGAAAGATACTGGTTTGACGGACATAGCCTAATTTGCTCACTCATGAGAGCCATACCACTTATTATGACAGCCTGACTTGGCGCGGTTATTGTATCATTCATGGTGTCCTTCCATCCTGGCACCAGTTGTTTTCAATATGCCTCTCGATATTTTTGTATACGACATAGGAGTAAAAAAGCCTAATCTCAGGATGGATGTCTTCCAGGAATGACATGTCTTTTCGAATGGCTTATTGTATATGATTGGCTGGATCTTATTCAACGCGTATTTCAGCAGACAAAATTGGATACTTGTTTTCATTGCAAGAAGCTGCATCAGAAAAAAAAATTCGAAATTTTGAAATTTTATCTCAACCTCAAGACATTTTTTTACACTCTGTATCATCAACATGAGGAGGTTGCTATCTATAGTGAGTACTCTAGTTTCACCTATCAAAGACCACTTCACTGATTTGTTACTGCGAAAGAGAGGCTAAGCCGGAACATGACGTCATGACTATCGGTGAACGTGTTGTCGCCAACCCATATGTTGTCAATCCAAGTAGAATATCTTGAACAACCATGTTCATAATTGCTTCAGTTTCTTGTATATTCAGAAACGGGTCTTAGAGCGGCGAAACTAGAGTATATACACGGAAATGTACTATAACAAGTGCTGAGAAATCACGTCTTCGTGTGATAGAGGGCAACTCTCTCTGAAAGCGTAGGTTTCCTCCGGGGTCTCTGGTTTTCTCCTACATTAAACTAAAAATCATCCGATCTTGTTAAAGAACTAATTATAATCTTAAAATTAAATAGTAAAAATATCTAATTTATTGGTAATTTTTTTACAACTCTGGTAGTTGCTATTGCACCGACTGTAAAATTAGTTGTTTTAACAATCGAAATAGTCATTCTTAACCATTTTAATGGTAGTTTTAACTCCTTATTTAGTTGGAACAACTAATTAACGGGTATTTTTTTACTAATTTCACAGTTGGTGCAATAGGAGCTACCAAAATAGCTGTTTTTACTAACAAATTTTAAGAGTGTAGGTATTGAGGTTGACGCCCAGTAATACCCGTCTCGGGGTACCTCAATGTAGCAAACTACTGCCATATTGCGAAATGGTTCAAAGGATTAATGGCACTAACAGTGGAATGTCATATAAAGAAGTAATTGAATGGATATTGATATGATATTCATGTGTATGTAAATTGGTTCCTTATCCATTGCACTTGCACTTAGCAGAGGCATTCAAACATGTCAAAACAGTACAGTGTAGGCATATGTATCGACATCGTAGGCTTATTATAAACCGCGAAATGCGAAATGGCGTGATAGCGAGATGAGTTATCATTATTATTGACCAAGATTTTTCTGTCTCGCAGGTGTATGACAAGCACCATCTCCGACGCTGCCGTGAACATCTTTATTGGGGCCGAAGACAGTACAAAGGCATCTGTGCGGTTTGCGGCAGGCCTTGTACACTTCCACATTTTGAATATGTCATGCGAATTTGAGTACGTTGTTGCAGAACAAGAGGTGTCGGCTTTCGTTTCCTTCGATAGGAGAGTAGAGTAGCTTCCGTTTCACGGCAGCTATGGAATCTGAAAATTCAACAGGGAAAAATCGGCCACAACGGAAATGGTTTGTGACAGTTTACCTGAATGGACAAGAAAGCATCCTTATCGAAGGGGAATCAGAATAAGGATATTTCCCTACTGCAGCCTCGATCTCATGAATGTTCCCCTTTTCAGCTTCCATATTTGCAGTACATTCTGTGGCGCATGGTACTCTTACCGAGGTTGCCATCTCGCGATTTCGCATTCCGCATCTCGCGGTTTATAATAAGCCGACATCGTATGCACAGCCTCCGCTTCTGTAGCTGGCACTGCATGCTGTACTGTAGTGGTGTAGCCTACCGGTAGGCCTATCGTGCATGTTGCAATAGTCAGCCTCATGCTGTCACATTGACTTGAGACAAGACCACTAATGAATATTCATAGGTTGGAGGGTCGAGGCCTATCTATTAGACGAGTGCATGTTTTTTACTCTCAAGTACATATTTGGAGAGGTATTGAAAAAATATTTGTTGTGGCAAGTCTACAGATATAAAGAAATTATTTGATGAAAAAATTAATTTCGAATTTTGCTAATTGGGTAATAGGGGGCGTGTTTTGAGTTTTTTCTGCCAGTTGGCTGAAAAGAGTGGAAATATCAAAGTCTGTCTAATTTGTCGATTAAAAAAAAATTTCCGTGGTCAATCACCATTTTATTTTTCACCATTTACTTGCCCGACTGTCCGGAATAACATAATCTAAATTTCAGATTCACAACACCACGCGTTCTTTGATGCGTCGCGGTCAAACATTGACAATTTAACTGCTAAAAGGCTTAAAAAATCAATTGTGGTCTTGTCTCACTTAGGAAGTTCGTCAGCTACAATGAAAACCTTCTGTCCGCTTTTGTAGTTCATGTAGAACCACCGGAATAGTCCGGCGATTTCTCTGGTGAAGAGTCCGAGACGGATGAGTCCCGTGTTGGCTGTGCACGTGAAGCACATGGTTGGAAACGTTAGGGATTTGGGAATTTGCCAATCCATCCAGGCGGTGACGGTCCATGAGTCACAATCTAGTAAATCAATCATTTTAGTGATCGAGCTTTTTCGAATACTCCTCCTCAACACCCTCCCCGAAACGCAGATGTAACAGTCACGGCCGGCGGAGGATGTTCATTATATTGTAATTTCCTCGTGAGAAAACAGCAGCTGGACCGGATGGCTAGATATTGGTGTGCGCTTCCTATCTGTGATAGGCCATGCACTCTACCGGTACTGAACAGCTCACATATGGAATCATGGCCCGAAAGCCCTCTCTCCGTGCCTTAAATGGACAGCAGTCTTGCAATTTTATAGTAAAAACAACTAATCTGGTAGTTGCTATTGCATCAACATGTAGTAAAAACTACCAGTAAAATGGTTAAGAATTACAATTTTGATGGTTAAAACAACTAATTTCACAGTCGGTGCAATAGCATCTACCAGAGTTGTAAAAAATAACTATTAAATACGGTTATCTTTACTTAATTTTAAGAGTGTGATGGAACACTGTCACATCTATTTTGCATTCCCTTTCGAATGCGTTTTCGATTATTGCTCCCCTCGAACGAAATACAAGGTTATGTTATGTTCACAGAAAACCCAAGCCTAAGCTTAGCTGGTTAAGACAGACTGGTTGTTCATTTAACTGTTGTCTGCCTTTTGTGAAATCGGAGTTCACTAATTTCTTTCATTATCTCCTAGTGTCATTTTAGGCTTATACATGTATCTTCTGGGCGACATGCATCTGGTTTTACTGTGACGGGTCACATATTGTATAAAGGGCCGGCTAAAAAGCACTGAACTTAGTCCCCGAAACCATAACTTGCGATGTCTAGAAAATTCCGGCATTTAAAGACACGATTTTTTCTGCTGTTGAGAAAGATTTGGTTTATAACTGAAAAACCGTTATCCAAAGGAAACACTGAGACACGAAAAATGGTAAAGTCTTCAAATTCGATATACAGTATACATAATGCTTTCAGCACTATCGGCAACACCATACTAAGTGTCACATAAATGTCAGTAGCTTCTTCATTCGGTAATCAAAAACCTCAGCTGAAAAAAGGTTTACACCATTCGTAATTACTGGTGGTCAAGGAAAATAGAAATGCAGTTATACACAATGCCGTAGTACAGTTATTATGCATACGAATTTGCTTGAACTATTTGTATATCTGTGTACACAACAGCAATGCTGAAATTTATATTCAGAACGTGTCAACGCAATTTGAAATTTTCAAATTCAATTACAAATTTCAAATTTTTAACGAACGGCGTTGAACTTCAACGTTTTTTAACGCGTATAAACTCTATAACTTGACACAAATAAAAACTCTAAACTGTGGTCAATTGTATACGTCCATTTGAAATACAGGTAAATGTATGTAATTGCTAACGCCTGCAAATTAAGATGCTAACTAAATAATTTTATTAGTTATACGTGATTTTTTTTTATTACCTGTAGTTACGTTTTATTATTCTCTTTGGCTGGGAGAGATAAATCTTACAAATTCCATGGAATTTTTCTTTGTTTAATCTAGGTAATATTTCCTTAGGATCGTCTTTATATTAATTAACTTTTAGTAATTTATTGTCTTTAATATATCTCAGCAATGAGGAACCTGCACAACATGACATGCCTATAGGGGGCCCAGCAGGCAAGTGGACCATGGTTGTAATGAGAAAGCCATTTCCCGACTCAATGATTATGGAACATTTCATCCCTTGATTACTCTACATGGGGAAATAGCACCAAAAATGTTGTTTTATTGGTCCTTAATTCTATTTTGATGAGTTTTAGGGAGAAAATCAACAAAACCTGATTTTAATGGAAAATGCACTGGAAGTGTACCTTTTAGTACTGGTGCTGCCATCTGGATTTTTAGTTCTGTAGGTTCTTCATTCCTGTCCTGAAGGTCTTACCAAAAAATCTCCTAGTAAAAGATCAGTTTGAAAGAAGAAAATAGTCTGTTGCCTGAGTACTGACGTTTGTTATTACGGATCAATTCCATAAGTTTACGTCTCTTTTCGAATTGAGAAAATCGACCAGATTGCGTGGTGCTACAGAAGCCGCCCTTGTACATTGCACAGTACATTTTATCAAGCAACGTTACGTTCGAACTACTTTTTATCGACAAAACAGTGAGTCGTGCGTGTTAGCAGTGGACTGATTCAATGATTGTCTCCTCTGTTTGCATATCCTTTCATTGGCGATCGAATACCTGTTTAGCCGTGTTTTCAATGTGAATGCCATATCGTGACGGGCAAATTAGGCCACGCTGTAGATTTTATGATTTACGGACTGATGCTTTATCAGCCTCCTATATCATGCATTTTATGACAGCAAAAAAATATTTTTTACCAAACTAGTTTCTCAGTCTGACTGGCTCATGCTAAAGACAACATTTCAAAATGTGCGGCCATCGGAATTATTCCAGGCTATGATGGCGAAATAGGGCCGATATTTTTCAGATCAAAAAATCCTATCACAAGCGTTATTACAAGTATGTGCATTTCAAATGTCTCAATACATTCCATTGTTTATCAATATTGAGTATAAAGTCAAAGAGAAAACAAACTGCGGGAAATCGTAACATGGTGCTTTTCAGCCAATCGACCATCCTGGCACCAGTTTTCATATACTCCGCCTCTCGATATTTTGTACATGACGTAGGAGTATCAAGAGCATAAACCTCAGGATGCCAATCGACTGGTAATTATCCATCCGCCACAAACATGTCAGCGACACTGGTACAGCCAAGCAGTTACCCCGACCATTTTCGAGCAAAGATTATTTCAGCGCACGCAAAGGTTGTCCAATATGTCGGCAGAAGTTTGTTGAGCGACGATCTCAATCGCCAAAAGGAGCAACGTCAGATATCCGTGACGGAGACTGACTATATTCCATTTCACGCAAGCACAGCACTCTGATTTTTGGTGATTTTACACAGAATATGAAACATTGGAACTAAATGTTGTATTTCAACTGAAACTTCAAAGTCTGAAGTATTTAAAAAATTACTTTGCCAGAAACAGTCAATGAATTAAATCATATTAAATTGGAAACTTCATTCACACAGAGCAGCCATGACATGTGGTCGTACATGTCGTAACAACTACACACCTAACAATTTCGTCCGGATCGTAGTATTAGCCAGAAGACAGGTTGTGACAAACACTACAGTCAAAGCAGGACAAAAAAAACCAGCCATTTGAAGCTTTTCCCAGCCGTCTTAGGCTTTTTTGCATGCTGCGCCATGTTTTCGAGAAATGGAGTGTATGTTACAATTTTCTCCTTGGTCCAACCGCCGACTTCTATACAATGCATTCGGAAGTCCGTGTTCCAACGAACCAACAGACGATGGAGGAGATTCGTAAGGCTAATTAATTAAACATAAAATCTAGCTGGTTTTAAAGACGGTACTGATAATCAGTGATGGAGTTTGATACTTGGTTGAAGCCAAGTACTTAGTAATCTTCTAGAAATATATTAGATGTATGAGATAAGGTAAGATAAGATATATGATAGGATGCTACGCATACCCTCTTAGAAATATAAAGGTTTTTGAGTTTTTGAAAACTATTAATGGTTTTTCAGCCAACACAACTATGCACCCCGTAAAAGTTTTTCAGCCAACACAACTATACACCCCGTAAAGGTTTTTCAGCAAACACAACTATGCACCCCGTAAAGGTTTTTCAGTGAAGTGAGAACCCGAGGTTTTTCAGTGAAACCATTTGGGGTTTTTCATTTTGCCAAATAACCCTTATACGGGATGCATATATGTGTCAGCCGAGAAACCTTTAACGGTTTTCAGAAGCTCAAATCCTTTTTTCGCAGAGTGTGTGTGTAAGTCCTCTGCAATTTGCTTGATATTTCCCCCCTTCGACACTGGATTTCCTGGAAAACGTTACGTTGACTAGATTTTTTCCCATCTCCAACATTTTTGAAAAATCTGCTGAACGCAAGAAACATAAAGTGTGGCCTGAATGCCATACAATATCAGCTGTCGTGACTGTTACATTGTTAAATGTATGATGGACCAGTTTGCCGATAGCTTATGTTGACATGCGCGTTCATTTACGTAAATCGATTCCTCAGGTGGTGTCAACTTTTCGAATCGTGGATGACCCTAGGCTATGGTATATAGTTTGATAAATATATAAATCATATATATGATAGAAAGTCAAATATTGTATAATACCGCTGGAAGTTCAGTACGCCACAGTTCAGAAGTGAGACAACCATATCCTCTCTGTTTAGTATTAATGTGTCGAAAGCAAGTTCTCGGTATATTGCCCCGGAAAAAAAAAAAGTTTGAAGAGTTTTAGAATGGAAACTGATACCTCACTGTCGGTACGGTTATTGGTTAATTGTCTCACCAAGCAAAGCTGTCATCTTCGCGTGGACCAATACTGTACAAGTCGACCGTGCCCACAACAAAAGATCTGACGCCAAAGGGTCTTTGAGAAAAAGTTCTATGTGACGATCGGAATGACGAACAATGTTGCCGCACGCCTATGGCTGGCGCGAGTGGACAGAATTCAGAATTATGCTACGGCATAAATCGGAATTGTGGTACACCATAAATCGACCAATCAAAACCTCGGATCTCGTGAATTATGCCGCCCTGTAAATAGGAATTGTGGACGAGGTGCGACTTATGCCGCACCATAAATAAAACGATTGCCACCTTCTGATTAGTCTAATTATGCCGCACCACAATTCCTATTTATGCCGTGGCATAATTCTGAATTCTGCCGCGGCATAATTCACGAGATCCGATGTTTTGATTGGTTGATTTATGCCGTGGCATAATTCTGAATTTTGTCCACTCGCGCCAGCAATACACGCCCGGAGACTGCACTATTTTTAGCTCTATAGCACTACCTCTTTTATTGTACTCTTCAAAGACTCTTGAAGGTGGACAGTACGGTATTTCACCTTTTACCCATCTTTGTAGTTTAGACAAACGAAATATAGTTATTACCCGAACCCTGTTGAGGTTTTTCAGGTAAGTGAAAAAGGATTTTCAGAATCCAGAAATCATCAGAGGTTTTTTCCTCTTTGCAGAAACCTCCACTGGGAGCATATTTGTGTTGACCAAAACACAGCCTACGCCGTTCGTTAAAGATTTGAAATTTGTAAATGAATTTGAAAACTTCCAATTCCGTAAATACGTACAGCATTGCTGTGTAGACGGATGTGTAAGCACTATATAAATACAAATCTACCAAGTTTCTGCTTATTTATAGGCATAATAACTACACGGCATTGTGCATAACTGCATTTCTATTTTCCTGGACCACCAGTGATTACGAACAGGTTTTTCAAATGCTCAAAAACCATTACTTCTAAGAGTGTAAGAGACATATTTCAGCCAGAGTAAAATTAACATAAATTTTATATACATTTTATATAGATTTCATAAAGATTTATAAAATTAATAAAACATGCATTTTGTATAACATTTCGATATAAATTTTTTATAAAATTTTAAAAATTTAAATGAAATCTCTGATATATGATATATATATTGCAGTTGTTATCCCAAATTAATGGTGTTTTTAGTTTTATATAAAATCTATATAATTTTTTTATATAAAATTTATAATAGATTTTTCATATAGCCAAATATTTTTATACAGCCAAATTTTATAGATTTATATATAGAATTTAGTAAAATCTATACAAAACTAATCTCAAAAAAATTTCATTTTGGAAAATGTTGCCTGTATACACGTGACTTCCAAAAAGTGATGGCGAAATTAACCAGTAAAAAATGCGAGTATATATTCCAGTGATCTCGCAGCAGAAAACCCGGTCGCCCGCAATATAATGTCCCTGACGGCTCGTGAAAGGAAACCAGCTGAATGAAATCGAAAGAGCTTCCTGATTTCAAGGAGCCGTGGCGTGCGGGGAGCTATGATGTAAGAAATTGAGCCGGGCCAATTTCCGCTGGTGACGTTTTTTGATTTCCGAAATGCGCTAGTGGTATCTTCGCTATTTTGTAAATAATAACGCCTAGCGTCAGGTTTGCTGCTATATATAGTGTGAACAAGCCATGTTATTTTTGTTACCGTACAGAAAAGAGACAATAAGCATGAAGATTTTAAGGAAGCTTAATGAATGCCAAGGCTTGGGTCTGCAGTCCATTCTTTTTTCTACGTGTACTTTTCGTATTTAAACATAACTGTTCACAGTTGCCATATAGAAACTGATACGATATTACTACAAAAGATCCAAGGCAGAACTGATTGCTGTACGCCGCTAAATTTTCGTGGGTGTCTTATTTTTGTGGATTTCGCGAATAGCCTACATGTAGATTCGCGAAAATAAAAATCGCGAAAAAAACACTTAAAATATTTTTTTGGATTCGAAAAACCTATAAAATTTGCAATTCGCCAGAAAGAATCGCCAAAACGAATCGCGTTTCTTCACAAATTTCGGGAATCGCAAAAATTGTAAGGCGCGAAATTTGGTGGCATACAGTACCGACAAAAAAATTCTGTGATTTGATTGTAATTCCATTTCATTTTCCTGTGCTAAATGTTACAATTACGAATTGCTTTATTATCTGCTCAGGCAATGCTTGCACAGAAGAATGGCAAATCACGCGCGGGAACAGGATGGCATCTGTTTAGTGATGTTCAAATCAGTGGAGCTGAAACTCCTAAAGCCCTCCGTCGTCCTTCAGAAGATCTGTGAATCGCCTGAGAAATGGAAAACAGGTACCACCATTAAACCAAGCAAAGTCAGCAGACTTGACCAATATTGTAACAACGCGCGGGGCACAATCCTCTTATTTATGACAGGCAAGATTCTGCCGCATCATCCTGCAGCGCATTACAGCTGTAGCGGATGATCTCATCAGGCAAAAACAAGCCGGCTTAAGACGAGGCAAGTCTTGCATCGACCGTATCTGTACGGAGCAAAATGCTCTGAAGTGACCACTGTGAGTCGCCTCAAGCAACGCCATGGCACCTTTCAGAATGTCTTTATAAGAATCTGCAGAATCCTTTGGCCCAACAGGATCAGAACCGCACACCCACTCTAAATCGTCAATTTTGAAAATGGCTCAAAGACGACGCTGGACTTGGCTGGGACATAGGCCGAATACCACCGGGTACACTGCCAAGGACGACCATCATGAGGATACCGGGTCCGGGGATTCGCAGGATGAAGGGCGACGGGAGATGAAGCAACTTGGTCTGACATGAGGGAACATCTACAGACAGGCCACCGGCCAAAGTCAGTGAAACTGATGACTGCAGAAGCAGGAATAGGACTAAGTACATGTATGTGACTATAATAAATAAATATCTTTAGATTACATGGAAATAGTTGAAAAATAACTTGATGTAAGGTGATGTCAGAGTCTTTTCAATTTTATTTGAAAGACTCATGTGATGTGGATGGCAAAGAATACACGCAGTCCGTTTGTACAAACAATCATACACAAAACTAGTGCCAAATGACGCAAAATAATGATGTCGCAATGAGTTATTAATTAGCCGCATGATGTCAGTATATACATGTACCGTACTTTTTTCATCCACCTGATACAAATCTGTTCTTTATTTGATCAGGCCTAATCAATGGATTGGTGGATTGGTGGAATGAACATTGGTTTGTTCGGCGTCCGCAGAAACATTGCCAGAACGTATCGAAGGCAAATACGAGGACGATGTTTATGGACAGAATAAACCATGGAAAACGACATTGGCAGAAGTTATTACGATATCTTAACCAATGCCCGCAGGAAATGTTTCGTCATTGTGATTACCACGCAGTGTTTTCCTGTGATTTTCTCGACCGTTTTTCTGGTATGTATATAGATCAAGACAACATTTGCAACGACTGATATATGTCGTAAGGAAACCTATTGTTTTCGTAATCGACCGTTTTTCATAACGTTCTTTTTATCGAAAGAATATTATAGGTCATAATAGCCATGAGTCGATATTGTCCAATTTCCGAAAAGGCGATCCGCGTTCGATCCTGTCTGACACGAGGTATACACAATGCGCCCAGGCGTTCCACTCCCACGGAGGCTCAACAACGAGGCTATGGACTGAGCAGCAGTGTATTTTAATGTTGCACTTACATTGTAAGTTTAATTGCAATTTTAAGCAACCCACCTAGAAAAAGCAACTCAATGAGAGAGAAAAAGTGGAGAAAGTGCCATTTCCAAAAGTTTACATGTACATGTACTGCCTAAGCTTGTTTATAGTTTACACTCCGACATGCAGAGGGCCGGCTTCGTCCTGTCGCATCGGGCCGTTTACACGGGACCAAACCGATGTCTACCATGTAAACGCGTACGAATGTGATCTGGTCTGGTTTGCTATTATACGAGACCTACAATGTACGTCATTCATGACGCGATGAGCTCTGTGATCTGGTCTGGTCTGGACGGGTCGGGTTTGGTTTGGTCTCGTGTAAACGGCCCTGATGAGAATGACGAAATAGACTGTCCCGAGAGTCTGGTTGAGGAGCGCATCTCATCCAAAACCATTCAGATAAGAATGTCGATGAACCAGTCGGTGAAAACAATAAAAAAAAGGACTGAAACCAAATTTTCTGATTCTATATTGGGCAAAATGGATGAATTCAGTCGGAATCTGGCATATATCAGACTTGAAATAACTACAGACTTTCAACAGTCTGTGCACTAACCGAATACTCGCCGAATATATAACGTACCCAATATTCCACTCAAAGTCGTTCAAGTCGTCCAATAAGTATCCAATTCTCCTGGTTATTTCTATATCGGATTTCTATCTAACGGATAAAAGTGGTTATGTGTCTATATTATTGGATTGGTAGCTAACGGAAAAAATGCCAATTTAACCAGGCGAGTCCAATTGCACGTTGCTGCGATGACCGACTCTTGTCGCAGGCACTAGCAATGACCCCGTGCGATTAGCATCGCAAACGAGAGATTTTAGTTGCATTCGATCATGATCACAGGGTGACCCGCGAGAGACAATGGCATATTAACCATTTGCAAATCGGTTGCGAGTTTGGATATTTTGGTGAAAAGTTCAAAATGCATTCTAAGTCACCGATATTTGTCTCCACTTATGAGAACTGTCTAAATGACAGAGTCAAATCCGCAGACCCAATCCCTAAGTTATAACAGGACATAATTTCTTATGGTTTATGCAGATCCCTGTCACACCGATGTAAACTGAAATTTTGTCCCCCCGAAAGAAACCATTCCATTTGAGAGAAAAAAGATTCTTTAGAGTTATTTGTTTCTACAGTCATGCAACGGAGGTCATCATCTAACAATAGAACACGACACAAGTTCCCAGGGGACATCGATTTCTGTTACACCTACCTGTATCCCGAACACCTGTTCCGGCAATCCAGTGAGTAGCACTTCAATTATCGTCGGGCGATGTGGCCGCAATCTCGGCAGATCCACGCGGCAGATAGTCCGTTAAAGAAGCCAGTAATACCGTACTGGCAGAGGACAATCATACGGTCATCTGAGTCCGATGAATATTTTATCTCGAGCAGAACGGTTTCATGAATGGCGCGTGTGCGTAGTTATCGTCATTCTCTTCAGTGCCAATCAATAAATGTGTGAATGCACAGCTTTAACTGCAACTCTGAAAGTTGGACGATATCTGAATCAATCGATTTGATGTAAGTTTACGGTCCTTGCGATCGTTTCCACCAGGAATTGAATGTCCCGGAAGGCAGATCCCAGATCACCAGCAGCTTCCGTCAGTGAAATGTGACAGTTTAATGGTCAGATGTAACAACACCAACAGCATCAGTCAGTGAAGGGTGACAGTAAAATGGTCAGATGTAACAACACCAACAGCATCAGTCACTGAAGGGTGCCAGTTTAATAGTCAGATGTAACAACACTTACAGCATCAGTCAGCAAAAGGTGACAGTTTAATGGGCAGATGTAACAACACCAACAGCATCAGTCAGTGAAGGGCGACAGTTTAATGGTCAGATTTAACAACACTAACAGCATCAGTCAGTGAAGGGTGACAGTTTAATGGTCAGATGTAACAACACTCACAGCATCAGTCAGTGAAGGGTGACAGTTTAATGGTCAGATGTAACAACACTCACAGCATCAGTCAGTGACGGGTGACAGTTTAATGGTCAGATGTAACAACACTCACAGCATCAGTCAGTGAAGGGTGACAGTTTAATGGTCAGATGTATCAACACTAACAGCATCAGTCAGTGAAGGGTGACAGTTTAATGGTCAGATGTAACAACACTCACAGCATCAGTAAGTGAAGGGCGATAGTTTAATGGTCAGATGTAACAACACCAACAGCATCAGTCAGTGAAGGGCGACAGTTTAATGGTCAGATTTAACAACACCAACAGCATCAGTCAGTGAAGGGAGACAGTTTAATGGTCAGATGTAACAACACTCACAGCATCCGTCAGTGAAGGGCAACAGTTTAATGGTCAGATGTAACAATACTAACAGCATCAGTCAGTGAAGGGTGACAGTTTAATGGTCAGATGTATCAACACTAACAGCATCAGTCAGTGAAGGGTGACAGTTTTAAGCTCTGTACACACTGACAACATTTTGGGAAACATGTTGGCCAACATGTTGTCCAGGTGCGATGTTATCGAAAATGTTGGCAGTGTGTACAGTTCGGAAACGTTCGGAAACATTCGGTAACATGTTGGCCAAATGTTGCTCAAATGTTGTCGAAATAATACAAAATCAATTTTGTTGCCGAGTGTTGTCGAGTTTTATCCAATCAGAAATAGGCCACAAATCACATGATCTACCTGAAGCCATGTGATGTAGTCAAAATAGCAGCCTCCAGCAAGGAATGGTTATTGAGTGAAGTGGAACAACTTATCGCAGTACTGTATGGGAAAGTTGTGCCTGTTTATGGGATGACAGTAGACAGGAGACAGTGGTAGGCCCCATGATGGTCTCTCATATATATCCATGGTCTTGTCCACACTCTTTTCTCATCTTTACGTCTTCTTTGCCATCTTTCAATCAGGATACGTAAAATTATGGCAGAGCCCCGACAATACATCTTCTTCTCTTGGAATCTTCCATTGTTTATGAATTTCCGTCCAAAATCCTCATTTTCTCAGAAACATTCGATAACAAGTTGCCCAACATTTGTTGAATGTTGTCATGTGTATACAGGGCCAAAAGTTTTGGTGCCCAGGTGTGTTGCCGAGATGTTTCCGAAAATGTTACCGAAAATGTTGTCAGTGTGTACAGAGCTTAATGGTCAGATGTAACAACACTCACAGCATCAGTAAGTGAAGGGCGATAGTTTAATGGTCAGATGTAACAACACCAACAGCATCAGTCAGTGAAGGGCGACAGTTTAATGGTCAGATGTAACAACACTCACAGCATCCGTCAGTGAAGGGCAACAGTTTAATGGCCAGATGTAACAACACTAACAGCATCAGTCAGTGAAGGGAGACAGTTTAATGGTCAGATGTAACAACACTCACAGCATCCGTCAGTGAAGGGCAACAGTTTAATGGTCAGATGTAACAACACTAACAGCATCAGTCAGTGAAGGGCGACAGTTTAATGGCCAGATGTAACAATACTAACAGCATCAGTCAGTGAAGGGTGACAGTTAATGGTCAGGTGTAACAACACTAACAGCATCAGTCAGTGAAGGGTGACGGTTTAATAGTTAGATGTAACAACACTCACAAATTGGTAATCTTTTCTGCTACTGCTTGATCAACTAAAGACTACATTTTCCTGGCTTTGTGGACAAGGGAGATGCGTCCAACAATAATTCCTACTGCCTGGATTTTTTTCATCACAGAGCGAGCGTGATGCAAAGAATGGTCAGCAATGCAGCCAATTCATTAGCCAGTAATTCTTTGTGAAGAGGTATTAAAAGAACATTACGGTTCGAGAAGAATGCAGAGAAAGGCTTGTATAAAGCCGAATGATAACCACGGCCATCGCTCTGACAACCGATTCTTCCGCACCAACAAATGATCAGCAACTCGAAGGTTGCTGTAACTACGAATTCGTCCCCACAAACTAGTGATTGCCACTCGCACAACTAAGCAAGCAAATATCTCTTACTCTCAGTTATAGGTCAGAAAATGTGTACAACGAGTTTGTACAACATTTGGGTAAATTATTTACTATACCAGGGCCAACTGACTTTTCATATTTCCACTTGTCCATTTGCCTTTGACAACAAAATTATCCGACAGACAAGTTACTTCAGCTATTAAAGTAGTTACCCTGTGGACCAGTAGAAATGTTTGAGGTTGATTTAAAATCTATTGCAGGGCACCTGTCCAATGAGGAACCTGCGCAACAAAACCTGCCAATAGGGGGCCCTGCAGCCAAGTGGACCATGGTTGTAATGAGAAAGCCATTTCCCGGGTCAATGATTATTGAATATTTCATCTCTTAATTTATGGGGAAATAGCACCAAAAATGTTGTTTTATTGGTCCTCAATTCTATTTTGATGAGTTTTAGGGAGAAAATCAACAAAACTTAATTTTAATGGAAAATGCACTGGAAGTATACCTTTTAGTACTGGTGCTGCCATCTGGATTTTTAGTTCTGCAGGTTCCTCATTGCAATAGACAACTAGACATCATTGAGCACTTGCCCCGGCAACACCGTCGAAAACATCAAAATCGGCCACTGGTTTTAAACATCTATGCTGATACTCTGTTAACTTCACTGGCACCGACACGGTATTATCCCCACACACTCCTCCATTAAAATAATACACATGTGAAACTATTGACACATCTCAATTTTCATACAAATCTTTTTATTCAAAAATATTTTGATACAAAAGTAAGCATGATACTCTTTAACTGATTAAAGGGACACCTACATGAGAAATCGATTTTTGCCCTGACAACTTAAAAATACTCATCAAATAGTCTCAAAGAATAACTAGTCATGCCTCCCTGCCTCTGGAATGTTAAAGGGAGACAAGAGGCAGGAGCCAGGTAGGTCAGATAAAGTTACAATCAGTCGCCAATAGGGGTCTCTCTTTTTTCACAGTACATCAGAAGTACTAAGGATTGTACCCGGAAAACATTTATTGAATAACTGTACATGTTCGTTACATAAAGACCCATCAATTCATCAAGTCAGCTGTTATTGATTTTGAAATGATGTCACACTAGTAAATGACGTCACAACGATGGTATGACTCTCATAAGATGTGATTGTTTTCACCATCGTCAATTCACCTTGTTCGACGACAAGTTGATCAGTAGAACGTTGTCAGAAGTAGGAACACAAAACAGAACCTCTCTACTGAGATCACACTTGGGACTGACCTATGCTGTCCTTGATAGAGAGGTGTCCTGATTACCGAGGTCAATTTGAATAGAAATGACAGGTTTGGGACCAAAACTGCTGTCCTTATTAGAGAGTATGTCCTTAATAGAGAGGTGTCCGCTAAGAGAGGTTCCACTGTACAAACATGTCATCATAGTTCATTATCTTGGCTGGTGCTCCGTGTAGTAAGAATTGAAATTCAAACGCAGCAGGAACTCTTCAAGATGTTGATGGTATCCCCGGGCGGACAGCTTGTTCACAACTGAAAAGATCAATCATCATATCATATCATATCATTAGCGACATCATAACCCTAATGGATTTTTGCCAGAGGTATGGAGTCCACTATAGGCTACTGTCCACATATGTGGGATCTTTTACTTGCCCTGGCATAGACACTCAGGAACAAGGGAACACGGCTTTTAGTCTAATCCAACAGACTCTCGAATTTTTTATACGTTGTCAGTATTGTGAAGAGCCAGGAATTCTAGTTCCTTGAAACCCACACCAGTTCATCCAGAAATACAATCCTGGGTTCTCTGCGGGATTGAACCCGGGGCCTACTGCGTGGTAGCCAGCAGTATTTACCACTAGGCTATGAGGCTCCTCAAATTAATGAATTTTTATGTATCATACTTATCAAAGATTCAGTTTGGAATATCACTGCAAACGAAAAAAAATTTGAGGGCAGTGCAGCGGATATTGTCCTGAAGTTCAACATGCTCAGGGCAACACTTAGGGCCTTTCATTGTGAACAATATAGAGGACTCACTCAGAGCTCGTTCAACTATGAACATTACAAGTAATACCGAACATCAGTCCCCTTTATGCAGAAGTTGCTTGGAAAAACAATACCCTAAATTGTTTGGGCACTGGTGTACTTATGGATCAACCCTCACTTACCCTTGAACAGGAAAATGGAATAGTCTTTGAAAGCCTTGTAAGTGGCCAGCAAGTTGGCGAAGTTGGGGTGCGTGATCTCACCACTGGTGGCGCTCTTCTGCCAGGCAAAGCCAGTCAGGTAGGCGTGGAAACGGAGGATGAGCTTGAAGATATCCTGTATCACCTTCATGACAGGGGCAGCTTTCGCATTCAGCAAGCATCTGGAAACAGGAGCAAAAATACGGTGGAACCTCCCTTATAGGACACCTCTCTATTAAGGACACTTGTTTTGGTCCCAAAGTGGTTGTTTCAATTCAATTTGACCTCTCTAATCAGGACACCTTGCTATTAAGGACAGCACTGGTCAGTCCCGAGGTTGTCCTTAATAGAGAGGTTGCTGTCAGGTCTGTCTTTTCCAAGGACAGACCTGTTAAACACCAGCCTGTGTTTTAGCTCAACTAAGCATGACTTCCATCAGTAGATTTCACTTACAACACGCTCTAGCAGAGTAAGGACTGGACACCAAGATTACTGTTGTAAGGACTGGAACATACCTGAATACTGCCTTGTTGAGGTACTCGGCATGCCTGTGATGCAGATCATCAAGACTGTGCACATTATTCATCAAATCGTCTTGAAATTCGCGCCAGGAAACGTGGATGATCTGGTTTGAGATGTAGCCCTGCATCACCTTGACAAAGCACTGCATCTCATGCCTGCAGTAACGACGAAAGGGAAATCAATTAACCACTTCACTGGTATAAGGCGGATTTGTCTCATTTTGGAATCAACTTCTTCAATAAACCAAGTTAACCACTGGTAAGTTCGTATTCTTCAGTGTACGCTCTGCACTTGAGGTGATTTTCTCCAGGGAGTATTCCTCCTCCAAGGCGGGATGAGCATTTTTGCATGCCACTAAGGTTATGCGCCAATTGGGTTTATTGGCCTAGTGAATCCGACTTCAGCGAGAGGTTGAGTCCACGCAAGCTACTCATGTTTCTCACTTGGTGGGGTCTATAACCTGCCCTGGCATAGACACCAGGTACAAGGAACCATTGTTTTAAGTCTTACTCGAAGGATTGTGAAGAGCCAGGAATTTTTAGTTCCTTGAAAGCCGGGAATATCTTGGGTTCTCCCCGGGATTGGCCCTTTTGTGTTGTAGCCAGCAGTGTTAACTAGGCTATGAAACTCCCTACTGGTGAGTTCGATTTGCTTTAATCAGCATTCACTTTGTTATTTATTCTAAAAAACCTCAAACTACTGAAATGTGACTTTGACCGCTTTTCGACTCCTTCCAAATTAGGCACCAACCAGGGCAGTTGTGGTTGCCTACCATAACCTTTGCCACAAAAGCAAGGCACAGTGCAATTACAGTAAAACCTCCCTTAGCGGACACCTCTCTATTCAAGACAACCTCTCTAATCAGGACACTAATTTGGTCCCAGATTGGTTGTTTACCTTCAATTTGACCTCTCTAATCAGGACACCTCTCTATCAAAGACAGCACTTGTCAATCCAAAGGGTGTCCGTTATAAAGAGGTTCTACTGTATGTACACGGTAAGTTGGTGTACTTAGGATAAAACACTAAACCACCACTTAAACAATTCACACTATCTCATTGATTCCGACCTGCTGCCATCTTGCTTCTCAAAAGACTGGTAGAAATTTGATGCCCAAATGTACATGTACATGCAGATGAACATTCTTACTCTTCTGATCAGGCAACTGACTTGAAATATTAAGTTCGACGAATTAATGAACCAATTCACAGAAATCCACAGAGAACTTACCTGAACAACTGTAACTGCCTGACCTGTGGCACATTCCTTGCCTTGAATATCATCGCTGGAAAATAGCATCTTGAAATGAAGGCAGTGACACAAACAATGTATTGGACAAAGTCTGAATCCATTTAACTGCTAAGTAAGGGGATAAAAAACGTAATTGTGACAATCCTTCCGAAAGTCAAAATTATAAGCCCAGCACTCCAACCGGCATGACACTGATATCCCCCAGCAAGGAAAACATAAATATTCTCGTCCTACTCACGATCTCTGATGAGCTGATGCCACACATCCTTTAGTGTCCATACAGTCCTCTTCAGCTGTAACATGAACGTAAACACCTTGCCGTATTTGACCAAGCAGTTGTCCGTGATAATAATATTCATCGGCCAGTCCACCTTGTATGTCAGATCGATGCACTCAAGAGGTCCGTCGCCTAAAAAACATTTTTCATTCATCATCATCATCATCATAACCCACTTCGTAACTCCATTGGATTTTTGCCAGACGTATGGAGTCCACTATAGGCTACTGTCCACCTGTGCGGGATTTTTTACTTACCCTGACATAGACACTCAGGTACAGGGGACCACGGCTTTTAATCTCATCCGACAGAGCCTCAAATATTTCATACGTTGTAGGATCTTTTAATACTTGCCCTGGCATTCACACTTGGGTACAATGGACCAGAGCATTAAGTCTCAACAGACTCTCGAATATTTTATACTTCTTCTTCTTCTTCAGCGTTCAACGAATATTTTATACATTTACATTGTATGTGTTGTAAAGAGTCAGGAATTTTAGTTCCTCGAAAGCCACGTCGGTTCATCCAGAAATACAATCCCGGGTTCTCCCCGGGATCAAACCCGGGTCCTATTGCGTGGTAGCCAGCAGTGTAAACCACTAGGCTATGAAGCTCTCTTTACACATCACACAAATGTAGTTCTTCTTCTTCAGCATTCACACTGCTTTTAGAGGTATTATTCTCCAGTATTCCTACGCAGGGCAGGATGAATACTTTCATGTGCCACTTCGGTTTGGTGCCAATTGGGTTTATTGGCCTGCCCTAATAGAGTGAGCTATTATTCACATTTAGGGTCACTCTGGGTGTTTGATTCACACCTCATCAACCCCATTCAACTTAGGCCTATGATCTTTAGTGCCCTATTTTGGGAAGCCCTTATATTTTCACAGGTTTTTTTTAGAAATCGGAAAAGTTGGACAATGTCGGACTTTTGTCAGATAAATCAGGAAAAGTTAGAGAAACCATTAAAGAAGTCAGAAAAAGCCTCCTACTACCACCTACTACAATCTACTACCATCTACTACCATCTACTACCATCTACTACCATCTACTACCATCTACTACCATCTGCTACCATCAGATGAGGGAAACCCAGATGGCTTTTATCTAAAAGATTACTCTGTAAATGGCAAATCTTAAAACTCTTTACTGTTACCAAGAGAAAGAACAGGTACACTACCATCAGAGGAGTACAGTAGAACCTCTCTATTAAGGACACCTTCGGGACTGGCAAGTTCTGTCCTTAATAGAGAGGTGTCCTGATAAGAGAGGTCAAATTGAATAGAAACTACCAATTTGGGACCAAAACTAGTGTCCTTAATAGAGAGGTGTCCGCTAAGGGAGGTTCCACTGTAGATTGTTGTCCAAACGAGTGTTTGAGAACACTGACACTAGGGCAGCCAAGCACAAACACTGCAAAAGGACCAAATCGTCATAAAACTTTGCAAGGTACATGTATTTACCGTTTAAGCTGAAGAAGTGTGGCACATGCTTGATGACGAAGGAGATGCCCTTAGCAAGGTCACTGTCACCATGAATAGAGGAGCGCAGGGCTTTGGTCAACACGCCATTGAGGAAGACCGGATTCAAGACATCTTGGGGTTGAGGGTTCTGAGCCAGCTGAAATGGGGAAAGAGAACAGTTATGTGGACTGTTTTGGCCGAGATGGTGCTGACACTTAACACTCACTCATGTAACAATTCAATGCCTTCTATGCCACCACATCCCCTACACGCATAACAGCCCTGAGCCACCTGTGTCCACCACGTCCCTCCACACATTATAGTCCTGGTTCGTGAGTGTCAACACCTTTCTTGCAATCGCAACACTCTCTGGACAACATCTATCCACAGTGGTCAGCATTGTCCACTTCGTAGTACCGGTATGCCTCCAGCATTCGTCGACTGCCTCTAATCACTATCTTCAAAAGCACCTTCCTAGTTTAATTCAACACACTTGTCCAAACCAATGTAATTTGAAACTGAAGCATGACCTGTTCTTCTCCTCATTTCAAGTGAGTCTGACACAATAGAACCATCTGTTATCAACGTATTAATCATGATAAGAGTATTTTTACTTCGCCTCCGAAATATTTTCACGAATAACAGCCTTCTGGACTAAGTCCAGGGGCTATAAGAAATATTTAGCTACCTTTTCAAATAGGTGTTCACCGAGCGTCTGGCCAAATTCTCCATCTTCCATAAACAGGTACATCCGCAATGCCTCAAAGTGGCGGTCGATCTCCAGGTCGTGATAGAAGTAGCTCACCATGCTCTTGTTCACTAGTGAAATCCTGCAAGGAAGACAAACGTCTCACCACCCTGGAGAATCGATTCCCCAAATCACCGGGAATCGTATCGGGCCTTCAAACATACCAAGCAGCCCACCCAGGAGAGTGTTACATGAGCCCTGGGAGATTGACCACCTCACAAGAAAAACAGCTAAAATGTGAGCTCATTTTTAACTTTACTGAAATAAACTGTGTCCATCTGGTAACATTGACAATATGACATCATATGCACTAAATTTCGAGGTAAGTTACTGAGGGGGTTACTCTGTGGTGCTCGCACAAAATCAATTTGTTTGCTATTCATAAGACAAACAGGCGGGGCATTTTTCCCTTATTAGATGCAAATCATGCTAAAAGAACCTTATAACCAGATGAACACAACAGTATCTCATAGAAAGAATCCCAGGACAGGCCAGCTCAGCAAACTGGAAGGCCAACCTGATTCACGGCTATCTCGGTAATTGATTCTCCAGGGTGATTACACTGGTTGCCAGTTTGTACAAGTTGATGGTATTCACATTCAAGCCTGTGAACAGACTGGTGCCTCTGTAGCTAAATGAACTCGCTGTCCCATACACTTGGCTGCACGATCTCTCCAATCAGAAGCACAGCATCTAATTGTTTTCAAGGGTCCCTTCAGGTTCATAACATTTGGGGTAAGGATTTCTCAGTGGTGAAATTCACTGAATCACACACGACCTGAGGATAAAATTGACATCAACTCTTTCTGCAGAAACTTTTCCCTTCCAGCCATTCTATTCTAAAAACAGTTCTGTCGCTTACTTGGTCTATACTAATGGGTTTAACTGAAGGAGATATTGCCAAGTCAAAGTTACCTTCAAGTAATAGTAACTTAACTTGTTTTTAAGAACTGGACCCTGCTTTATACTTACTGAGCAAGCAATGGTGCTGTGATTGACTTCTTCAATAAGACTGGCAGGGACATGTACTGGTGATTGTCAACTTTATCCACGTCCTGCCAGAGGGTGAACGGACTCTGGTAGATGTCCTGGGTGATGTCAACCATCGGAGGCTCATCTGAAAGGAACATTGACAGGAAAGTCAGTCAATATTGAAAAGAAAGAGTTCGGCTGATATCAGCATAAAGCTGCCCTTTACTTTCCAGCACCTTACAATGCTGGCAAAGTCAGGTGGCGTCAAGCTTCCCTTTACTTTCCAGCACCTTACAATGGTGGTAATGTCAGGTGGTGTCAAGCTGACCTTTAATTTCCAGCACCTTACAATGCTGGCGAGGTCAGCTGGTGTCAAGCTGCCCTTTACTTTCCAGCACCTTGCAATGCTGGCAAGGTCAGGTGATGTCAGAGTAGAGCTGCCCTTTATATTCCAACACCACAAGTGAGATTCTGTAGGCCACTAAAGCCTAGTGGCAAAATGCATTCCCCCTCTCAAACCAAATACTGATTCATTATACTTACTGACAATGTCAAAGTTGTCTTGATAAGGCTCAAGGCGATCCTCCACCCACAAAGCCTCTTCAGCCGCCTGGCCATGATCAAAAACTGTCAGGTCTGAAACAAGTGAATAAATAACAAATCAACAACAATATTTTGTATCTTATTCAAAGACAAAAAAAGACAAAACCCGTCAGGGAACCAAGTTTTCCAGCAGATGAAAATGAACAACTCACCAGCATTCTCTCCATCGCTCATCTCCTCATCCTTAACCGCTGCAACTCCAAACTTATCAACTCCATACAGCAGCCTCTGCACTGTCGAATCTGATGAATGACCATGCTTGTTACGCTTCTTGAACTTCTCCAAACGTGCCACGTCCGTGTCGGCAGTCTCGCTTGAAACGTGTCCGTGAATATTCGTTTCACGTAACTTCTTCATCTTCATCATCCGGACAGTGTCCAAGTCGAGCATATTCGACTGGGCAGACGCATGACCGTGTACGTTCTGCTCCTTGAACTTTTTCAACCTCGCCGCATCAACATCTCTCAACTCCGATTGCTGCGAATGATGCCCGTGGACATTCCTTGTGGCTATTTTAACGACCTCGTCACTCTCCTTCGACGAATGTCCATGAACATTCAGCTCTTCGAACTTCCTACGTCTGACTTCATCAAACCTAACACTCTGTTCGACAAGATTTGTTTCATCTGAATGATGTCCATGGACGTTAGCACTTTTTGACTTAACGTCCAAAATTTTCGATTCTTCAGAGACGTGTTTATTGAGAATGTTTTTTGGCAAGTTGCCCATTTTTAATTTACGTCTGCTCTGGCGTATTTCGTACCCGGAAGTATTTTGATCCAAATCTCTGTAGATTTCTTCCGGTGTTCGAAGTTGCGGTGGCATGTACTGGTACTCCATGGGGTTATCCTCACTTTCTCTTGCAATATGCTCCCCAGGGATGGCCTTGATCGCTGGCCGCTCTTCCCTTTGCTCAGTCTCCTTCAACGCGTGCTTGTCTTCAAAAACCACAATATGCGGTTTGGATTCCGACTCTTCCGTTTCCAATGTTGCCGCAAATCCTTCTACCATTCGAACGTTAGTAACAACACCATTCGCTTCACTGACAGAAGTACGAGCCTTTCCAGCAGGATCAACATCAATGTTTTTCCCGAAAACACTAGTATCGTCTGCTCCTATTTTCAGATTTTCGGAATCTGTTTCATCAACTTCGTCAAGTTCTTCCCTCACCCACTCAGGCATATTGATGGAACCGTCACCTGTAGCAGGGCCATCTTTCTGCGCCCACTTAGGTAACCCATCAGCATCCATCTGAAGAGAAGGCCCCTTGTTCCATTTCGACTCATCACAAGTCTCGTCCAAAACCACTAGAGTCGAAGTCACATTTTTTGGATCCTCCTGGGTAACCTCGGCCGAATCAACCACAACCTGAGCACCCAGGCTCGGATCCACATTGCCTTTCTTGGCCCATTTAGGCAATGCAGAATCTTCAACACCACAAGTCATCTCTTGACCAGCCGGAAAAGTTCTTTGGGCCCAGTTGGGGAGATCACTCAACGATGCATCCATTAGATTTTTCCCATCCGTATGTGAAATGCCGTGGCTGGCCGGCTGGTCCAGGGTGATGTCCAAAAGGTTCTCAACCTGTGGTCCGACAACTGATGTCGATAAGGGGAAGTTGGGGATGGACATATCGAGAATATTTCTGGTTACAGCAGACAAAGGGGCAGAGGCTGGCTGGTTGACTGTGAGGTTCAGAAGGTTGGATGTTGGAATAGTCTGCTCAACACTCTCATCTGCTTCATCAATAGAGGCATTCTGAAAAGGTAAAGTCATAAATGTCACAAAGAGTTCAACCATTGACTGACACATCCTGGAAGCAACAAAATAACTTCATCATTTCATCAAAACGATTGCCACAATCATACTACAGTAGAATCTCTCTATGACGGACACCCTCGGGACTGACAAGTGATGTCCTTAATAAAGAGGTGTCCTGATTAGAGAGGTCAAATTGAATGGAAACAACCAATTTGGGACTAAAACTAGTGTCCTTAATAGAGAGGTTGTCCTTAATAGAGAGGTGTCCGCTAAGGGAGGTTCCACTGTATTTGAGTTCGGCAAACTTTACGTACCAATTTTGCTCTGTATTGCTGCATCTCTTGTTCGAGGTCATCTTCGTTTTTCAGGAGGTAGAGCTCCCGGGCCTTGTCCAGCTTGTGCCTCCGTATCTTCCACAGGGCTTTCTGTTCCCTCCGGGCAGCTTCCTCAGTCAGCTTACTGTAGTAGGCGATCAGCTCCTCTCTGCAGGGAAAATGAACTTATGTGGAAATTTATTACTTAAGTAAAATTTGTCCACAGATTTGGTGCAGATTTTCTGCTCCCACTGAAAAGCATCTGTGGTCAGTTTAACGTTAGACATTTTTCAAAAGTGGACATCACTAAAATTTCATCAACACCAATGCTAATTTTAAAGAAAAAAATAAAGAAAGGTGTAATATTTGCCATTATTAATAAATAGAAACTAAAACCATACATCCTTAAAGGCACAATGTAGGCAGCAGCAAGGTAGGCAAGATAAAGTTCCACAAAGTTGCCAATAGGGGTCTCTCACTTCTCACAGTACATCAAAATGATTCACGCTTGTACGAGGAATATATTTAGTGCTGAAACTGACATGACCCAGGGCCCTCACTGGGTATATCAGTCTCCTGAAGATAGCCAAATTAGCCCCTCTGCTCCTGCCTATAGTCCCCCTTTAACATCAAACCTAACATCATCAGACCTGTAAACCCAGTTTTTAGGCACCACAAGCGCTGTTGTCAGGCCTTGAATGAAAGCGACAAGTCCCATTGTGTCACTGCATACCTGGCCTCCTCTTCCAACCTCTGCTCCTCTGTCATCTCCTCTCCCTCCGTCCTCGTCGCCGCATCTATCCTGGCTTTGTCCTCCTCCTTCTCTTTGTCAATCACCTGCTGCCTCCGCTGTAAGATCCAACAACCATTTTCAGCCCTTCAAACTACATATATACACTTTTACACCTTGTAAATTTTTAGCCTATCTCTGGACATGTTTTTCTTGCAATTCAGCCAAATTTGGGTCATATTTTGTCTAGGAAAGCTGTTGAAGCTATTCAGAATTCCAGAGGCCAAAAATTGCAGCACGTCTCAGAATATACCAATATCCACAAGATATTGACCTAAGTTGGGGTTTCAGGCATTAATTTATTGAATCTAAAAGTAAAATTGGGCATTTTGAGTTGCAGAAACCGAACCCGCCACACACCGGGACCCTGGTTACAATGCTTTAGCCCAAACCAGTACAAGATAGATGTAGATGAGAAAATGCTTCGAGGCTTTCAGATATCACCGTTTTTTTGGGCTAATCTTGCCCTCTTACAATGTCAAATGAAAACTATGCAATTGAAAGGCCTCATCATGTTAAAATGCAACACTTATTTATCTTAAAAGTCTAAACAGACAATGCAATAATTGAATTAATTATCTATCACTGGAAGGCAAGGCCACCGTGTCTTCTGACAAGATCGACTGGAAATGTTGACAAAAAACTTGGATGTGCAGGGGTCGGAACAGATATTCACTAAATCGAAAGAGAAGACTTATTCGTCCAAAAGTCAACTGCTTACCTCCAAATCGTCCACCATCTGCTGCTTTAACTCATGGAACTGCTGCCTCTTCTTGGCATCAACCAATCGGCGAACTTCCTTCAGTTTGGCTGCAATTGAAATCAAATATGATGAACTTTTTCAAAACACAATCAGTCGGCCACAGGACTGAAACAGTGATTAAAGACTACGTTACATCAAGACATTATGTCAATGATCTGTTCGAGCGAACTCGTAAGTGAGACTGTTAGCATTGTCGGGAGAACTGTTAGACGAGACCGTCGTGACGTCAGAGCGCGTGCGAATTCGCGGGGCGTCGTCGTGGGGTTGTTGTTGTTTTGGGCGGAGAAATAGACGAGAATTTGTATCGTAGCTCATGGCTAAAAGTTGAATAAAGTCGGGATTTACAGTTTTATCAAATCATCGAGTGTTCTTATTTCAAAAGTCAACCTTCGTCGAAACAGATCTTTGGGGACATAATCACAATGAGAAAACCAACATGTCAGACAATAGATCAGCGGGAATGAATAAATAAACTTACACAAGAACAGTTACAGAGAATATTTCAGATATCTTACCCTGGAATTTGTCCATCTCTTTAGCAGCAGCATGCCTGGCTTTCTGTATCAAATCCAACTTGGCTCTTTCGGCACGCTCTTTAATCTCAGCTCTGTAAAAAAATCAAAAGTTTCGAATTCTAAGTTGACAATTCTAAAACACCTTGGATGCAAAGTAGGGTCGTTTTACTGTACATGATCATGATGATAAGGTAAAGTGGTACAATTATAGCATCAGTGGAAGTATAGCCCCAACAGTGTTGAAAACAGCTGACAGCACATCAATGCACACTGCTTGTACCAGGCTTGTACCAGGCTTGTACCAGGCTTGTACCAGGCTTGTACCAGGCTTGTACCAGGCTTGTACCAGGCTTGTACCAGGCTTGTACCAGGCTTGTACCAGGCTTGTACCAGGGATGTAATTGTTCCACCTTACCTTACTCTGTGTGACTTTTTTGCCATCGTGATGTTGGCGTTGCAACCATAACTGCTCGAATTAGGTTGGTTCAAAATATGGTAGCAGTTAAAAAACAGTCGCGAAGATTCTGGCTGCCAGAGTTGGCAGCCATGACGTCACAAATAATTCCGCAGCTACACGGGGGTCTACAAGCAGATGTAACTCATCAGAGCCATAACATACAGCAGAACCTCTCTATTAAGAACACCCTCCAGACTGACAAGTGCTTTACTTTGAAATAGAGAGGTGTCCTAATTAGAGAGGTCAAATTGAATGGAAACAATCACGTTGGGACCACAGCTGGTGTCCTTATAAATGTATAGAGGTTGTCCTTAATAGAGAGGTGTCTGCTAAAGGAGGGTCCACTGTACCTGGTGTGAATCTTCTGTTGAGCTATCTGCTTCATCCGACTAATGTAAGCCTGGCATGTTGTCTGTAACATTGCCAGGTCGTGACCCGAGAATGTGATCGTCACTCGAGGAATGCTCTCTTCATCCAAGTTACACATGAAATGCTGAAACCACAAACATAAAGAGATGCAAATAGAAGAATGCTTTCACCAAGGTTCTTGTAACCAGATAATGTTTGTGATTTATTTTCGTGATTTTATGTGATTTTGTGTACAACATCGCCAGGTCATGACCCGAGAATGTGAACGTCAATCTAGGAATGCTCTCTTCATCCAAGTTACACATGAAATGCTGAAACCACGAACATCAGGTCATTAGAGAATGCTAAATCAAGCTGCACTGGTAAACCGGGTAAAGTTCACAACAGTTCTTCTTTAGCAATTCATGCCCGATTCTACCTGATTCTCAGCAATTTGGGTGATTGATTCTCCGAAATGAACATAAAATCTCATAGAATAGAATCATGCAACTCCAAAAATAAAATCCTATATTCATCAAAAACCTTACCTCTGGACAACATAACTTGAGCAAGTTGATAGACTTGCCACACACAAATAGGTCTAGAGCTAGATCCTTCAAGAAAAGAGGCACCATCTCTTCAGACTCCTGTGATACCATCTCATAGCCATTCGTCCAGTAATATTTATCTGAAAAGTAATTGTTGGTTATCGTTATTCATGTTTACCAAAGTGTATTGGTTGAGCATGACTGCGCATTTGTGACCCATCACAGCAAAACAAGGCGCATGTCGCACAGAAGATGAGCCCAAATGATGACACCAGGAGATAATGAAAAAACATATTTCTGAGTTTCTCAATGAATGGTGAGGTTCTGTCCGCAAACTTTCTTCCTCGTGAAACTGGAACCTGAAGACCCAACCGCAAAATATATAAGCCGTCAAAATATTTGCGTTAACGGTAAATCAGTGTTAACTGTGACTTACCCCTACAGAACAGAAAGTCTTGGTTTAACTGTCACTTACCCCCCCCCCCCCCGAGAACAGAAAGTCTTGGTTTAACTGTCACTTACCCCCCCCCCCCCCGAGAACAGAAAGTCTTGTTTTAACTGTCACTTACCCCTACAGAACAGAAAGTCTTGGTTTAACTGTGACTTATCACCCCCCCCCCCGAGAACAGAAAGTCTTGTTTTAACTGTCACTTACCCCTAAAGAACAGAAAGTCTTGGTTTAACTGTCACTTACCCCTACAGAACAGAAAGTCTTGATTTACACGAATCATGAACTCCTCATAAATGTCCTGACAAAAGCCATGATAGGCCCAGTTTTGAATAAATCTGAAAAAAAGATGATATAATAAGGACTTTTTGTCCATTCAGGCAAACAGTGTACCACCTCCACGAACTCAAGATGTAGCAGTCGTTAAAGTCTGAAATGCCTGTTCAAAGGGGCAGTTACATCCTGTTTGGGGTGTACCAAACATTGAAATAGATTTGCACAAAATATCAAACATTTGCACACGCAGAGGTGATTTAAAAGGAAGCTGTTTTTTTCCAACCAAGCAAATTCAAGAAATTAAAATATGCTGGTTTATGCTGGCCTTGACTCAGAGAGGTGGAATTGCAGCGGATTCCTCAGGGCGATGATGGACTGAGTGTCTCGACGGAAGCTAAAGTTTTCACCTACTGTATATAAGGGCCACAGCTTGTGTAGAGTATGGAGAGCAACACTGGATAGTGATCAGAGCTGCAGTTATCAACTGTTATCTGGTACAGGTAGGACAGCAGCTTAATCCCCTGAAACAACGAAAAATACAACACATCAGTTATTGCGGACTATTGATTCTAAAATAGAGCTCGGACAGAAATTTCAAAAACCTCAAATATTCAAAAATCACAAATCCAAGTCATCTACTTGATGGCCAAAACAGGACTCTCTTTCGATGGCACAAAAAATAACCCATCAACACAGCGTTTAGATAAATCTGAGCATTTTGGCAGTCGGAAAACTAATGCAAGTATTTTTGAAATGCCGGCACACTTGCTCGAGGTATTAAGATGCTGCCATCTGTTTTACGAACACATTGACAGCCTGGCCCCGGTAAGACTGCACAAAAACAAATGTTGCTGAACCCCCTCACCCAGTATTACCCGTAATCCCTTTCTTGAATCATAAATTCATCAAAAATATGTGAAATACCGTCGGCAAATTGCCGCTTGAACTGAATGTCATCAGGAACTTTGTCTCCTCATGCTTCATGTTGTGGTGGTTCTGGTTCTTACTTCAAAATCTTTTTTTTTTTAAATTTTATTTCTTTGGCACAGCGGTTGCCAGTAGCGGCCAAAGTAAGTAGGTATTCACATTTTTACGATTTTCAGGACCCCTCCCCTCCCCAGTACGCAAAAAGTAGTAAAAATGTACAGCTTACACAAATGAGCACCAAATTTCTTGATCCCCTCCCCTCTGAGAGGCGTACATACTTAAAGAACGACCCCTTCAAAAGAGTTTGAAATTAGTCGTGCATGCAGAACCAGAATGTTAGACTTGCAAGTGCAAACATTATATCCTAATGTAGATTCTGCCAACTCACTTTCGGGAACTCTTCTGCCGGACTCGGGAAGCCAGAAGGCGGCCGCATGGAGCACAGACACAGCTCTGCCAGGAACCTACAAATCAAAGTGGATCATTACAAGAGGAAATATAGAAGATTACACCTTCTTAAAGATCAACTATGTACTGGTTCGAGGACACGATACAAATATATTCCAAGCTTTCGGCATGGACTGTGTTGTTTTCCTGTCTGGTATTAATCGGCACGGCCTCGATTTTATTCGATCGAATCAATACAGTAGGCTGTGGGCCAAATCCACAAAGGGGTAGGGTAGAGAAGCCCTACTTAAATCGTTTAAAAAATTCGAGACCAACGTAAGGTTGGTTCCAGAGTAGGGGAGGTAAGCTGCCAAGTTAGGGTGGGACGCGCTGACAAATGGCCTTGTGGAGAACACTGAATGCTCATACAATGCGTTTGTCTGATTATTGACAGGAAGTTGAAAGTTAACGGACACCAGAGCTGACACCTACACTGACGAAACAGGACACGAATTATATGCCACGGATTTTTTTATTCGGGGGCATAATCAACAACTTTTCCACTTCATACCTTATCTGTGGCTTGATCTTGTTGAACATGAAATTCACTTCCATGACGGTCTTGTTATGTGACACCATCAGCACACAGGCCTCGTAGTAGTGGAGATACTTCCTCAAGGCGCCCGTCAGGGCCTGGAACACTAGGCCCTGGGTGTAGAGCGAATTGACAAGAGGGGGCTTGGAGAACTTGAAGAGTCTGTGATAGTTGGTGCCACATTCGATGAGCTCGGAGCACAGCTGGGTTAGGGCTTCCGGTGATGTGCCACTCAAATGAACACCTGGGCAGACGTAGAATTCCTCTTTTTCCTGAAAATGACCAAAATTTGATAGTAAGATACACTTTGATGGCAGCTCTGAACCTGAAAGAGCCTGACAACAGAAGTAGGTTTTCTGCATGACGGAAAGATTGAATTCACAGAAAACTTTTAAACTTTTAGCTGTAGCAGATGCTAGCTAACAATACTGGACAAGAGAAAACCTTGGAAAGAAGGAAAGAGAATAAAAACACAAGAAAACACAGCAGAAATAATGAACATCAAAATACACAAAAGTTAAACAGAATGACTTCAATGAGAGCATATCAGTATACTTTTAGTTTCTTTTCATAATTTTATTGGAAATAATGTTAAACTTTTTCAATCAATTAGCATAAACTTGATGGTTGGCGAAATTTTGGTGACTACCACTTCTGAAAAAGGTGCATCTGTATCAAAATTTATCTGGCAAATCACAGAGGAAAGACCACTGAACTCACTTTATCAAACATAAACGTTTTGGATAGGACTCCCGTGAGCAAATAGAGAACGTCTCGGACTAGAATCTTCATAGAAATGCATCGTCGTTTTGGCAGACGCAACTTGGGATCCAGCAACTGGATGTCGGCCTCCCGGAGCTTGCATAACTCGTCAAACACGTGAGGTCCAGCCTCAGTTAGGTAGGGACGCTCGGTGGGTCCAGGCACGCTGAAAGATATCAAAAAGGAAGCTGGTAGTAGACAGAGCACAACTTGGAAACTGGTGACTATAATCTATTCATAAGGTGCGCATGTTTTTGGCTCTGGATAGCAAACTTTTTAGTTTCTATTTTGTTGACCCTTCTGAAATAATGAGTAACTTTAAGGTTTGCGACTAAACATAATTTTGTCATTTTAGTTACCATGGTAATATGAAAACTAAGTTTCTTGGATGAACTTACTTTGCAACCAAACACATTTTTTAGGGTTGAACATCGTCAGAGCAGAAAAGAAAATTCTTCAGCGAAGCAAAGTGAAGGTTTTGGGACGGTGGCCAGCTGAATAGGCCATATCATATTCTGGGTATTTCTCATTCACACTTGTTACTCTTTCAACTTTAAGTTTAAATTTGTGACCTGTATCTATGACCTCAACACTTGTTTTATACAGAACGGAACAGGTCATTCTGACCACAGCAGACCCGTGTGAAATAATAAGTAACTCCAGATGACGTAGACAAAGTTGACAACAAAGCACTATCCTACCGCCCGATGCTCTCTAAATCTACATTGCATGACATTTTTAGCAAGAGCATTCACAAGTTATTGTTTCAACACAATTTAGTGCAAAAAAATGACACAGGCCACTTTGACCATAGCAGACCCTTGTGAAATAGAGAGTAACTTCAGGTGAAATTGACAACAAAGCACTATCCTACCGCCCGATGCTCTGTAAATATATAAGGGCAGTTACTAGTTTACTGTTTCAACTTTACACAAAAATTATGTGGAACCTATCAACCACCTCAACACATGTTTCATACAGCTTGGTGCCAAAAATGATAGAGGCCATTTTTGACCACAGCAGACCCTTGTGAAAAAGAGAGTAAATCTAGGTGAAATTGACAACAAAGCACTATCCTACCGCCCGATGCTCTGTAAATATATAAGGGCAGTTACTTGTTTACTGTTTCAACTTTTCACACCAAAATTATGTGAAATCTATCAACCACCTCAACACATGTTTCATACAGCTTGGTGCCAAAAATGATACAGGCCATTTTGACCATAGCAGACCCTTGTGAAATAGAGCGTAACTTCAGGTGAAATTGACAACAAAGCACTATCCTACTGCCCGATGCTCTGTAAATATATAAGGGCAGTTACCAGTTTACTGTTTCAACTTTACACAAAAATTATGTGGAACCTATCAACCACCTCAACACATGTTTCATACAGCTTGGTGCCAAAAATGACACAGACCATTTTGACCACAGCAGACCCTGGTGAAAAAGAGAGTAAATTTAGGTGAAGTTGACAACAAAGCACTATCCTACCGCCCGATGTTCTCCCAAGTACGATGCTTGGATGGTACGTAGTGGAGAGCCAGCTCCCATATATCCTCGTCAGGAGTAACGTCTGCAACAGGGATAGTCATCGACGTCAACGAGTTCGTTTCGAACCCTTCATCAGGAGATGTAGTGTACTCTGTAATCTTGCTCAATGACGGCACATTAATCCTGGAAAAGGGAGAATGGCACAGTTGGTCAACAAAAAAAAAAATTGGCTTGGTTATTTCAATGCCTGAAATGAAACTTCCCTCCCGCCCGTACACATGTTCCCTTTTTTAGGGGCGGCTAGATTTTTGGTGTGGGGGGGGACAAAAGGCTCTCTTGGGGGATGCATTCTCCTCTCACTGAATGCTGAAGACGAAGAAGAAGAAGCTGAACAGATTAGATACTTACCCAGCATCCTCGTCAAGATCGGGTAAGTCTAACCTGGCATCCAGTGACATCATTCTACTGTTGACTAGAGCACCAAATAGAGACAAGTGTGTCCGCTTCTCGTGGGTGTCGTTCAGCAGGCCGTGGGCCATGAAAAAGTCGGTAGATAGGTTGCTACCAGGGGTACTCTCGCAGACCTAGGGGAGAGAGGTAATACTTGAAGAATTTTACTTCAAAAGGCTTTAAGTAGACAGATTGACAGAAGGGGTACTCTCGCAGACCATGGAAAGAAAGTAGTTAGGTTGGGACCAGGGGTACTCTCGCAGACCTTGGGGAGAGGTTATGCTTATTCAAAATGCTTTTAAAAGTCAACAGGTTGCTCCAGGGGTACTCTAACAAACCTGAGAAAGAGAGGTTATGTATGAAGAATTTATGTCCAAACACACCACACACTTCATAGGTACCACTTCAGGCAAGAAGGTTTTTAAACACAGCAATAACCTAAAGCCCTACAGACATGGGCAAACTTAAAATGAAGCAGACTTACCGTGCTGTTGATCATCTTCAATGCAGGGGGCATTTCAAAAGCGATCGTACCACAGGGCATCTCAAAGATTTGCCTGAAAAAGGAAGGGTACGATTATTCAGTTTGAGACAAATCTGTGCAGAAGGTTGTTCTTTGTACACTAGATACTGGACACTTCACCTAAGTTAAGCATGAACGCCGTAGAAATAAACAACATTTTTATTTCAAACAAACCTCAATTTCACCCAAATTAAATGCCTTAACTTCTTTGTAATGCATGATTTCGTCATTTACTTCTGGTGGCAGATTTTGGGTGCCAAACCTTAATTTGGGCATCTTTTGACTTTGGGCGCGATGATGTTATCTCTCATCACCATCTTGTAATTGAAAGGCCCGTAAGAACATACCTTGGATATTGCATATAGAATTGTTCAAACGGCCGCCTTAGTTGTGTGTCGCCATAGTTCAGCGGCCCAACTGGAACTACAGCCTTTGATGCCTGAAATTAAGGAAAACCCAGTATATTACATGATCAGCATAAAGTATAGATCAGGTGAAGATGCAATTTCCAGCTTTGCGTTCTTGGGACGGACACTTGACTAGAAGTGATGATGTGTAGATGGTAAAAGGCAAATGGAATGCACTTACATGTTACATTGGGCATGTTGAGACTTGCCGCTTTACATTTGCCAGGGGACTGAAGTCGCTGAATGGGACTTTTTCTGTTATTGACTTGGCATTTCGGTAAGGACGTCTACCCCAATATTGGTGATTTGAAGGCCTTTGTAGCGCCCTCCAGGCACATGGTTGAGCACCACCACCTGGCTATTGGCTGGGGACCAATCTTGGGGAATCCTGCACGTGCAAGACCCGAGCAGTCGATGCAAGGATTTCAACACACCAACTCAAAAATATAGCAGTGATTTCCCAACAATAAAAATCCGATGAGCCTTACATCAGTCAATCAGCATGATAATAAATCGGCACAACCCATAGTTGCTTCATTCAACCTGGGTCCTTCTAATAAATTACCTACTCGAGGATCAGTTTTATCTTCAAATAACTGCTAAACCTCAAAGTTCTGATGGCAAAATTGTTACATTTTCACAGATTACAAAAGTAAGAAGTCCTGAATTTGCCTTCTTACGTCCGGATCCTTTATTCTAAAACTGTTTCACAAGATTTAACACGCCAAAGTCATAGTTGATAAAGTAGTTCGTCGGGATGACGATTCGTGCACGTGACTGGAAAAACTGCAATAACTGCAATCACTCTGATAACTAACTATCTCTCTGCCGAGAGCATGCGGACAGCTGTTTTATATCCACGTGCAGCTTTGTCTGCACCAATCAGAGGGCAACGTTGATGCCTCTCCATCCAATGAGGAGCCGCATCAATGCTGACGTAATTGATCACGTAATTGGTTACGCTGGGGAGAATGGAGAATTATAAGTAGACCAGGGGAATTTTCCACTATTATCCACCAGTATCTTATCTGAACCCAATTCCAATAATCCCGCACACTTAATTCCAAGAATTACACATTACAGTGCTACTCATAAGAAAGGTTTTACAATTACTATACAACAAAATCACAGAGTAGCATAATTGATAGGAAGTTTTACATGTCGGCAAATTTCATCACTTCCGAATGAAAGAAACCTGGCGGCCCCTAGTTGGCGCTGTTTCAAATGTATCAGCCCAACGCCATCAAAATAGTCAGGGGAGACGCTGCTATGAGAGACTTGAAAGTGACTAACCTGTGATTGATGAAAAACTGGTAGTTGCTGTTTGCCGTGTCCCAAGGCATCCTGAGCAGACGGACAGCCTGTACCAGCCAAGCAGAGGAGCAACTTCAAAACATTCTGAACAGAGCTACCAGCATTTTCTGAAAAGAATTCAAGATTATCGTTAGTCCGATATTGTAAAACACCTTGGTGACAATGTTTTATTTTTTTATTATTGATTACCGGTAATAATAATCATGAGGTCGTGGATTCAACTCCCAGAAGGATCACGGCGTACTCCTTTGATAGTAATACCACAGAATCAAGGAACCTCAGTTTTAAGTCTCATTCGAAGGACTGTGAAGATCCAGGAATTTTGGTTCCTTGAAAACCACGCCGGTTCCCGGGATCGAACAAGGGCCCTTTTGCGTGGTAGCCAGCAGTGTTAACCACTAGGCTATGAGGCTGCCTGTAATGATGATCCAACCAGGGACCTCTTGACCACGAGTCCCGAGTCAGAGCCACAACACCACAGCACTATCTCCTCACATACCAACCTTCTAACTTATCCAAGTCAAGTATGAACTCTTCCAATGAGTTGGCATCATCAAATCTTCTCTGAACTCTTAACTCATAGGCGTGGGCAAATAACTTGTCAACTTCAGTCATGCATGGCCCCGGTTTAGAATTCTTTGACCTGCAAAAGTATAAACAATTTTTCAAAAACTTGTTCACTCATTCACTCACTCGACTTATTGATTCACTCACTCGTATTGATATCAATGAACTGGAACGATAGAAAGTTGCTGAAAAGAGCATCCAAGCCGTAACAGATTCTCACCTTGCTTTTACTTTCTTTAAGTTGCTGAAGAGAGCATCCAAGGTGTAACAGATTCTCACCTTGATTTTACTTTCTTTAAGTTGCTGAAGAGAGCATCCAAGCCGTAACAGATTCTCACCTTGCTTTTACTTTCTTTAAGTTGCTGAAGAGAGCATCCAAGGTGTAACAGATTCTCACCTTGATTTTACTTTCTTTAAGTTGCTGAAGAGAGCATCCAAGCTGTAACAGATTCTCACCTTGCTTTTACTTTCTTTAAGTTGCTGAAGAGAGCATCCAAGGCATAACAGATTCTCACCTTGCTTTTACTTTCTTTAAGTTGCTGAAGAGAGCATCCAAGCCGTAACAGATTCTCACCTTGCTTTTACTTTCTTTAAGTTGCTGAAGAGAGCATCCAAGCCGTAACAGATTCTCACCTTGCTTTTACTTTCTTTAAGTTGCTGAAGAGAGAATCATAGAATCTGATGCGTAACTTTCTCCTCCACGGTCCTTTCTCATCTTTTGGCTTGAATATGTTTCTCTTCTCGTCATCTTTAAGAAAGTGCCTGCATAGTTTATCTACCAGGCCCACCGGTCCGACATCTTCATCGGGATCCATTCAGCAGTTTTAATCAATCAACTTCTTAAAATAATTATGTTTTTCATTTGGCGAGGGTCCTGGTTCCATCACATTTCTGAAACTGTAAGAAAGAAATTTAAGTATAGCATCCTCGTCTCATCAACAAAGATATTCTTTTCTTTCATTTTGGGTTTGGCTGAAGATTCCATAGGCTACCCACTCAGAATGGGTAAGCTCAGGCAGGTTTCGACTAGATCGTCCCAAAAGATTCGATTCCAAATAGTGAAATCGACTATGAAGCCAATACCTAGCCATTGTCTGGCGTCTTTTACTGTGAAGATCTATTGTAAAAATAGTTTGTTTTGCCCATCCTAGGTGGTGGTACCGGCGTATCTGGCAAAGGGCCTATGTAGGCCTATGACCGTATCATGGTAGGCCTAGGCCTATGTAATGTTTACTTTTCATTTTTGAGCAAGTTGGGTTAGGCTACTCAGCTGTTTGTACATTACTGGGACATTAGAACGAATAAACAACCCTTAAACTGACCTTTTACCTATCTACTTTCTATTCGACAACCGAAAAGAAGACTGAAAATATTGTGTCTTTGAAGAAAACAGACTTTTGTTGGGGGGAAAAATCGAAAAAGTTATCAAAACCGCCGGTTGTCAGTTCCATCTTTCCTCACCAGATGGCCAGGTTTTATTCGCGTTATTTATTATCAGCTGTACTAAATATATTTTCTATAACTTGCTTTTAAATTACCATTAATCAGCTCAACATTTATTTCAATACAAGTTTTCAATGAATCGATTATTTAGGTATCCAAATTTAGTCTGGTTTGCTTTATAACTAGAGTAAATCTTGTTTTGGAAAAATTAGCATATTACCTCTGTAGACTAATAAGACGAAGTTCTTGTTGCATAAAATCTCCTCTGATTTGGGTCCACCTAATGTGCGTCCGGAACTCTGTTTGCGCGTCCGGAGCGCGTCCGGAAGAGAAAGTGCGCGTCCGGAACAATTTCCTATGTAAATATGAACCTATTGTTGCATTAAATGGCTTAAATAGCATTTTAATTCCATGTAGAGAAAATAAAATTGAAAAAAATCTTTTTGGTGACTTTGTATTTTACAATTTTCAGCGAGGTGGTTAATTACTAATGCCATAATCATATCCCAACTTCCTTACGCGCCTTCTCCTGTTGTGGTCGTCTAAGTCGGTATGAGTTTGTCTTTGCGTGCCGTGGGATAAGGGGCAATAGCAATTATTGTGAAGCCAATTTGCGCTTTTAGGGGGGAGGGGAGGGGATCGAGGGGGGGGGGGGAAGGGGGTCAACTAAATTAAGTGCGGTTTTAAGAGCTTCAACTAAAGATGAGCTTAATGATTATTTTCCTGGGTATATATCTTATTCATTAAAATAAAAATGCCAGTTTTTCTACCATTCGACAGAGTGGGCCCGGGAGGGGGGGGACTTATTTTTTAGATTAATTTCTAATTGGCTACACTTAAATTTAGGTATGGCTTATTATCAAAGGATCTAGTGATGACAGTGGATTTAAGGATACACTCACATCAAAGAAGTAGTACAATTTTCACTTATTTTTCTCACAAAATATATTTTTGGGGGTTTGGGGGACTCATCCCCCAACTGGCTAAATATGTCAGAAGGACGGGGTTTGGGGGGCTCCCCGGGTCCCCCATGTCAAACAGTTGTGTGAGTTCACTAGAGATTGCTCTTTACATATTAATGTGAACACATCTCACTAATTGACACTTTGACTGTATAGCGATTTTCAATAACATATTTGATTCTGATTTTTTGTGAAATTAACAATGATAAGACACTCTGACGGCATTCCATGTGCTGAGACACCAGATACCAGTCTAATCCATTACAACACGGCTACTATCGAAATTCTGCAACTGCAACAACAATTGGTTGAGGAGAAACGTCAGTAAACTGGGATTTGATGGCTGTGTAACACCCAAATCACCCCGCTGAAAATTGTAAAATACAAAGTCACCAAGGAGATTTTTTCCAATTTTATTTTCTCTACATGGAAATATGTAAAGTCAAGAACTTAGTGAGCCCCCCTTTAGGTCGGGGGAGCTCCCCCGAACCCCCCTACGAGCATATGTTAAGTGCAAGCTCTAACAACTACAGCTGTTACAATGGGGGGACACCCCCCAAACCCCCCTCCGTCGACATAGGTTTTTACCAGTGCGTTGGGGGGAAGCTCCCCCCAAACCCCCCCGGTGAACAGTCAACTAGCCCTTCTGTGTCATACTGCTGGAGGGGGGGGGTGCGATGGGACCATCCATATAGTTCCTTCCGACACATTTTTGTTTTGGTAATGTAATACATTGTGATTGACCTTATTCACGGGAATCGGGCGTTTCCAGTGATATACGACACAAATGGGTTGTCCTCATGCATTCACTTTCGAAACGCATTTTAAAATAGATGTTACGTCCTGTTAATGGGGCACGTCATCATCGCGTACATTTGGGAAAAACTCCCTAACGAGACCGGAGCAGACGGCTGAAAGTAGTTTAATTATTGGCCGCTAGGGTACAGAATGTACGTCGCTCACCCGAATTTTTCACGCAACTATAGCTAAATAGAGCTAGTTCTAGTTTGTGATTCAATTTGATACTTCAGATTTGGGCAGAAGACCAATATAACTTAGTCGTCAGTGTGGTTTTAAGCTGGAAAAACGTATTTGTTTTTCTTAAAGTGCCTTTTTTGGACGGGTGTGTGCGAGTGTTTTGTTTTTATGTCACGTGACCCTGATCATGTCGACACAAAATTGAAATAAACCACCCTTTTCTGTCATTATTTAGGACGGATATTTCTCTGATAAAAATATTAATATAATTGGCCAATTTCTTAGGCATATGATGTAGCGAATTCCCATGAAGATTTAAATTAATTTCAACCAATGGGATAGCAACCACCACCGGAAGATCGCGGAGAAATCGGTAAACTCAACGGAGTTAATTCAGAAAAATACCAAAAAAAATTGTTTGTAGGATATACAATCTCTCTTTATTTCTCATCATTCATTTACATTATCTACTCCCGCACACACGTGTATCTTAAGAGCCCCTCCTAAAGGGGGGCTTATTAAAATGCTATTTAAGCCATCTAATGCAACATTAAGTTCATATTTACATAGGAAATTGTTCCGGACGCGCACTTTCTCTTCCGGACGCGCTCCGGACGCACAAATTGTTCCGGACGCGCATTAGGTAGACCGTCTGATTTTTGTGCACAAAAACATGTTTTCCTCTAAATTTGTGCAACTGCGTCAAGCAGTTCTTCGACATCATTGTATCTCACGCCTTAACCAACAATCTTCATGTGCTGCCATCCGATTTAAATCCACAGATGTGGCCTCAGCTGAAGAAGCAAGTGGTGGTGATGATGTCTCTTCTGATTCAAAGAAGAAGCCCCTGACAAATATTCCATTTGCCAAGGATTTATTTCTTGGAAAATTTGATACGGTACGCATTAGGGAACGAGTTTACAATCCCCGATCACACCCCAAAAAAAGGTCATCGGTTGACTAACCAAGCACCACTGTTCAATGGATTTATAGTTGAATGCGATCAAACTACGTCATTTCCGATCGGGGATTCTAAAGTTTAGCCCGCATTAGTGGCATAGACAGGACAAAAGTTAGAAAACGTTGTGTGGAGATGAAAAATTGTGATGTCACGTGAGCGACCGTGTTTGTTCTTATCTTTTTAATCTTTCATCACAATTTCGTCTCTGACTGTCGTACGAATGAATTGGAGATGATGTCGCTGACGTAAACACGAATCAATTGCGTCATTGACATAAGAAAAAATTGTTAAATTGTACAATCCCTGCAGATTGGAAATGACATAGTTTCATCGCATTCAATGATAAACTTATTGAACAATGGAACTTATTTCATCAATCGATGAACTTTTTTGGGTCGTGTTCGGTGATTGTGAACTCGTGCCGAAAAAACGTCACTGTGCTGAATACGTAAAAACGTCTGAAGTCTGATGTCTGAGGTTCCTAGTTGTGTGAGGCTGATGATCTCATGAATACTCTTCTTCGCCCAGCGCTATTTCATTTTATTTGTCGGCCTACAGTCTCAACTTCTTATCTGATCTCAAATCATTGCAGATGCTCCAACAGGAAGTCAAAGCCAACTCAAATAATCTGTCAGGGTGCTTCCATTTTTGTTCCGCTGCTCAAAAAAAAATGGACAAAATATATTTGTCTGAGTGCTGCGTTTGGACAAAAATAAAAGCAGACTGGAGAATTTGGAAACTATTTTAAGGCCTACACTGTCCTTTCTAAATTGAATATGAGATGTATTGTAAGCACACACTAAATGTAAATTTGAAGATTACTGCTGTGAAGGCCCCAGGACATTGGGAGTGTTTATTTCTATTCTGTGCCACTAGTAAATACCTTGTTCACCAACAGCTTCCCCCTTTGATACCATTTTAAATTCTATTTCATCTAGAGCATCTTAGAATACCCAGAGATTGAGAATACAGAAGAACTCGAAGAATTAAATGCCCTTGTTGCCCCAGTTGAGAAATTTTTTCATGAGGATTGTAAGTATAGATCGTATGCTAAAATAAACTTCGGCCATTTTGAAAAGACCCTTATCACAGGCAGCATAAGTTTACCATGACATAAAAGTCAAATTTAAATCAAATCATCACCAAAAGCATTCAAAATATCATGAACATTGAAAGGTATGGACAACTTCAGGTAAATTGCTTGAATAAGCTGGTATATTTTTACCTTTATACCATGGTAAACAAACGTTGCCTGTGAAAAGGATCGTTTCAAAATGGCCGAAATTTATTTTCGCAGGGTGTCTATTGCTATCCAAGTACTGTAAACCCCTTTATTTCCACAAGCCTAATGTAACTTGATGACATAACACCATCACCTGGCGCCAACAGCAGCCAGCACCCTATGTGTAGGAATTATGCGCAAATCATGTATAGTAGCTAGAGCATGTTATGGAGCAACTGCAGAATACCCGGGACACTATGTGCTAAATGATAGGAATGTGTACATAATGTACAGAGGGACAGAGTGTACATAATGTACAGAGCTACTACTGTCCCGGCTATTCTGCAGTTAGGCGGCATGGTATAAACATGAGTATGAGCAATGATTAAGTTCAGAGAATGTGAACTGACACCAAAACTGAATAAACTCAAACTGATGAGAAATAATGAGTTATTCTTAGAGACATCAAGTAGCTCAGAGGAGTTATGTTTAAGAGTGGTGTTGGGAGAAACTAAGCCCTGCCAACTTCCTGTCAACTTAGTCTAGAATTTCTGTTCCATTTTCACTAAGTTTGGAGTTGATTAAACTTCAGGAAGCTATCCAAGACCAAAAATGGACTATGGGGTATAATGCTTGGGATATATCGACCGCCTGGCAGCGAATGAGTCTGAAGGGGTTAAGGCCCCACAAAAATGAAGGGTGTGCAATTAAATGCCATCTACAGTTGTTCTCTTTACATGTTCTCATCGAACGCTTGTTATTTTTTCAGTGGATTCCAAGTCGATTGATGAAAATGCCAAAATACCTGACGAGACTCTCCAACAGATCAAGGACTTGGGTCTGTTTGGACAACAGATTCCACCGGAATATGGTAAGGATATTGGTGGTTGCATCCGCAATGATATTATTTCCAGAAAGAAAACACTACTCTTCAAGCTTTTTTACTAGGTATTCATTTTTCAACAGATAGAAGGTCTTTTAGTAATAAATATGTTGATGAACATTGCAGATTTTAAGTCTGTTTATCGTTTTCACTAATGATTTTCTCTCAACAGGTGGCCTTGGGTTCAATGCGACCAAATTTGCCCGAATTGCAGAAATCACCGCTTTGGATGGAGCCGTGGCAGTCACTTTAGCAGCTCATCAGTCTATCGGGCTCAAGGTAATTCTGAATTATAGACACTGCCCTGTTTACCTGTGAGGGGTATGACAGGCCTTAAGACTAAGAGTAATATTATCACCAACAGTAAAGCTTCGATGAACCCTAAGACCAATGTCATTGCAATGTCTCATCTATCGGGTATTAAATACGTTTTTCACACTCATTAATGAGAATATTTCTCCTCAACAGCTTGATTTTGCGATGGCTAATGTATTGAGACTGAGAGTACCCTTTGTATGTCAGTAGAATTCTCAAAAATTTGACTAGAATTACTCCGGAATCCAGTTTTTCACACCCATGAATGAGAATATTTCTCCTTAACAGCTTGATTTTGCGATGGCAAATGTATTGAGACTAAGAGTACCCTTTGTATGTCAGTAGAATTCTCTAGAATTTGACTAGAAATACTTCAGAGTCGAGTTGAAATACTATTTAGACATTTTGGGGATTGGCAGGTATGAACAGATACCCTGCCTCTTGTCCTGTTATACTTGATATCTTACAGCTATTCTCTGCTTTTAGGGTATCCTCATTGCTGGTACTGATGCTCAAAAACAAAAATATCTTCCAAAGTTAGCCACAGGAGAACATGTGGCTGCCTTCGCTCTTACAGAACCATCCAGGTAAGTCCTGAAAATACTGCTATAAGGCTGTATGTTGGTTACACGTTCCCATTCGAACACGAAAACTCCATCTCCAAGAAGAGGAGGTATCCACACTTACTATTATTTAGTCCTCTTCGTGCCTATAGGGATAATCTATCTATCTATGTATCACATTTATATAGCGCCCTTGTCAGTCCTATATTGGGTCGTTCAAAGGCGCTTAACAAAAACGGAGTCTCTATAAGATGATAGTCTTTGACAACAATAAACAATTCTAATGTTCGTAATGTTGTTGAAAAAGGTGGGTCTTGAGGAGTGTCTTAAAAGTTGTGATGGAGTCCGCATTTCGAATATTACTAGGGAGGTCATTCCAGAGTGCTGCTGCGGCACACTGGAATGTACGCTCTAATAAGGCTTCAATCTTCAGTCTCCACCCACTCCGGTCGGCATCCTGTCAGTGGATGTTTCCCCAGGTCGGACCTAGCTGTCTCATCACCTTTTCTACTGTTTCGCGCCAGGTCTCTTTTGGACTGCCTCGATTTCTTCTCCCATCGGCTGTCATATGGAGTGCTGTCCTTGGGAGTGTGCCTGGTGGTACTCGGCACACATGTCCAAGACAAGTCCAGCGTCGTCTTTGGACCATCTTAGTGATTGGTGTTCCCCCTGTTCTTTGGAGTAGGTCTACATTGTTGATCCTGTTGGGCCAAAAGATCCTGCAGATTCTTCAAAAATCCAGACTGGTAGAAAATATCAGTGAAGTAAATTTTTGCTTTGTTGTGTAAAAAATGTGTGATATTTTTCTAAAGAAGATATTTCTAAAACTTTCAGCGGGAGTGATGCTGCTTCCATCCAGACAAGGGCCACATTGTCAGAAGATGGCAAAACATTCCTACTCAATGGTGGAAAAATCTGGATCTCGAACGGAGGAATTGCACATATATTCACAGTATTTGCAAAGACGGAGGTGGTCGATGCTAAGACGGTAAGATATCATCATTCTCCATGTGCCTTATTATATATGAGGAGTTGACTCCGATTCGACCTGAGTTAGCTCACCATGCATCAACCCTTTCAACGTGGAACGATGCACTAGTAAGGCATTTCCTGTAGTAGGATCTACCCCTTGACGTCTTGGTACTGATATCGATTTTTCCGACGTCACGCTGATGGCGCTTGATAACCCCGCAACTGCGACGATAAATGGAAACGACGTTGCGTCTTAATAGCGGGGTGACGTGAACTCGGATCTCGGCTTTGCACTCACGTGGCGTAAAGGTCTTTTGCGCCAGGACTTGGGCGTATTGAAAATAACGAATAACGTGTTTTTGTACTATCTAAGAGCTAAAACAAAATTGGAAAAGCATCAAACACGTTCAGAAAAATTGTTTACTGATGAACCAGAAGAAGAACAAACATACTGCAATAAAAAGCCGACCATTCTCTTTCATAAGATGATGCAATTTTTCTGCCTCTTTTTGTAGGGTGAGAAGAAAGATAAAGTGAGTGCATTTATCGTGGAGCGGGCGTTTGGTGGAGTTACGAGTGGAAAACCAGAAGATAAACTCGGTATTAGGGGATCAAACAGTAAGCCTTTTATATTTTTCACCCACCCTGTTACTCTCATTTTCAACTCACAGGCGCGTGAAGATACTAGACTCAATTGATCAGCTGTGGCTCACTTTGTAGATGTACTTCACCTCAAAATTTCTTCAAACTTTCTCAGAGGGGTTTTAAACCCTCTGAGAAAATTCTTTTTACTTAAACATTGCACTATTACCAAGTTTTAATTTGAAATGTTTTACCAAAGATTTTATGTGGTGTGCAAAGGACTCTGTCCATGACAGTTCTCTCATGCAATAGAGTGTATGTTACATTGCGCTTTATGGTTAGGTTGGCATCTATTCCTGATATATATTTTAAAGTGATACTATGATGTGATTTACAACTTTGCGGAAATACGTCCGTTTTTAATTGTTGATCACAAATGTAAAGCTCAAATTTTCCATTTTTGATTAGATTTATTATAAAATCGCTGAATGTAAACCACCGCGACCGCGAAAATGTTCATGTTGTGACGTCATCAACGAAAACGTCATCGGCGTAGCGCAATTTCAACAGCATCGAAGCGAGCCGTCCGGGCGGGATTAAACCATCAATTTCTAGAAAATGTGCATTTCGATTCGAAAACCTTACCGATTTATGAGAAAGTGACGTAGTCATTTGTCAAAAACAGCTAAAACATTATATGGTGAAATTTGACACGAGTTACCCTTTAATTTTAATTCATATTTTAATTTATTGGTTTCAATTTCAGCGTGTGAAGTTCATTTTGATAACACTCCAATTCCTGTTGAAAATGTTCTTGGTGAAGTTGGAGGTGGATTTAAGGTCAGTCCTGTTTTTTCTTCTTTTTACACATCTTCTATGAAAAAAAAGAGAACGCTTATACATGTACAGTAGAACCTCTCTATTAAGGACACCGATGGGACTAACAAACACTGTCCTTAATAGAGAGGTGTCATGATTAGAGAAGTCAAATTGAATGGTAACAACCAATTTGGGACCAAAACTAGTGTCCTTAGTAGAGAGGTTGTCCTTACTACAGAGGTGTCAGCTAAGGGAGATTCCACTTAACTATGTCTGGAAGCTTTTCCCAGTAGCAATAGTTATATAGTACCATAACATCCCTGGAATGCAGTACTTTAAAGTCATTTTTGCCGATCTGATTGCTGTTAGTCAGCACTTAGTCTGCTTCAGTGTCAACAAAAATCAATTCACATGACATCACATTGTGCTGCATCGTGTTAACAGATCTCATCAATCCATCTGTCGTTTAAAGATGGAGGTCTTCACACCGGCATGAAACAATTTCAAGCAAATGTCCTTTCTTCAGGTGACATATTAGAGGTGGCATATTAGATTTTCATAGCTATGCTGTTTTTACCATGATGCTGTGTTTGGGTCCTCACACAAGGCGTTTAGTTTTAGAATTTCATTTGTTTTACCGTTTAGATCCTAACCGGTCGATATCCGGCCACTGCTTTTCATCTATACATCCCCAACTGGCCACTAACCGCCCACCAGTACGTCCCTATTCTAGAGCGACACCATCACCATTTGTAATTAAGCAATGAAACCAAGGGCGGCTTTCGGCCGGTTAGGGATTTGTTGATGAAATATAGGACATTCAGTGGCTAGCTTGAACAGGGGTGCTGTGCTTTTGGAGGTCTTTTGGGGTAAAGATGCTGAAATGATGCAAGGAAATTTATGAGATTGTCCGAGGATCTAAAGGGTTAAACTTTCTCCACGATGCTTGACACCTGATTAAACCTTTCCTTTTCTATTTCAGATTGCCATGAATATTCTCAACAGCGGGCGTTTCTCAATGGGAAGTTCAGCTGCTGGAATTCTCAAAAACCTTATGGGTAAATAATTCAAACTTGCTTCGGCCAAAAAAATAAGTCTTCCTTGTCCGATTTTATATTCCGTCTGTTCCGACCCCTGTGCACCAAACTTTTTTCTCTCCATGATATCGTGCATCAATTTTCAACTTTTTCCGCCCGTAGGTTCAACGATGGAGCATGCCAGTACAAGAAGTCAATTCGGGAAGAAACTGATAGAATTTGATCTCATCAAGGTAAGATGGATACTCAGCGATGGATTTAGGGGGTGGTGCAAGAGGCTCGCAACCCTCGGGTTCTCCACTATGCTTTTTGTCCAGGCCAGTACACGAACAGATACATTTTTTCCATCTTAGCATTCGGACAAAAAAGTCAGCTCCAAAATAGATTCAAAAAGTTGGTAATGGTTTAACTGTTAGAGCACTCGAGCAGATTTGGTGCCAACCTGGACAGAACTGAAGTGAATGTTTTGAAGAACACTGACCCACCGCCCTTTTTATCGGTGATGATTAGCATTTTTTATAAGGGTGTGCCTCACCCTAAGAAGCAAAGAACTGCTCCTAATTTTTATAGCCCGCCAGCCCGTAAAATGTGTGTTGGACTCAAAATTTCGGTAATTTTGGGTAATAGATCCTAGACCCCTGTATGGTATCCCCAGGCGTCTCAACTGTGGAGTGAGACTGTACCACCAGGCAATCTGGGGAAAACCCTACAGGCGCTAAGTAGGATCGAGGACGATCCATCTCTGTCCGAAGGGGGAATGATGTATAGTACCCCCAGGTTTGTGGCACGGCTTAACCCGCCGGCCATGAGGGAATTCCTTTATGGCCCAGTGGTTGGCGCGTTGGCCCCAGAGTGGAAGTTAAGCAACGTTGAGCACGGTCAACCTTTGGATCGGTGACCGGCGCGTACAAAACAACCCCTCATTTCCATGATCATAGCTTTGGTCTTCTCTCTAGGAGGTGCTGCACCACTGGGCAATTGGCCAAGCACTATCAAAATTGTCACCTAGAGATCCAAGGTTCAAGTCCTGCAGCCAGTCATTCAGCTAGCAGCTTGTTAACACCTTGAAAAGGGTCTATAGGCAGGAGCTAAAGGGTCAACTTGTTGTTTTGTGGTGACTGATATGTACTGTTAAGGGACAGGGTTGTGTTTCACTCAGTGATGAATATATATCGATCAGTACAGGTGAGAATACTTGCACTCTTCTGTGACACAAGAGAGAACTCAATTGACTAGTACTTTGTGTAACTTAATCTGGCCTACCTGGCGTCTACCTATAGACTCTCTTTAGAAATACATGTAAAATGCTTCATTTGCTTCCAGAACCATGTGCCAAAGAATTGATTACAAAATTCTTCTCCTTGTCTGCAAGTGCTAACATGGTCTAGCTCTGAACTACAGTAGAACCTCTCTTAGTGGACACCTCTCTGTTAAGGACAACATCTCTATTAAGGACACTAGTTTTGGTCCCACTTTGGTTGTTTCCATTCAATTTGACCTCACTAATCAGGACACCTCTCTATTAAGGACAGCACTTTTCAGTCCCGGGGATGTCGTCAATAGAGAGGTTCTACTGTATATCGGTGCTATTCCATTATTACAATAACGACGATACTTCAATTTGCATTTTTAGGAAAAATTTGCCAAGATGGCCACGACAGTTTACGCAATGGAGAGTATGGCGTATCTGGTCGCTGGGACAATTGACAAGTATGAGAAGCCTGATCAGTCAGTGGAGGCGGCCATGATAAAGGTAGGAACAAGGGCGAAAAGCTAAAGGCCAGGTCTGCTCGTAAATTTGTTCAAGTAGGCCTTTAAGTAGGCCTATTATCTTTGTAGGTGATGTTGTGCCGTAGGCCTTCTGTGGTTCGACAGTTTTCATAAGCTTGGACTGGAAACCACAGGTGACAATCTACCGACTATCCACAGGGCACTGCCTCACTCAGAGGAGAATGAAATTAGGACGGAAAAATCAATTGACTTAACTGGGATTTGAATCACAGTTCTCAGAGAACACCTTCACAGAATAGGCCTACAAGAATCTGCTTGATGTGCATGTGGAGGCAGGCACCAGATTCCAGATCATGTGCTTCACCCCTGCTTCCTTTGGAAGAATAGAGAGGAATACTGCCCTAAGGACATCACCACTCTAACCAAAAGGCTCTGGGGGTCTATTGTAGAACTCTCCAGGACAGCCAAATTTGTCACCAAAAAGAGACTGGCTGTCTAGTGTGAATATCAAAAATTCCAAACACAGAAGAAGAAGAAGATAAGCTTGGATGTCCCAGGTTTTACAACAGTGGCCACTGTCATTTTGCCCAAAACCTCAGCTGTCACCTCAGTTTTGACCTATATTTTAGCTCCACTCCCACAGTGTTTGGTGAGACAACCTTTACCTCAATTTCTATATCTATCCCTCAATACAAAGTTTTAAAAACATGAATTTTTTCGGTGCTCGATAGAAAATGACATATATTTTCTGTATTTGTAGGTTTTCAGTTCAGAAGGTGCGTGGGAATGCGGGAGTGAGTGCCTGCAGATTTTGGGTGGTCTGGGATACATGAAGGACTACCCCTATGAGAGAATGCTGAGGGATGCTAGAATCATGACGATATTTGAGGTAAAGTACCTTCTTTTTTGTCCCAAGATCCTGAAACTCGAATTTTGGAGGGAAGCATTTTTGACAGCGGCTCCATTTTGACAGGTGAATAAAACATCTTCCAAAAGAACGACCAAAAGCGGGGTGAAATTGGACCTGTGGGGAAAATGATGCCCAACTTCCAAAATTCTACTATGATGAGTTAAGCCCTTTGAATTATCTTTTAGCATCTTTTTGTACAGTTATTCATTTAAAATAAAAGATTTACCTTGCATACTTCAAGTTGTATGGTGAATAATGAATGGGACATTTCATCCCACTTTGGGGCTAGTGTCACCCCGTCTTGTGGTAGCTCACTGAAGGGGCTAGTGTCACCCCGTCTTGTGGTAGCTCACTGATGGGGCTAGTGTCACCCCGTCTTGTGGTAGCTCACTGATGGGGCTAGTGTCACCCCGTGTTGTTTTAGCTCACTGATGGGGCTAGTGTCACCCTGTCTTGTGGTAGCTCACTGATGGGGCTAGTGTCACCCCGTCTTGTGGTAGCTCACTGATGGGGCTAGTGTCACCCCGTCATGTGGTAGCTCACTGATGGGGCTAAGGTCACCCCGTCTTGTGGTAGCTCACTGATGGGGCTAGTGTCACCCCGTCTTGTGGTAGCTCACTGAAGGGGCTAGTGTCACCCCGTCTTGTGGTAGCTCACTGATGGGGCTAGTGTCACCCTGTCTTGTGGTCGCTCACTGAAGGAAGCATAGTCTTCGGTGTCGATAGGACAAGTCACCGTGACCACTGATAGTGATAGGTTTTAAATAGTAGATCTGGATACGATATCAACTAGTTCACGATGGGGACAGGGCTTCAAAGGCCTACGCCGTTCGTTAAAAAATTTGAATTTGTAATTGAATTTGAATATTTTCAATTGCGTAAATACATAATAAACATAAATTTCAGCATTGATTTTCTGTAGACAAATAGCCAAATACTATAAATACCAAGTTTCAACAAATTCGTATTCATGATAACTGGATGACAGCATTGTAGTGCATTTTTATTTAACTTGACCACCAGTAATTACGAACAGGGTACCCCTTTAAGAGAAGGCTTTCCTACAACCAGATATTTCAAGTTCGGACTCTTTTTCGTTTCAGGGCACGAACGAAATTCTACGGATGTTTATTGCTCTTGCTGGAGTCCAGCATGCTGGGAGAGAGCTCAAGGATTCTGTCAGGTAAGCTATACAGTAGAACCTCCATTAGCGGACACCTCTCTATTAAGGACAACCTCTCTATTAAGGACAACCTCTCTATTAAGGACACTAGTTCTGGTCCCAAATTGGTTGTTTCCATTCAACTTGACCTCTCTAATCAGGACACCTCTCATTTAAGGGACACCACTTGTCAGTCCCGAGGGTGTCCTTAATAGAGAGGTTCTACTGTAGTTGCAGTGTTTTGTCAACTTTTAACCCTTGATGACCAGAACCAGAACTAGAACTGCTGCTTTAACCTCGGTGCCTTGTCGTTTAATTTTCACAGCATAGCACAAAAACATCTCATAACCGTGGGTGAAGTTGTTTTTCACCAAACTCGTTCATGGAATCAATTTTGATGACAACTGAAGACTCGGATACTCGGATGTTCAATATATAGTTTTATTTGAAACCTGAAACATGTGGACTACATTTAGCACCGGACAGTAAAATAGACATGAATTACAAACAGTGACATACAAAAGTGAAAAAGAATAATTTTTGGTATTTTAAGAATATATGTAAAGAAGGAACCTACAAGACAGTAATACAACGTGGAACTTAATGAAATGCCTAAAATAAATACTTACAAATCCGAAACTACCGAAACCGAAATGTGTGGTTGTCCGGGACAAAGAACCTGCCCTTACTATATGTACTTCCAGACCAAGTGCAGTAAAAATTGTGAATGACAAAAAGGGCGTAAAAGAAGCCTAAAAGGTAAAAATAGCTCGTGACGTAAAAAGTGCCGCCAAAACCGAAGTGCGAAGTTCGCGAAATTTAAAACTGGTAAATAGAATAAAAGAAAGTCCAAGATTCGCATTATCAGCGAAACAACAACCACTTTTTAAAATGGCATTTCTTGTTTACCTAACAGGAAGCTGAAGGACCCACTCAATAACCTTGGCTTTTTGATGACTACTGCTTTGGAGAGAGTGAGGAAAAAAAACCCTAGACTCACACAGAAGATTCATGAATTTGTCCATCCTACCTTTACTGTGAGTATTTTTAAATGAGTTCAGTGTAACCTCCCTTAGCGGACACCTTTCTATTAAGGACAACCTCTCTATTAAGGACTCCCGCTCTATTGCGGACTCCCTCTATTAAGGACACTACATTTAGTACCAACTGTTAATTTCGATTGAATTTGACTTCTGTAATGATGACACCTCTGAATTAAAGGACAGCATTTGTCAGTTTGAGGGTGTCCACAGCAGAGAGTTCCTACTATATTTGGAAAATAGTGTGGAAAAGGGGTTTTAGAAATTGAGTTTGAGCTTTGTAAATGAGTATTTGAAAGTGAGAATTGGATTTTAGGGCATTTGCAGGTGTTATATTGAGTAAAACCTACCCAGTGACTGTGCTAAATTGTGAGTCGGGAAGTTCTTGTTTCAAAACCGGGGCTCACCTCGCTTCTAGTGGGTGCCAAAGATTAATGCAGCCGTAGGTTGGTTTAGCAATTGTAATGGGCTTTTCTAGAAAGTCTCCACTGAATTTGGGCTTTTATATGCCAGTGCAGGCCTTACATATTAACCTTAATGAGCAACCTTTGCCGATCAAAACCAGATCACGGTGTGCATACCGCGATTGTTTGTATCTTGCGTCTCTCGTGTCTTTAAGCCAGGTTTCTTACAGGTTGCCATGTGTGTTAATTATTTTTCCTTTTCACAGGATCCGGCTAATCGGGTAGAAATACTCACCACGAAATTCAAGTTTGCTGTGGAAGCGCTATTGGCCAAGTACGGAAATGTAAGTGTGAGCCCAAAGAGATTCCAAGGGCATACTTCTGAATAATCTACACGAAATCGTTTTGGCTCACAACAACAAAGTGGGCTGTAAAGAGAAGGTGGTTGGTAGATTGTGATCAAGCTTTGCAATCACAAGATGTAAAAGTTATGGGAATAGAAATGACTCCTAAAAAGCAAGTCACACTTTGTTCTGTTGAGAGAAATTTCATTTTTGCGATTGACTGACAATGTTGTTGAGGTATGAGAATGAGCCAATAATGGGGTATAAGATGTGGGGCCTCGAAGCCTAGTGGTTAACACCGCTGGCTACCACGCAATAGGGCCCGGTTTCAACCGGGGAGAACCCAGGATTGTATTTCTAGATGAAGCGCGGAGCTTTCCTGGCTCTTCACAGTCCTTTGAATGAGACTTAAAGCCGAGGTTCCTTGTATCTGGTGTCTAAGCCAGGCCAAGCAAAACACCCCACAAAGTGAGAAACATGAGTGGCCCGCGTGGTCTCTACTTTGGGCCGAACGTGTCACGAGGCCGGTAAACCCAATTGGCAGCTAACCGTAGTGGCATGTAATGAAGACTTGACTTTTAACCAGAATTCTATAGGTTGCAGATTGTACTTTTATAAGTTATCAACCAAACTTGTCACTAGGATACTCATTACTGCCATTTCCAATCGTATTTATTTGTGACTTTTGCCCCTAAAATAAAGATTCAGAGAAATGAATAGTCCAAGATAAATAATAACTAACTTTTATACTGGAAAGGTATTGAAAAAAACATTTGTAAATTTCTTCTTTATTTTTTCAGGGAGTTGTTGACCGCCAGATGGATCTGAAGCGTCTAGCAGATATCAGTATAGACTTGTTAGCCATGACGTCCTGTATCTCCAGAGCATCTCGATCAGTCTGTATAGGACTTAGGAACCATGACCATGAGGTAACTATCCATTTATGACTAGCAGATATCAGTATAGACTTGTTAGTCATGAAGTCCTGTATCTCTAGAGCATCTCGGTCAGTCTGTATAGGACTTAGAAATCATGACCACGAGGTAACTATCCATTTATGACTAGCAGATATCAGTATAGACTTGTTAGCAATGACGTCATGTATCTCCAGAGCATCTCGATCAGTCTGTATAGGACGTAGGAACCATGACCATGAGGTAACTATCCATTTATGACTAGCAGATATCAGTATAGACTTGTTAGCCATGACGTCCTGTATCTCTAGAGCATCTCGGTCAGTCTGTATAGGACTTAGGATTAGGAATCATGACCATGATGTAACTATCCATTTATGACTAGCAGATATTAGTATAGACTTGTTAGTCATGACTTGGTGTATCTCTAGAGCATCTCGATCTGTCTGTATAGGACATAGGAACCACGACCATGACGTAACTATCCATTTATGACTAGCAGATATCAGTATAGACTTGTTAGCCATGACGTCCTGTATCTCTAGAGCATCTCGGTCAGTCTGTATAGGACGTAGGAACCATGATCATGAGGTAACTATCCATTTATGACTAGCAGATATCAGTATGACTTGTTAGCCATGGCGTCATGTATCTCTAGAGCATCTCGGTCAGTCTGTATAGGACTTAGGAACCATGACCATGAGGTAACTATCCATTTATGACTAGCAGATATCAGTATGGACTTGTTAGCAATGACGTCATGTATCTCCAGAACATCTCGGTCAGTCTGTATAGGACTTAGGAATCATGACCATGAGGTTAACTATCCATTTATGACTAGCAGATATTAGTATAGACTTGTTAGTCATGACTTGGTGTATCTCTAGAGCATCTCGATCTGTCTGTATAGGACATAGGGACCATGAACGTGTGGTAAAAATCTATTCTGTTAACACAGTACATGACTGGGCAACGGTAGTGCAGTGGAAGGGCATTGGCTTCGTGATTGAGATATGCGAGTTTGACTCTGATGAAAGCATTTTCTGACATTTCTTCGAATTCGTTGGGCTGATGCATTTAAATGGCTACAACAGCAAAAAAGGATTGTTTTCTCAACGTGGCCTTTTTCAAGGTAATCAAAAATAACATTGATGTGGAGGCAAAACGCACCTTCTGAACTGAAAACCTACAAATACAGTGGAACCTCCCTTAGCGGACACCTCTCTATTAAGGGCACCCTCTCTATTAAGGACACTAGTTTTGGTCCCAAATTGGTTGTTTCCATTCAATTTGACCTCTCTAATCAGGACATCTCTCTATTAAGGACAGCACTTGTCAGTCCAATGGGTGTCCTTAATAGAGAGGTTCTACTGTACATCCGAGAGCCAAGGAAAACACTGGTCTGTTTTGACGACTGGTAAAATATTGAAATGTTTACTTTCAGATAAAACTAGCTAATGCGTTCTGTTGGCAAGCAGATAAGAGAATAGAAAAGAATTTGATGGAGTTGCAACTTGGTTAGTATCAGAACATTTTTATCTTGGAAGTCGGCAGACCTGTGGCATAGTGGTTGGAGTGCCAGGCTCATTATCAGGAGGCGCCTTGTGTCTGCCGCCCTGCTTCTCTCCCTGTGGAGGTGACATATAGGACAGGGCGTCTCAAAGAAAATTTATTTTCACTTATCAATATAAAAGATTTTTATTCCTAAATAAGTCAAAAATTGTTTGTGAAATCTCTGCAAAAGTATCGTCAATGAATAATCCTAATTAATGTTCCATAACTTCTTGGGACACACTGTATAACACTGACTGATTGTAATCTTCATCCGAATTGTACTTTCAGGTGATAATAACGTAGATGGCACTTATAAACAAATAGCAGACGACATCTTCAAGAACCAGGGCTACGCTGCTGAACATCCACTTACAAGAAACTGGTGATAAAAACTGATAAAATCAAACTTAGCAGATGAAAACTCTGTTTGCTGTGACATTAAATTGTAATAACTTATTTGACAACAATGCTGCTGTAAACTGGGTAATGCGACCGTTTTATTTTCACGCACTTGCAAAATCACGAAAATAAAACGCTGCAAAATTTTCACAGTTTACAGTATGATACAGTAAATGAATTATATTTTTGAAGATGTGATAACAATTGCTTTCTCTTGAAGAGTATTAGTCGAAAAGAGCTTTTTATGCAGAAAAATTGAAATGACCCAGAAGGCTGGGTCAACATAGAGTTAACGTTGTCTCCTGTTATGAATTACTCAAAAACAAAGAAGACATTTCCAGAGAGCAGGCCATATGAGATCACAATGTTACTTTTCACACTCATGTCATTTCATGCCATGCTCTTGACCGATGACATATGACACATGAACTGTGACAAGTGACAATCAATGTGAATCATATGTAAACCCAAAGACACACACACACACACACACACACACACCCCCCCCCCCCCCCCCCCGTGTTTACATATGATTCACAATGTAATGTTTCACTTGTCACAAGCATGTTTGTTCATTGAGTCAGACTTCTTCCTCTTTGGAGAAGTAATTCTCCATTGGGTATTCCTATTCCAAGGCCGGAGGAAAATTTTATGTGCGACGACGGTTCTGTACCGCTTGGGGTGACAAGCCTACTGACTCTGACTTCGACATTGGTCACCAGAGGTAGACTCAATCGCAAGCTGCTCATGTTTCTCACTAGGAGTTTCTTGCCTACCCTAGCATAGGCACCTGACACAAGGAACCTCAGTTGCACGTCTCATTTGAAGGGTTCAGTGCCTTGCTCAAGAGCACAAAGATGAAAACATGGTGTTCCTCCCACAGGTCGAACCCACGAGCCCGGTGCTCTGACCATGATGTAACTGGCCTCGCATAAACTCAGACTCGTACAAGAAAACAACATGACATGACATAGTGATGGGCGAATGCCTATTCACACTTTGGAAATGACTTTTAGGTTCATCATGTCACGTGTGTGAGAAGTGATGTACTACATGTGACACATGACACGTGACATGTGACACATGACATGTGACAACTTTAACTCTATGTAAACCAAGTCCTAGCCTTGTTTATGTGACATCACAAAAAGCTATAGCAGTTTAATTTCAAATAAGTACTATCATTTCATTTCTAAAGACAGTCTGGCTACATGTGTGGTTCAGGCAGTCTTTCTAGTCCCTGTTTGTCCTAAGGGAGTTGTGTGTTCTCAGGGGTAAATGTATTTCTATTTGGTGTTGGTATAATGGATGACATGTACCAAATATATAGGTATAGCCTCCTATGGTGCATAACCTAGGTGTTTGGGACTACTTCCATATCGTTAGTTATTTCAAAATCTGTTATGCAATGACGCTTTGATCAATCTTGAAAAAATGTCTACTTCAGTGGGCGATATTTGCAAAATAGAGAAGATGGGAATTGGAATTGCATTATAAATCTTTACTAGTGAGCGACAATTCTTTTATTGTCTGTCCATGCACAGGTTAACATCACCCCACAATCTGTATGCATTATGACTTGCAGGGCACAGGAAGATTGTTTCTACCTGGTCTGTAGAATTTGTAGCTGCTAAACTCGCAGCGGCACTGTCAAGTGTGGCCAGAGCTCTGTCTAGGTTTTCTGGGTCTTGTTGCTTTGAATTAGTATTTTTTACATTGCCTGTCTTGTACATGTACATGTAGTAAAATATAAACATGGTAAATGGGTTTTCCACCTATTATCATGAATTTTGTTACGCCCTGTACATACATGCGTTGTTTCTAGTTTCAATTAAAAAATATAGGGTGTTATCACCAATTGATCTTTAAATTTCTTGTTATTAAAATGAATTATTTGAATGACATTTTAGGAAGGAATTGATTATTTTGGCTTTCTTCCTGTAGTTTATTGGGCCACAACATTTCAACCTGTTGTTCCCTGGCCATGTCAAGTAGATCAACCAGTCGTTCCCTGTCCATGTCGCGTAAATCAACAAGTCGTTCCCTGGCCATGTCGCGTAGATCAACAAGTCGTTCCCTGGCCATGTCGCGTAGATCAACAAGTCGTTCCCTGGCCATGTCGCGTAGATCAACCAGTCGTTCCCTGGCCATGTCAAGTAGATCAACAAGTCGTTCCCTGGCCATGTCAAGTAGATCAACAAGTCGTTCCCTGGCCATGTCGCGTAGATCAACAAGTCGTTCCCTGTCCATGTCAAGTAGATCAACAAGTCGTTCCCTGGCCATGTCAAGTAAATCAATCAGTCGTTCCCTGGCCATGTCAAGTAGATCAACAAGTCGTTCCCTGGCCATGTCAAGTAGATCAACCAGTCGTTCCCTGGCCATGTCAAGTAGATCAACCGGTCATTCCCTGGCCATGTCACGTGTTTAATTCTGGTTTCATCATGTCCCTGTGATCCACTCTAGGAAACTTGAGCAGTGGATCAAAAAGGTGGGGTGTTGACAGTGATTAATGTTGTCAATAAATATGCAATGGAACCTCCCTTAGCGGACACCTCTAATAAGGACAACCTCTCTCTTAAGGACACTAGTTTTGGTCCCAAATTGGGTATTTCCATTCAATTTTTAACCTCTATTAAGCACAGCACTTGTCAGGTCCGAGGGTGTCCTTTATTAGTTTATAGGGATAAGAGGTTCTGCTCTAGTTCTAAGGCTGTGCAAGAGTCGAACAAGTTGCATGCCTCCAAATAAAATTCTGTTGAACCTGCATTTCATCCTAGGACCCTGTGTGCAGTGGCCAAGTCATAAAGACAATGCCTCTAAGTTGGCTATGGTAGACCTTTGAGGCCAAGTGGCTCAATCTGAAGACATTCAATACAAGGCCCAATGATTCCTCTGCGATCCCGTACCATGCAGCCTCAAGGTGGAGATAAGCCTTAACCCAAATCTATCATCGTAAAACCAACCGACAAAAAGCTCAACCCTTGTATTTTGTAAACCAGTAGTATTTTACATCCAGTCACAACCAAGGTGGTATAAATTGTCATCACTGACAACCATAGGGATCAAGGTAGCATACCCAATAGTTATCACCGCAGGTTATGAAGACCAGTCACTGGCACAACCATAGGGACCAAGGTTCCATAGTTTTCACTGCAGGCTTTGAAGACCAGTCTCGCCACCATAGGGACCAAGATTCCATAGTTTTCACTGTCGGCATTGAAGACCAGTCTCTGGCAGAACCATAGGGACCAAGGTTCCATAGTTTTCACTGCAGGCTTTGAAGACCAGTCTCGCCACCATAGGGACCAAGGTTCCATAGTTTTCACTGCAGGCATTGAAGACCAGTCTCTGGCACAACCATAGGGACCAAGGTTCCATAATTTACACTGCAGACTTTGAAGACCAGCCTTTGGCACAACCATAGGGACCAAGGTTCCATAATTTACACTGCAGACTTTGAAGACCAGTCTCTGGCACAACCATAGGGACCAAGGTTCCATAGTTTTCACTGCAGGCTTTGAAGACCAGTCACTGGCACAACCATATGGACCAAGGTTCCATAGTTTTCACTGCAGGATTGAAGACCAGTCACTGGCACACCCTTAGGGACCAAGGTTCCATAGTTTTCACTGCAGACTATGAAGACCAGTCTCTGGCACAACCATAGAGACCAAGGTTCCATAGTTTTCATTGCAGGCTTTGAAGACCAGTCTTTGGCACAACCATAGGGACCCAGGTTCCATAGTTTTCACTACAGACTTTGAAGACCAGTCTCAGGCACAACCACAGGAGATCAAGGTAGCAGTCTTCACTGCAGACTCTGAAGACCAGTCACAGGCACAACCACAGGAGATCAAGGTAGCAGTCTTCACTGCAGACTTCGAAGACCAGTCACAGGCACAACCACAGGAGATCAAGGTAGCAGTCTTCACTGCAGACTGTGAAGACCAGTCACAGGCACAACCGCACAGGACCATGGTAGCAGTCTTCACTGCAGACTGTGAAGACCAAGATGGCATGGTCTTCATTGCAAATCAATCTCAGGCACAACGAAGACCAAGGTAGCAGTGGTCACTGCATACATTGAAGACCAGTCTCTGGTACAACCAACCATATCGCAGATAAGAGGAATCAAGGCAACAAAATATTCGCGACAGACCTCAGGTCTTCCACAGGAACAAAGGTGGCACAATCATCTCAGGCCTAACAACAGGACCATGGGTACCACCATTCTGGCTAGAAATCTTTCAAAATGAAATGCATGCCGATTCAAAATCTGGGAGGCTGTTCTCCCATCCTTGTACGTGCAAAGAGCGACTAGACTTCTTCATATCCCTCTCATGACACGATTCCAGTTGGCCCGAACAGTACAATTTTTGGGTCAAAGTCCTTTACACCAGACAGTACAACGATTACATAGAAGTCACACAGTCACAGCTTATACTTCATCCGTCAGCAGAGAAGTCACATTGAACCATGAAACGTGACAATGGGACTTCTTGGTAAACTCTGCCATACAGACACCTGTCCACAAATTCCATAAGTTTCAACACAACACAGTTTCTTTTTTAACTTTTTTTTATTCAATACATTACTGTACATATTTTTTTTCACCCATCTTAGAATGTTGTGTGTGGTCGCCTGCTGGTGAACCTTGGGTGATGGAGCGGCCTCTTCACACGGTTGGTCAGAGGGAAGCGAATCTTGCTATCCTGCAAACGCAAACAGAAGAAGAGTTTTAGTGAAAGAAGAACATAAAGAAACAGTTATTGGAAGTTCAACCATTGTTCCAACATCAACAGCTCCCCGTCAAAACTGACTTCTGCTCCAAATTTCATCTGGTTCTTGATAAACTGGCAACTGATTTCAATCAAAATTGTCCCCCCTTAACATTCCCTAATGCAAATTTTGTTCAATATTTCCAGAAGCTTTTTCAGTTGATCGATGCAATTTGTGGTAAGCCTCGTGATCCTTTGTCTTTGGGGAACCCAAAGTGTGAATGCACCTTACCATCGATTTTTTATGGACCCCCATCGCACTCTGTACGCACCTGGTATACTCTGGCCACAACCCCCTCCCCCGCATGCATAGGCATCAGTAAGCCATATATTCCACCGTGTATAAGAGGCAATAGCTCCTTACCATCGATTTTTTATGGACCCCCATCACACTCTGTACGCACCTGGTATACTCTGGCCACAACCCCCCCCCCCCCCCCCCGCATGCATAGGCATCAGTAAGCCATATATTCCACCGTGTACAAGAGGCAATAGCTGGCACACACAAAATTTTGTCAGTGGCACAAACAATGGGGTTTAGAACAAAACGGTGACATGGTAACAAAGACGAAGAATAAATAATGACTACCAGTAGTCTTTATCAATTATTGATGATACCAATGATTTATCAATTGCAAGTATCATGTTCTGCCAATGCCCAGATTGTATTTATGGATCTGTACTTACGTGGAACTGCTTGACGTATGCACGTCGGCATTTGCTTGATGGGATAGCCTGGACCTTCATGATCTGAACAGAGTGAGCTCTGGCACGATGACGGGCTCCCAAATCACGATCTGAAATCGAGGAAAAGGATTTATTCAACACACTGATCAATGAGATTCTGCTAGTCCGCTACCGGAAACCTGTACATTTTCACACCTCAATGGGATTTGCCAAAGTTCTGCGAAAAGTTTTTCAGCGCAGTGGAAGGGAGTCGGGCTGATGATCAAGAGATTGTGGGTTCGACTCCCGGACAAGTCACTGGTTGGTTCCCCTACTGGTGAGTTCAAGTGAGTGCTTTCTGGCTGCTCTTTGAACCCCCCTCCCCTCTCAATTGATTTCTTTGGAGACCAGGGTAATAATATGGTATCTCAAAAGCATTCACAACAGGGAAACATGGAAAAGCCCTAACTCGGTATTATTGTCGTGATGCTCAAAATGTTTCATTTCCGGGCCAATTTAAAGTTCATTATACTCTGTAACAGCGACCAAGTTATGGTCACAGAAATATTTCGAACACCGCACTTGGCTACTTACAGCACTGGGTGACGGCTCCGGAGATGGTCAAGTCACGGTACTCCTTGTACATGTTGTGAGTTCCACTTCGTGAGTCATAACGAATCCAGATACCAAAGTTCTTGACCGTGCAAGGTTTCTTCTCAAACACCTGGAAAGTTTCAAATTAATTGTTGTAATTGTTCAGATTTCATTTTCAACCAATTTCACATAAAATACCAGACAAGAGCTTTTCTTCATTCTTGTTATTACGATAGCATCAAGGAAGTTACGGAGTATCAGCAGATTGACAGAATCAACACGATATGCTACTGAAAGCAAGAGACAACTGCTGTAAACAATATTTTCCATCTGTTACTGTGTTCTGAACTAACAGTCCCATTTATCACTTAAATGTAAGATCGGAAATTATACGTTTCGGCTGCATAGAACCAGTAAAGTTTTGTGTGGTCTTTGATGTAAATAAGACAAGATATAATACAAAGAGACATTTTGGATGATTTTGTAGTTGGGTTTTTTTGGCCCCTAGCAAAATGACATTGCCAACAAGACTCTAATGAGTACAGCGGACACAATGAAAGAGTGAGTCCATGTAAGGTAATAAGACGAATTCAAAGAATATGAATCAGTGCCAAAACAAATCAAAAGCGCACACTCAGAACTCGTCAGAAGGCCTAAGCCGACTCCGGACAATGGCTAGAGACAAGGTGATATTTGGTTCAAGGTGAAACGCATGACTGGTCAGTGCCAAAACAAACTTCTTCCAATTCATCTATTACCATTTTAGACATGAATATAAAATTCCCAAGGAAATATTTACCCTGCTGGCGAAGACGATCTCACCAGCCGATTTCTTCATCTTTTTTAGCTTGTTGGCAAAGTACCAGAACCTGGACTTGGCAGTCGTGTTGTTCGGGGCGAAGATTTGCATTTGGTACAATGGTGGTACCCGACATTTCTCGGTTGGGTACGAACGACCCACAACCTTGTATTCCAGCAACTGCAAAGATATGGAGGAAATGTTAGTTTTAAGTACAAATCTGTAAAAGTCATGATGCATCGGGAATTTTCATACCAGAACCCAAGGCTTACATGTAACCACTTCCCCAGTAACCATTTTGGGAAAATGGGCCTTTTCCACTTTGTATCAACTTTACAATTCACAATCTAGAACACGAGGTTCAAGAAAGGCGACAAGTTGATCATTGCTGTATGCACACTTGACATAGCCATTGTTACAATGGGAGGTGAACTCAGCTAGGGTTAGATATGCAAGAAAGAATGCAAGTACAGTTTCTTCTCTCAACAAACCATAGAACCATAGAGGTACACAGAACATTGACAAAAGGTCTACATTTTCTTATTTAGTAAATTGTAGCAACTTTACAATTCACAATCTAGAACACGAGGTTCAAGAAAGGCGACAAGTTGATCATTGCTGTATGCACACTTGACATAGCCGTTGTTACAATGGTTGTTAACTCAGCAAGGGTTAGATATGCAAGACAAATCCATGTTGCTCTTTTTCTACAAAGGGGGTACACAGAACATTGGGAAGGTCTCCAGACTTTTCCAATTGAAGTCAATTGTAGCAACTTTACAATTCACAATCTAGAACACGAGGTTCAAGAAAGGCGACAAGTTGATCATTGCTGTATGCACACTTGACATAGCCGTTGTTACAATGGGTTGTCAACTCGGCAAGGGTTAGATATGCAATACAAATCCATGTAGTTCTTTTTCTACAAAGGAGGTACACAGAACATTGAATCCTATTCCTGTTACATTGGGAAGGTCTCCAGACTTTTCCAATTCAAGTAAATTGTAGCAACTTTACAGTTCACAATCTAGAACACGAGGTTCAAGAAAGGCGACAAGTTGCCCATTGCTGTATGCACACTTGACAATGCTGGCGTTATACAAAGAATAACTCAGCAAGGGTTAGATGTGCAAGGGTAAGTTAGATGTGAAAACGAGTGTCCCAATCTCTGAATCTGCGTCACTCAACCGATGTCCGAAAACATCAACTACAAAATCGCGACAACACAATCGGGACAACACAACAGAAGTGACAGGATGCCATGTTCGGCATGTTCCGAAGAGAAATAGGAAAGCTGGAAAGAAGACATCATTCGGCGACTGTACATTATGCACGCAATGCATATGAAACCCTACAAGACGGCCATCTTGAATTCTCAACACAAAAATTATTCCAAAGCAAAACCCAATTTTCGGTTCGTTTACAGACTGTAATTTAAACTGGAACAATATAAGTAAATGAAAGAATCATTAGTGCTTTTAATAAAGTATTTTTTATTCCGTAATCAAGATTCTGTAAAGGCTTATTTGAGTTAGAAAATCAGGATATACCTCGCCACGAGCCTTCATTTTTACCCACGAGGAAAAGAGGCCGACCACGTGACTTTTCGTGAGAATTCTATCCGCAGATACTTTTTATCATTGTTAGCAATATAAATGAATGGCACAGACCTTTTGGGGGTTAAAAAAATCGTTGGTACATAAAATTACGAATAAAATTGTTCGAAACTCGATTAGCCGGTTACCGTTCTGATACCACTTTTATAAAACACCAAGCCGGGCCTTAACAATTCTTGCGCAAAAACTAATTCAGACATTCTGCAATGTACGGCGATTGTAGTGTATCAAACTGTATGGATTCGACTGAATTGCGTAAGAAAATTCGCATGGAGAATCAACACGCGAAAATGATGAAACGTGGCTGAAATACACTGAAATAAGACGTAAGTATAGCATAAATACCGAATCAAGTAAATATATACTACATAGTTGTTATTCATATTTCATTGAAGAACATGTTCATCCATAAACCGGTAAGTTCACGCCATTTTATGCGATGATGGATCGGTCTACCTAATGCGCGTCCGGAACAATTTGTGCGTCCGGAGCGCGTCCGGAAGAGAAAGTGCGCGTCCGGAACAATTTCCTATGTAAATATGAACTTAATGTTGCATTAGATGGCTTAAATAGCATTTTAATTCCATGTAGAGAAAATCTCATTGGTGAATTTGTATTTTACAATTTTCATATTTTACAATTTTCAGCGGGGTGATTTGGGTGTTACACGGCCATCAAATCTCAGTTTACTGACGTTTCTCCTCAACCAATTGTTGTTGCAGTTGCAGAATTTCGATAGTAGCCGTGTTGTAATGGATTAGACTGGTATCTGGTGTCTCAGCACATGGAATGCCGTCAGAGTGTCTTATCATTGTTAATTTCACAAAAAATCAGAATCAAATATGTTATTGAAAATCGCTATACAGTCAAAGTGTCAATTAGTGAGATGTGTTCACATTAATATGTAAAGAGCAATCTCTAGTGAACTCACACAACTGTTTGACATGGGGGACCGGGGAGCCCCCCAAACCCCGTCCTTCTGACATATTTAGCCAGTACATTGGGGGATGAGTCCCCCAAACCCCCAAAAATATATTTTGTGAGAAAAATAAGTGAAAATTGTACTACTTCTTTGATGTGAGTGTATCCTTAAATCCACTGTCATCACTAGATCCTTTGATAATAAGCCATACCTAAATTTAATAAGCCATACCTAAATTTAAGTGTAGCCAATTAGAAATTAATCTAAAAAATAAGTCCCCCCCCCTCCCGGGCCAACTCTGTCGAATGGTAGAAAAACTGGCATTTTTATTTTAATGAATAAGATATATACCCAGGAAAATAATCATTAAGCTCATCTTTAGTTGAAGCTCTTAAAACCGCACTGAATTTTGTTGACCCCCTTCCCCCTTCCCCCTCGATCCCCTCCCCTCCCCCCTAAAAGCGCAAATTGGCTTCACAATAATTGCTATTGCCCCTTATCCCACGGCACGCAAAGACAAACTCATACCGACTTAGACGACCACAACAGGAGAAGGCGCGTAAGGAAGTTGGGATATGATTATGGCATTAGTAATTAACCACCTCGCTGAAAATTGTAAAATACAAAGTCACCAAAAAGATTTTTTTCAATTTTATTTTCTCTACATGGAATTAAAATGCTATTTAAGCCATCTAATGCAACAATAGGTTCATATTTACATAGGAAATTGTTCCGGACGCGCACTTTCTCTTCCGGACGCGCTCCGGACGCGCAAACAGAGTTCCGGACGCACATTAGGTGGACCCGATGATGGATGCAGAAACCACCTCAATTTTTCAACTCCTCTCGCATATTAAGATATTTCGTGCAACTTCCAACAAAAACTTTTCTCACTTTTCATGACTTTCAGTTTTTGTCAGTCAGTGAAAGTCCACGCCCATTTGGTTTTGCTGTGGATATTCGCTCCCTCTGACATGTGCAAGTGGAAAGCCAGAGTTTTTGTCATTTGCACCTTGGCACGCAACGGGACGGATATGTTGGTGGATGATTTTGAAGACGTTTGTTTGGCTATCAATGAGTTTCACCTCGTGATGACCTGGAACAGTGGTTACAAGTGATTACAAGTCTATTTCGATATCAATTACATAATACTACAACAGGTGCCAACATGTGTACTGTTACATTACACATAAATATTGGATTATTTCCTCCCTTTCAATGGTTGTCAGTATGTCAACTGCATATCTCCTTAATTTTATTAACTCTCTTATTTGCACTGCAACCTGTCTTTCTCTTTCTGTGGCCTGTAGGAAATTTTTATCACTCATTAAACCAAGTGAATTTCTGTACACCTCAATAGAACTTTCTTCATCGAAGCCGTATTTGTGGCTGATGTGCTTCAGACTATTTCCAAAGCCACTGTTGCTGCCCAGTTTAAGTAGGGTAACACTCATTTGGACGTATTCATTTGACAAGGAATGTAGTGACAGGATGTATTTTAAAGTCCTCTTTTCAAGTTGTGTTAGAATGTCCGTATCATTTACTATGAGTGGGATAAGAACATTATGTGTTCTATATGGCAGGGTCATTATTTGCCTAACACATTTCCGCCATGTTATCGAGATTCTTTCGAAGGTATTCAGAGAAAGATCCCATAGTTGACTTCCATAGAGTGACATGCCAAATGTTCTAAACAGCTCGTATCTATTTTCTGTATTGGCGTGTTTGAAAAAAGCCATCACCATATTCGTTAATTCATTGATTGCAATATCAAATCGTTGATCTCCTAACCTGGGGCCGATAGGAATCCCCAAATGAATTTCAAAGGCACTGGATTGAGTCATCGTGTTATCAAATATTACAAATTCTGGGACCTCATCCTTTGTTGTGCCGATCTATGTTTGTTTGGGTCATTTTAGCACCTCCGACCTACTGGTGCGATGCTAACTAAACTACAGTACAACCTCTCTATTGCGGACACCCATGGGACTGGGCCAAGGTGTCCGCAATAGAGAGGTGTCCGCACTAGAGAGGTTATGCCAAATCGTCCGATAGGTGGATTTGAAGTTCCCGCCTTGCAGGTCTTGGTTTTCTCTGTGTCGACATCTAGCGTAGAAACTTTAAACCTGTTGGCTGATCGGTATTTGCTTGTGATGTTGCGTTGAATGACGTGGGCTACTTTGGAACTCAGAGCGTGAATAATCTCTCTAGTAAAAGGTGCCCCTTGTATTGCGAAATCTCCTCAACATGTCATAATGTGTGAAAAAAAACCATAATTTCTGTCCATCAGCCACCTTTGATTAATAATTAATTTTTTCTAATTTCTCTACTAACGCATATTCGCCGCAACACTGACAAAACCGCGTGGATTTATGAGTGTCCGTTGACACAATACATGCAATAGGCCTATGTGATTAGTTGAAAAGATGAGTAAACAAATGCCGCGGCTTAATTAGGATACAAAAACACAATGCCATGGGGTAATTACGTTGATTAATTACGCAAATATCACACCTGTCGGTGTTCAAAGGCACTGGATTGAGTCATCGTGTTATCAAATATTACAAATTCTGGGACCTGATCCTTTTTTGTGCCTATCTAGGTTTGTTTGGGTCATTTTAGCACCTCCGACCTACTGGTGCGATGCTAACTAAACTATATCATATTTCAGAGACAGTGTGTAACTTTTTGGAAGGAATCCGAGATTGGCTTATGTTTGTCATTTCAATACATTTTCAGTATAACTGGTTGACGTTCGTTCCAAGGTATATTGGTTTTGAGGAAGATACCATAATGGATGATGATGCCTTGCGTGGCTTGGGACCCATGGCTGATGCGCAGTCCCAAGCAAGGGTAAGTGCAGGCCTGTTCAGATGTCGCATCTGGAGCCGCATGCTGCATCCAAAAATAATTGTGCTGTATGGAGATTGATCCAGGAAGAACGAAGTCCAAATACTGATTTGGACAATCTCATCATGCATGGTCATTCCCAGTTCCTCACAAATCTTGTTATTTTGTCGAGAGTCTGGCATTCTCAACCGATTTGTGCAAAGGACATTGTGTTTCTCTATAAACCTGCTGAAAGTTGAGCTAAATTTGTTAAATTATGGCTTTATCTGCTCAGAGTTAGTTCTATACTACATGTACCAGCATACTGGTGCTTAAAAGAGGCATCCAATTCTTACTTGTTTGAACAGGCTGAAGTCGTTGTTTGCATTGGCGATTGAATAATATTTATTGAGGGTTTCCTCCAGGCCCAGGGGACGGAATCTTTTTATATCCGTTGAATTCTTCGTTTTCAGGCATGTCAATATTTTGAGCAGTTGAAAGCTGCTGACACTGGATGGCAGCTGTGTGCTAATGTTTTGGCAAACGGAATGTACCAAAAGTAAGCATTTTAATCAAGTAATTGTAAATGTTCATCCGAGTGCATGGTAATTTCAATTGCCTCATTTCACCTCAAAGAGAAATATCTTTTGAATATGCAATACCCCACGAATTTGGCCCGGATATGACGATGGTATGGTTTTAGTCAATGGGAGACGAAACCATGGAAGACTGCTAAAATTTGGAATCGGGAATGATTGCCAACTTGCAAAGCGAGGATGCTGATTATGCTTGGATTTGAGCGCAACGCAGTATTTTCTTTGAAGGAGATATGCTTTACAGGTCATATCCGGTACGCGTGAGACTATACTCAAACCGTACCATCATCTAAAGAGGGGTATTGCAATGTGTCCATTATCCAGTGACTGCTGACTCCATCAGCACCTGAAGAAACTTGCACTCCACCCAGCTGCTTCCTTTAAATGCAGGCTGGATGCGTAGACACATTCTGTATGATTGTCCCCGAAAGAAAAGGACTTAGGACTTTTGGCTGGAGCCAAAGTCAGTGAAGAAGAAGCTTGGGGGGGATCGGCGAAGACCTGCAGCAAACTGCTAACCTTTGCGATTGGGTTCTCCAGAGACAACAGAATTTCAAATTTTGAGAAACAGCCCAAGGAATAGCCCACTGGCCGCTGCAGTTATTGATCAGATTCAGGCATCATTTTTACCAATTTTTACCCTTACTGGTACCTTGCATACTTTATTCATGAAAATATTCGCATACGCTATACTTTTATTTTCAGCAATGATCATGTGAAATTCTTCTGTTTTCAAGTCATTGAGCATTTCCTAAAGACAAGGTATTTATATTCATCTTCTAGAACTCGGTTTACTCATAAGTTCGCTGAGCCAAAAGTGACTCTCCTCATTTTCATATGAGATACAGGTAGACTTAATTAAGCTAAACCAAAAGTGACTCTGCTCATTATTTCTTTGGACTTTGACATACCAGTAGACAAAATTTGGCTGAGCCAAAACTAAAAGTGACTTCGCTCATTTTAATTTTAAGTTACCGGTAGATTAAATTTCCCTCAGTCAATAGTGACTTGGTCGTTTTAACTTCGAGGTACCTAAATAATTTTGGCATGCTTCCTTACTTTCCTGGGCCATTCCATGAGACACTCATTTAATTTGATGTTTTTCTCTCGGGAAAGAAAATTTGTGCATATGATGAGTCTTGATTTATTTCAGGTATATGCGTTCTAGCGCCATCGAACAGCAACAAATCAAATCCTTCTTGATGACCTGGTTACAAGTACAGGTGAGTATTTCTTCTGTGTTCCCATGTTTGTTCCCTACGCCACTGTCGCAAAACCAGGTGACATCGGTCAATACCCCCATGTTTGGGAACGAGGCTAGGTCCGAAGCGTAAGTTCGTCTAGGTCCCCCCCCCGCCTCCTTACGTGGTAGGTAGGCCTTTGGGAGCTCCTAGAGATTTAGAGCTTGAACCACAAATGTACAGGCCAATAGCTAGTGGTAATAATGTGAAGCACTTTGAGCGACTGAAACCAGTTGGATTTAACGCTATTAAGTCTCATGATTATTATCATTATAGAGGGGGAGTTCTGTGTAAAATAAACTTGGCACTGTCGGGCATGGGCGCTACCAGAAAAGTAGGTGTTTGGCATAATATGGGGCACAATATGGCATGATAAGATGGTGATAAATACTGACGGTAAAGCACCGGCTGCTTTGCATGTCAGGTACCAACAAGCTGGCGCCAGTTTCGGCATGTTCTGTTAGTGTTACGCAGTTTACAGATTTGTTGTGCCTCAGTTATCAGGCAGGGTGCCGGCGGGCACTCCAGCACCCTATTTTTCGAGCCCCAATTATAAAGTCTCATTTCTCTTTATTTCAGAGCTGCTCGGGAAATCTGGACAAGAGTTTCATCCGGAACAAAGCAGCCCAGATCTTCTCCTTGACGTTTATCGTCGATTATCCTCACAAGTGGCCAACGTTCTTCAGCGATATCCTGCAGAGTTTCACCCTCGGTCAGCCTGCTGTTGATATGTACTTACGGATTCTTGTCGCCATAGATAGTGAAGTTGTTGATCGGGAGATTGTTCATAGTCACGAGGTAATATTTCGTTTCAAATCCCTTGCTATTTCTGCTTTGAAATCAAGCATTGTGTACTTAAGTTAGAAAGAAGATCAAAGACGGGTATGGCATCAAAAGTCTGTCATTCCGTCTGACACAAGAACTACCATCTGTTGTCAGGCTGTATTGGGTTAAACAATGATGTCCGTTCCATTAGATAATGTAGTACAGTAGAACCTCTCTATTAAGGAGACCCTCCGGAATGACAAGTGCTGTCATTAATAGAGAGGTGTCCTGATTAGAAAGGTCAAATTGAATGGAAACAACCAATTTTGGACCAAAACTAGTGTCCTTAATAGAGAGGTTGCCCTTAATTGAGAGGCTGTCCTTAATAGAGAAGTGTCCGCTAAGGGAGGTTCCAATGTACTCTTCATTACCAGACCCGAAAGAATTTAGTTCAACAGACTTTCCACAGTTGATCAAGTGTAAAACTAAAAGCGTCAAACGGAAATCCCTTTTTGAAACTCGTTTCAAACCTCCGATCAAAAAACTTACAATGATACCACTCTCTATTTCACTTGCTGTAGGAGTCGGAACGCAACACAAGAATCAAAGATGCAATGAGAGATGGCTGTGTACAGATGTTAGTCGACTCCTGGTTTCAAATTCTGGTAAGCAAAACTTTTCCAAATCATTCAATAAGGTAGGCCCCAAAATGCCAAAGACATAGACACGCTCGAGACAGACATGTGGTCTGACTGAGTTGATGCAAGAACTCAGTGCCATTTGCATTCTGAATATGACTACGAGTTCCAGATGTCAGGAAAAAAACACGAAAAATGGGTAGGAAAAGTTTGGGCCTTGTGGCTCCTACACTTTCTCTCTTATGGAAAGACTCTATTTATTCACGCACTGGGGGGTCAGGTTGCAAAAGGATATTTTGGGACCTACAGGTGCGGTTGCAAAGTAAACGAGTTTTTGTACACTCGAATGCATACAAAATGTTAATCTCATAATGTTGTTACTAAATCCTTTTGGGTCCCAAAATAGATGTATGAAGCGCAAAACCTTGAGGAACCAGTAGCTTTTGCACGGCAGCCCAAAAGGATGTGGTCAATCACTTCTGAAAAAGCCGATAGCTCCTGTCAGTATTGTGTGACAATATTAGGAATTGCTTACTATATCTGTAATTATTATTTCTGTGTTTCTCTCTAGCCCTGGTGAACCCAGACACCCAGGATCGTTAACCGTTATAAGTTTCAACACCTTCCTTCTTAATTGCTCCTTTCCATTGTCTTATAATCTTTATCTCTTAAGCTGTTTGACCCTTTTATGATCTTCCTGATTAGCAGCTGGTTACTAGGCCCCTGTCCTAGGCCCTGTCTGATAATCTTGTATTAATACAACTGTATGCTGATTGGTTGGTTCTTTAATTACTGAGTGCTAGTTGGCTCCGAGCCTGATATTTGGGCTAGGCTATTTTACCCATTAGGGGTGTGTGTAATTACGTATAAATGATGATGATAAGATGTTTTGAGTAAGTCCGGGCAGATCCAGAAAGCCAGCCTTCACACTCTGTAGCTAAACAAGACATTCTCTTGAAAAGCGCCAGAGTATTTTGCCCTGTGATGTTTCGGTTTGTAAATGAGAAGTTAGAGTGACGTGGATAATAAATAATGTAAATATATATCTTAGTTGGTTTAGTCTTTGGGTTCGAGTTCAGAGTTGCGAAGTCTATACGGTGACAAAATACATAAAGCCCTTTTACTGCTACAGATATTGGCTCATGCCGATAATCCCCTTTAACTGGCCTTAAATCTTCACCCTAACTTTCTTCTTCTTTCAGACGACTTATCGGAATTCCAATCCAGAGATGACATGTCTGTCTCTAGACGTAATTGGTGCTTACATCTCGTGGATCGACATCAACTTGATCGCAAATAATCGTTTCGTCGGCGTGTTGATGCAATTCATGACGATGCCGTTATTGCGAGAAAGCGCTTGCGACTGCATCCACGAGATTGTTAGTAAGGGGATGGACCCAGTGATGAAGACGAAACTCATCGAGTCGTTTGCGAGCGTTTTACAAGACACCGGTGTGATGGCCGTCTCGGATGTAAGTAACACCACAATGTTAAAGGCCTACTATGCTGTTAGTAAAAAATTTAAATTTATAATTGAGTTTGAAAAGTTCCATTTGGATAAATACAGTGGAACTTCTTTAGCGGACATTTCTTTTTTAAGGACAACCTCTCTATTAAGGACACTAGTTTTGGTCCCAAATTGGTTGTTTCCATTCAATTTGACCTCTCTAATCAGAACACCTCTCTATTAAGGACAGCACTTGTCAGTCCCGTGGGTGTCCTTAATAGAGAGGTTCCACTGTATTTGAAGTTGTCGACCAGGGTTCCATCCTATCTTATCTCAATGCTCTTACATTTCAGGATGAAGAAGGAGACTTTCTTGCCAAATTATCCAAACTGGTGAATACGATGGGCATAAATCTTATTGGTGCTTGGCAAAGGTAGGTCATCGCTCATCAGTTAGGCCTGACTTAAATTCAAAACTAATTATTTTGGGAGTTAGCCCGGTGAATATTCCGTTGGTACACTGATAAAGACCATGTCATTATATTCTCATTCTGTTGACGTTTTCTGGTATATTCAAACCTAGTCTCAAATTTTGACATCCGGTTACTCGTGGAAAGTTTTGTTAAAATGATTTATGCTCTTCTGTCACAATCGGGCGGTAAATGGGGCCAGTTCAGGCAAGGATGAAACAACACTTTCAATAATCAACTCAAGAGTTCAAGTAACAATGAGTAATGGGCAGAGGATGGAATGAGTCAGGAAGGCTTTCGCACATTTGCCAATTCAGCAGGTGTGAAATGATCAGATCACCTGGGCTCTTTATTTGTTATGAATGAATCAAAATGGTAATGAAGTAATTATTTAATTGCTTCATTACCGTTTTGATTCATTCCATAAACACATTTTCACCATAGGAAGGCTTTCGCTCATTTACCAATTCAGCAGGGGTGTAATGATCAGATCACCTGGGCTCTTTATTTGTAATGAATGAATCAAAACGGAAATGAAGTAATTTAAAATTAATTGCTTCATTACCGTTTTGATTCATTCCACAAACACATTTTCAAAATGTCGAACAATATTATTCTTTGTCAGGTTGGGTAAAGTCGGTGAACATCACAACCCAGATATGGCGAAGGAATGTCTGGTAGCGGTGGAGAACAAAGTGCCATTAATGTTGACGTACCTAGGGAACGAGGATGACGACGTGTCCGCGGCTGTTGCCGGATTTTCACACGAGTATCTCGATTTCCTGAAGCAGATGACTGCCATATCGCCAAAACAGAAGGAAAATTTTGAGGTACGTGTTTAATGAGGTTGAACAGAATTATCTATGGCGGTATGCTTGCCACGTAAATTTCTAGTTACTTCTGAAGAAATCTTTTTGGAGAATCTGAATCTTAACAAATTCATATACATTAGAACCTCCCTTAGCAGACACCTCTCTATTAAGGACAACCTCTCTATTAAGGGCACTGATTTTGGTCCCAAATTGGAACTTTCCATTCAATTTGACCTCTCTAATCAGGACACCTCTCTATTAAGGATAGCGCTTGTCAGTCCAATGGGTGTCTTTAATAGAGAGGTTCTACTGTACATCCGAGAGCCAAGGATTTGTCAGTCCCGAGGGTGTCCTTAATAGAGAGGTTCTACTGTATTTTAATCTTCACTAAATACAAACAAGTATCAAAATATTTCAAACAATAATGACATTTAAATGACCATGCCTAATTTGATTGATAAACTTTTCCATTTTGTTCTGATATGATTACTTCTGAATGAATGAGTTTTGAAAAGTTTCAAATGGTATCAGTGGCTTGCTTGAAAGAGAATATTATTTCTGTATGCAGTTGTGTGTCGGCAACATATTTTCTAGATAAAAGCAACATTGCAACCAAAAAGTGCACTGTGTCTATTGTGCGTTTATTTTCAATTGTTTCAGAACCTCCTTTTCGTTACTGTTAAGAAGATGAAGTACGATGAATCCTATAATTTCGATTCAGAGGTTTGTATAGTCTTGAATTTGGTGTTTAGTTAAAAAAATGACCATCAGGTGGTGTAGTCCAGGGAGTTCAAATGATCGGTTTATGCCAGGAGAATTGGTGTTCCTGATGACCTGTCAATAGCGAAGACACTGGGAAGAGATTTGATTGATTTTTGAGGTACTTGTCAAACGTAGATCTACGTCTTTGGTGGTCGAGAGGTATCCTACCAGGAAGTAGATTAACGTCTGTGATGGTCAAAGAGTAGATTAGTAATTCATTTCACCCCAAAATCGAGATAAGGACATTGGTCCCAAGGGAAATACTTGATTGACTTGCTACAAATATCTTACAAACTCCTCTATTTGTTTTCAGGGAGAAGAGGAAGCCATGTTTCAGGAGTACAGGAAGCAGCTGCGGCGAATCATGAACCATTTGGCCACGCTGGTAAGATTAAAGTGTATTTCCTGACAAGTACATTGCACTGCCCTCGCCTCAGTAGGTATAAAAGCATCATCAAGTCATACGCAAGTTACTAAATGGAACCCTTTTGCGGACCCTATTGTCCACATGTTCAGCAGGCCTAATCTAGCTAACTGATCTGCGCCAGACTTATGAATAGGAAATGAGACGGTACATTTTCACCGCCCGAGAAAACGCGACAAGGAGGCTGAATCGTTGGTGTGCGAAATCCCAGGTTGTCTCCCAAACTACGTTATCTTTGTGTGCGCCCAGCTTTACATTATCTCTGTGTGCGCCCAGCTTTACATTATCTCTGTGTGCGCCCAGCTTAACATTATCTCTGTGTGCGCCCAGCTTTACATTATCTCTGTGTGCGCCCAGCTTTACATTATCTCTGTGTGCGCCCAGCTTTACATTATCTCTGTGTGGTCCCTGCTTTACAATATCTCTGTGTGCTCCCAGCTTTACATTATCTCTGTGTGCTTCCAGCTTTACATTATCTCTGTGTGCGCCCAGCTTTACATTATCTCTGTGTGCTCCCAGCTTTACATTATCTCTGTGTGCTCCCAGCTTTACATTATCTCTGTGTGCTTCCAGCTTTACATTATCTCTGCGTGCTCCCAGCTTTACATTATCTCTGTGTGCTTCCAGCTTTACATTATCTCTGTGTGCGCCCAGCTTTGACATCTTCTCTTCTTCATCACAACTTTTCTCCATTTAGGACACAGAATTGTTCCTGGTACGAATGCACAGCATCGCATCTCAGTCATTGATGAGCTGGAAGTCGGTCGATTACCAAGATGTGGAAGTAGCCATCTTGTTGGTCTACCAGTTAGCTGAGGCAATTCCTGTAAGTTCACTCTTCGTAAGATAGAAAGAAATTAAATAATCAATGCAGTGACCCGATGTTCATAACCTCATCACCCTGGAGAGTGAATAATTCCGGACTTTTCAACTACTATGAGGAGCTTGTTGGAACACCCAGCTGGACCAGGGGGTAGCAGAAAACCACCAGGTTGCCCCAGTGGGCACCAAGCTGCTGACCCAATAAATACTTGGTGCCAGGAAAAAATGTCAAAAGTTTTTGTTTGCTTTTACTTCCCAATCACATTTTAGCCGCCAAACACATGGGTTATTGTGTTATTTTTCAGTCGTCTGCTGGTCATCATTTCACCGGACCCAAAGCTGATGTTCTACTTGAGCTGATGAGAACAGTAAGGCATAATTTCCTCATCTTTTCTGGGTAGTTTAGTAGCGTTTGTTTTTATGACCTCTTTTTGCAGCATTTCTCAAAGGATTCACCTCACTTTTCCTGCCAGAATGAGTGACCAATGTTTGTTTCATTCCATCTTTTGTGATCAGACATATTGACCTACATGTATCAGAAGCTGGGTTCATTCTAATTCATTTTCCTGCGTCAAAGTTCAGCCCTATTTCGCCTCAACCGAAGAAGGCAGCAGCAAACATATATGACCCATCACAGCAAAACCAGGCACATGTCGCACAGAAGATGAGCCTAAATGACACCAGGAGATAATGGAAGAAATCAATGTGCTCATATTTCACAAAAGACAGCCAACAGAGAAATGAACAAACAGTCTGTCTCAACCTGCCAAGCTCAGAGCGACATGCGCCTAGTTTTGCTGTGACAGGTCACCTATGCTCAAAAGAACAAAGGTAGAAGTGAAAGAAGAATGTAAGATGGATTACCATACTTTTATCAATCCTTTTATTCGAAATTCATTTCGTTAACCGTTCTCTTCCAGTTGATGAACTCTGGTGTCAGTCACCATCCCCACTCGGCAGTTACTCTCCAGTTCTTCGAGACCATTGTGAGATACGAAAGATTCTTCCTCCAAGAGCCACAGCATTTAGCGGAAGCTTTGGTGAGAAACTCTTCATTATGACCTTGAACGATATCATGTTGATACACATTCTCCACGCAGGCAGAAATCGTCATATTCTCTCTGCCATTATTGAGTTCCACATTCCACATTTATTCTACTTTCAAGTGTTCTCCACAAGGCCTTTTGTCAGGGTGGCCCACCCTACCTTGTTAGCTTACCACCCTACCTTGTCAGCTTACCACCCTACCTTGTCAGCTTACCACCCGTCCTTGTCAGCTTACCAACCTACCTTGTCAGCTTACCAACCTACCTTGTCAGCTTACCACCCTACCTTGTCAGCTTACCACCCTACCTTGTCAGCTTACCACCCTTCCTTGTCAGCTTACCACCCTTCCTTGTCAGCTTACCAACCTACCTTGTCAGCTTACCACCCTACCTTGTCAACTTACCACCCTACCTTGTCAGCTTACCAACCTACCTTGTCAGCTTACCACCCTACCTTGTCAACTTACCACCCTACCTTGTCAACTTACCACCCTTCCTTGTCAGCTTACCAACCTACCTTGTCAGCTTACCACCCTACCTTGTCAACTTACCACCCTACCTTGGAAGAGCCACCCTATCTTGCTCTAGAACTTTGTAGAGGGTTCCTAAAGGGCCACCCAACCTCAAATTGCTGGCCACCCTACCTTGTGTTGCACACTGGTAAAAAATCATTAAAATCAAGGGTATCACCCTACCTTGAGAAAACCCTGTGGAGAATACTGTAAACCTGTGCCAGGGCTTTCCAACTAATATGAGCAGCCTGTTGGGATGCCATGTAGAATCATGAGCACCAGAAAACAAACCCTACCTTCAGAAAACCCTGTGGAGAACTCTGATTATACTGTGAGTCAGTACACAGACGTAGAGTAACATTCTCTAGGGTTGGAAAAAATTGCAAATAATACTTGTTTTAAGCACACAGTGTTTCACATGAATAGAAGACCTGAAAATCCTGAATGATCAAACAGCCAATTCACCACCATGGCAAATCGACCACAACAGCATTTGGGACACAGCGGCACATCACCTAATACAACCACGGTCACACTTGGCAGTGAAAGGGTTGACTGTAGCGTTTATATTTTCTCTCCACAGATTGCATTTCTGGATGAACGAGGTCTAAGGAATAGTTCTCCTCATGTCCGCAGTCGGTCTGCATACCTGTTTTCACGATTTGTTAAAGGTGCTCTACGGTAAGTCGAATTTTTTTAATGTTGTGGCCTAAACTAATGCATCACAGAATGTCAATTTTTAAGGCCAGGAGAAGTAGTCTGACTTTGATAGACAATATAGATATTGCTCTGCGTGCAAAATCAGTCATTTCTGTCTGGTACCCACTTAAGACCTGGGTAGAGTTAGGCACGTCAACAGTGGTGATTGAACTGCCGACCTCATGACAGCTAGTCGGATACCAGAACCGCTAGACCAACGCGGCACCTCAAACGATTTACCGAAAGTCACACATTTGCCTTCCAGGTCGCAGTTCCAAGATTATGTCGAAGATATTCTGAAGCGGATGCAGGACCTCTTGATACTTAGCTCACCCGATAATGGACACCAGCATCTTCTGACATCAGATGATCAACTCTTCATTTACGAGACGGCCAGTATTCTCATCGTAGGAGGAAACTTCCCACCCGAGGTATGATAGTTGTTTTTTATTCACAACAGAAGAAAAATACTGTTTGTTCATATATCAGTTGGAAATATCACTCTGATTTTGAGTGAAAGGGCAAGATGTAAGTAAGTTGTTCATTCTAAGTAAATGTTCAATTTGAATCCAGATGACCCCGATCACATCTGAAAGGCTGCAATTGCCCTGATAAAGGTATTGCAAGTGGCATCCAATCAGTGGAAGTGGGCTCTTTTTGATTTTTGAATTGGATCCAGTTTTGCAATCACAGCTATGAGTATAGGCCAAGTGAGTTTGATGTTTCGAATTATTCGTACTGCAGCATTAGGGATGTTAGAAGAACTTATTCAAATTTCATGAAAATATTAATTAGCCCTGCCTTTAATTTGATGCTAACATTTGAAGCTTGATAATGAGCTGTTGCTGTTGACTTTATTTTCAGAAAAAGCAGTTACTGATGAAGGAACTGTTGTCACCGATTCTGAATAAGTTTGGCGGCATCCTGAATAAGATGCAGCGAGAGAGGGACGAACAGAAACAGCTGATGTATGCTGAGTGTCTCGCCTCTGCTATGGCATTTGCTAGGTAAGCGTTTTATTTCACAGTTTTGTGAAAATGAAACTTTTGCATACTTTTAATTTAACATTTTGACAACAACCTAACTGTAATTTAAATTATCGGTAGCTTTTCATTTTGTTGCCATATATATTTGCAATTATCTGTGAACATGAGAATGATAAAAGACACATGAAAAGTGGCCTTTCCAATGTGATAAATAGGAACTTCACATCAGTAAAAGGGAACTTTGGTGGTCTAGTGCCGCTGATCTCTGGGCTAGTGGTCAAGAAGTCCCAGGTTCACTCCTCACTGTGAGGAGCCTCATAGCCTAGTGGTTAAACACTGCAGGCTCCCACCCAATAGGGCCTCAGGGAGAACCCAGGATTGTATTTCTGGCATTGCTTTTAAGGAAATAAAATCCTGGCTCTTCACAGTCCCTGAAAAGAGACGGCTAAGGTTCGTGGTATTTGGTGTCCTGAAGAAAACTCCTCACTTTAAACTCTAGGCAGGTCTCTAATTGCCTTACTTGCCTCACTTCATCTAGATTTGGTGCATATGGGTACCAGTCAGAAATAATCCAGTTTTTGCCGGTTGGTAGCCATTATACCAGCTCATCTGTACTTAGTTAATTTGGCGGTGCTTCTGCTTGACTATGATGACAAAAGTCTGTATTTCATTTCAGTCGAACGAGTAAAGGCTTTTCTGCACAGATGAACATGAAGCTATGTGGGTGCTCGCTGGCCTTTACGGAAACACTGAAGGTCTTTCTCAGCGCCCTCGGTAGCACTGTCCATCGTCAGCGCCTCCACGCCGGGGTACGCCAGTTCCTCCACCGGATGGTGGTGTGTTTGGACGGTGAGATTCTGCCGTTTATTCCCGTTGCCATGGAGAGTCTGTTGAAGAGTCCCGATGCACGGGAACTTCATGATTTCATTCCGTTGATGAATCAGCTTGCAACGAAGTTTAAGGTGAGTTGTCTTCTAACTTATTTATAGAGGGTCCCACGTCCCCTTGAAAAACCTCTTTTTCAAAAAATCGTCCCTAAAAAACCCTGAAATATCTTTAAATCCTGTGTTGTTTCATAGGAAACTCTTAACTTTCAATACACATACATTTGAAGAGAAAAACCCTTGACATTTTTCGTTTTTCCTATGTATTAGACCAAAACGTTTTGCTCCAAAGTTATACATTTTTGATTAGTGGTGCAGGGCATCAGTCTTACTTGAAACCGATCATATTTTTAAGAGATATTTGTGCTTGACTGAAGAGTTGGAAGAAAAATTTACCCTGGAGCCCCTTAAAATTTGTCTACCGGTATTTGCGCTTGGAATTTGCTTTTGAAATATTTCAGGGTTGAACTTTCCTTTTCAGAATACGATTGTGCCATTTCTGGAACAGGTGTTCATGCCGTTTGTGACCACGATTTTCCAAGTTCTCCAGATGCCGACTGACGAGCGTGACCAGGTGACGGCGTCGGAGAAACGCATGCTCCATCGTAGTTACTTCCTATTCATCTCGTGTCTACTCACTAACAACATACATGATGTACTCGCCAACCAAGGTCAGAATAACTTAGGCCGCACCAATTTAATACATTAGAGTGCGGACCTGCCGTTAAACCTGAGTCCCCAATTCGGGGAGAATACAATTTCATAACACCCAGTCACCAGCACCAAAGCCACCTGTTGACAAAAATAAACCCAGCAGTGATCAGTCACCAGTACCTATCCTAAAAGACTGTCCCCTGCACCAGGATTTAGGACAGCAATTCTGACCCGCAGTCACCTATATCGAGGAAAAACTGTGAGGAACACAGCAGGACCTACAAACAACAAGCCACTTCATCTCCACTGTAGTTTGGGCAGGTTGAAAACCGAAGAAGAAGCATAGAGACCCACAAGTACGATTTGTAAATAAATGTTTTCATAATCATAATTTTCAGAACCACAGAATATACACCAAGTCTTACTGACAATCATCCAGGGTGCGCGGGACGAGCCCGACCCACCAACTCAAAAGATGTGCTTCCTCATCCTCAGGAAACTCGTGACCCTCTGGGGGGACGAGGCCACACATCCCGCATTTCACAAGTTCACTTACGAGAATATTCTACCGGCATGTTTCTTGGCGCCGATGAAAACGTCTTTCGATCTTTCTGATGCTCAGACAGTCCTTGTTTTGAATGAGGTTTCCAGCTGCATGAAGACAATACATGAGAAGAAGGTGAGTGCAGTCTACATGGCGACTCAAAAAAATGCAAGACATGAAAATGTAGATATCCCAGTTATTGTAAATTTTATGGGCATGTTCATGGGTAGCATTTTTTGGGTCACCCTTTGTAGCATTTAGCTGCTTCAAAGTCCATTTGCAGGCTTAGAATAATCACAACTTCTTGTTTCAGCACTTTATAATGTACAGCAGTCTCAAAGCACTTTAAATTTTTCTTCATCGAATACTGTACCCCAGAAAACATTTGCCAGATGTTTTGTTTACAGTTGCCAACCTTCGACCACAAAACCTTACATTTTGCGCATACATATTTTGCGGAACTACAGGCACAGTAATGCATTATGAATGGACAAAGTGAAATTAAGCGCAAATTAAATTTCCACAAAATTCAAACGTACGCGAAATTTTTCCTGCATACGGTAGCTTTGTTTTTTTTTATTTCACAGGGAAACGAGTTCATCAAATACTTACAGACTGATTACCTGCCGACACTTAACCTCACACCCGAGAAAATACAGGAGTACTGTCAGGCTCTCAAGTCAGAACCTAAAATGTTCAAAAGTTATATGAAAGTAAGTGATGACATTTCGAATTTACATATTTCTTAAGTCAGTTGACTTGAACTTGCATAGTGCTTTTCCGTGGACAGGTCATTGCTAAAGCACTTTGACATCTTGGAATCTTCAGGGGGGGGTGTTAAGTGCCATTGCAGGTTTTTACCAACTGTCCTCATGTCAATCCGGTAAAGCAGGCTTTTCCGTACATTGTTATGTGTATAGTACTATGTACAATGCATGCAGACTTTCTACATGCATTGTAGTACAATACACAGAACAATGTACAGGAGCGTGCTTTACCAGTTTGTATGTGTATTGTACTACAAGTACAATGCATGCAGACTTTCTACATGCATTGTAGTACAATGCACAGAACAATGTACAGGAGCGTGCTTTACCAGTTTGTATGTGTATTGTACTACAAGTACAATGCATGCAGACTTTCTACATGCATTGTAGTACAATACACAGAACAATGTACAGGAGCGTGCTTTACCAGTTTGACATATATTATAGAGTATCTGTAGACATGCATTTGACAGTGATTGCACCAGGCCTATAACTGTGCCAGGACTATAATTGTACCATTTTACCTTACAGTTAGCAATTCAAATATTTTACAATTATGGCCTTGACGCAAGGGCCCAACGCGCCGCGTAGCGGCAAAAAAACGAAGCTGGCGAAACATTTATAACGGGTCACCGTCACTTATTATTGGACTTGTAGCGCATTTACGGGGTCGCAACTATTTTGCTTTATAGTGTCACCAGGAAAGAAAAGCATGCGACCTAACGCCGATCTATTTGTATAAAGTGATAATTGGAAGGTATATAGTAGGAAATATCAATAAAATAATCATTCCATGTCGCCTTTGAGGGCATTTTTGATTGTAAAAAATATATGTGTACGTCACCGGAGTCTCTGCAATGATAATTTTATCACAGCAGTCTCGCGCAAGTAGAAGTTCTTTACCTATTAGTTCTTCACTTATTAGTCTGGCGTAAAGCCAGACGTTTTCCATTACAATTTCACTACGATGTTTGACCAGAAGGAGCAGTGCGCGAGATATGCTAATGAGCAGACTTCCCTTGCTTGAGTTTCGGAAGAATGTTCCATATCGCGCTAAGCTGACCACTGCTGACCATGACAGGCGTGCATTGGACTGGTACAGGTTGGAACTGAACATTGAATATGCTGGTGGTGATGCTTTCTGATGAGAAGTTGGTCGTGACTGATGCAGTATCCTTGGACTTGTCCACAGCATCGTTCAATCATTGCTCTCTGAGCTGCCTTGATTCTGTACTTACCCAAATACTGAGATCAAATGCCTGTTGACTGTGCTTTAAGAGAGACTGGCGCCATGCCTAGTCTCTCTTAAAGCACAGTCAACAGACACCAACCCCCTCAGACTCAGAAACCACAAACGCCCAACCCTGCCTGCTACCTTAATACTTCTGGGTTTGCATTCATGTACTGCTAGCTGTTTCCTTAGTGTATGGGCTTTAACCTTACTTTTAATAAATTCTCTAATTGTCATTTTCGTCTTTCCACAGGTGTTTTTCACACAGGCCAAGTCATGACGACGATTCCCTACCTCTTGACAGCAACGATTGTCGCGTGATAATTTTGTAAAATATTTGTACATTCTGACCTTTGATGCTTTGTAAATACTTGTGATGGTTTGCCTACTGTAACTCCTCCCCCTCCGATTGAATTTCTGCAGACTAGATCAGAAATTTGTGTTATTGTTGTATAGTAATTGTAAAACCTTTCTGATGAGTAGCACTGTAATGACGACTATCCCTTCCTTGGGATCTACTGGATACACGATGACAATCTGAATAGGAACGATAACGGTCTCTAGCCGGACTACGACTATGACGTTTAGAGTGGCAGAGCTGCCAACCCCAGATTTTCTCCTTCAGTAGTATTCTAACAAAATTCCAGATTTTTCAGTAGTTTCAGGGTGTCCTTCAGTAGTCCTCAGGTTTGGTTAAAACACCCTTTTTCTGTGCACAGTGCACTGTCGACGAAGCCGGGGGGGGGGGGGGCGATTCTGCATTCTCCACTTTGCATGAGGGCAAATGACCAAAGAGCAAACCACAAATAATATTGAAAACCTGAAAACGCTTTTAATGATTCTTCAACAGCAAAACACATAACATATGGTACATACAGGTATAAAAGATGGTTTATAAGATGAAAATAAAATAATTACTATTTAGTATTATGACACAGCTAAATTAAATTGATTGGCTTCCCTCTGGAAACTAATAAACTTTCAAAGTAAAAAAATACGAGAACTACTCCAGCATACACCCTTGCATACAACAGCAGTTCATCTTTGAAAGGGAACTTCTCAATCATGTACCGACAAGCAGTAATATAGTAGTTTCTCACATTCTTGTGAAATGCCGCAACTTTCTCTGGAGTAAGGCCTTTGGAAGTTCGGATGTACTCCCTAGCTGCCTCACCTATGAATAGGTCTTTATCTGCCTTCTGGTGGACTAACCGATCAAACTAAATTTTCAGGATATCATGCTGCAATAGAGTACCTGGCTTCACAAACTTCAACAGTACTTGCTTCAGCAAATCCTTTAGAACTGCATAAATCTTGTGTATCATTGGCTTATCTGACTGCAGCACAACATTTGCTTGGTCAAACACAGGTATCACACTCTGAAGAAACAGGCAGTACAAGCGTGTCTGACTACTCTGTAGCTTTTCAAGGGCATTGGCTTTCTGGTCCCTGAAAGATTGAAGAAGAAAATATATCAAAGACTTTTTAAAATTTATTTAGTATCATTTGTTTTTCTTCAAATCTTGGTAGGCCAACCTGGTTTTTGAAAACATAAGGAATATTAGACTTGAACATGTCGGAGCATGATGTCAGTTCTAAGACTCAAATGTATGTCAAAAAACAGTAGTAGCATACTACAGTCCATAGTTGGTGGTTGATAGTTGGTATGATACTGACTGCATGATTAATTTGAAATCAAGTATGATACTATTACTCAGTAATTTCACTTTGTATACTCGCTTGGCTTCAGTAGAGCCATTGCACTCCTTGTAAAAGTATCTCCGAAGGGGCACCCATTGCTCAATCAGTCTGTTGATACACTGGCCAAGGGACAGCCACCTCGTGGAAACATGCTTCAATATTTTGTGCTGTTCGACACCACAGAAAATTTGCAGTTCTCCTAATGATTCCAGCCTGTTTGTGCTCTTATCAAGGTAATAATATATGTCACAGAGCAAGTCCTGCACACTACAGGGTTTGGGCAATTCTTGTGCAGCATGTTCCGCTGTCAGATGAATAAGATGACATTAGTTATTGACAATAATTAGTTCTACTGACTCATGCTCCTTACGAATAAATGAAATCACACCTTTGTGTCTGCCTACCATCACATTAGCATTGTCGCAACCAAATGCCAGACACATATCCCACTAACAGGATATGGCGAACCTGAACAGTAGTTTGAGCTATATGGAAGAGCACCAGTATCAGAGTTGTACTGTGGCTGACTAAGATGAACCTGAGGTAGACTTTTGACCTCTATGGACAAATCTTGCACTTCTGTGCGATGAGCAGCGAGTTGCTCAGTAAGCCTGTCAACTGCACAAGCACTACTGTTAGTGGATGCACTAGCAGTGGCCACATGGACCTGATCAGTGATAAATGATACCTGCTTATTAGCAGTAGTTGGCCTGTCTGGCTCAGAAAAATCTAAATATTGTTGAGCACGTTCAACGAGAACTGCCACGTCTGCATCTGCAGGGGCAGCCATGATGACTGCTGCCTGACAATTGGTAGGCAAGACCTGTAAGAACTTGTCACGAATCTGGACCTCATTATGATGAATACGCTGGGCAGCTAAGCGTATCTTATTCAGAGTCATTTCGGCGGAATTGCCTGGGGTATGGGAGAGAGAATGAAAATGCTTGACATTGGCAAAATTTGAATGGGTTGGACTGAACCGCTGCATAGACTGTGTTCTGAGATTAGCGATAGTGGGGAAAACTTTTCCCTTTGTCCACAGACGGGTTTTGCCACGGAGTCTAGCCTTGAACAATGTTATAATGTGTATCATCTCTGCAGCATTTGCTTGCTCATGGAGATTATGGAAGTGGAGGTAGTCCATTAACGACAAGATATGTGCATGACAAATGTCATGGTCTATCACTTCACCATCAAACAAAGGAGGTAGAAAATCAGTGCCCCTGAAAGCAGGTGGTGCTGAATCTGCTGGCTCTGCCATTATTACTATAAAGGGGTAAAAGTTAGTTATGAAGGAATAAAAAGTCAGGTATTTGGGAAGCAAAAGTTAATTTCTTCTGAAAAGGAAATGCAATATTAAGGGTTTGGTCAAAATCCTCTGGGTCCGGTTTCAGTCAGTTCGCAATAACGAGTGAGTATTTAAGATTAAGTGCATTAAATGCTATGAATCGACTGATATTGCAAAGTATCGTACTATACTCTGCCAAAATTGAAATGATGCACAATATTGTCCTATTACTAATTAGTTTATAAATGTCTTTCAAAAAAGTTATTAAATGTCTTTCAAAAGAGTTTATAAATGACTATCAAAAAGTTTACAAATGTCTCTCAAAAGTTTATAAAATGTCTTTCAAAAAGTTTATAAAATGTCTCTTTTAAAACTGCAACGCTGGATCAGCTGGAGCCTGGAACGGTATCGGGTCTCGTGTTGACATCAGGGCGAATTGAAGAGTATTCTGGGTGCTGGGCACATCATCCGTGGACGTTATAGAACATGTAGAAGTTGAATAGTTCGGTACACACAGAGATAGACGTGTACTATGTGCACTGATGAAGACGGTGTCCGTCAATCGATTAAAAAATGCTGCGCTCACACTCGCAGTGATTCATGGCAATCACAGTGATTTATAACAAAGTGACGATATATAATGAAATTCGCACTTACGTCACGAACAGTTAAGAAAAAATTCACGATTTTATAAATATTATATTGACAAACGAACGTCACTATTCTGCCTCCCGATGAAATGAGCGAGTTAGAAATGCACGTAGGTGTACACGTAATGTATATAATGCACTGCAGTAGCACTAGCACGTGGCGTGAAAAACGGAGTCCTCGGTTAGAATCGGATCCAAGATTGTAACGCATCCGGACTCACTGTCCTCACGAATTGAAGATCCTGGGAAGGTCGCCATGTTATATTTTCACAGGTTACTAAAGAAAGAATTCCTGAATTTGCCTTCTAACGTCCGGATCCTTTATTCTAAAACTGTTTCACAAGATTTAACACGCCAAAGTCATAGTTGATAAAGTAGTTCGTCGGGATGACTATTCGAGCACATGACTGGAAAGACTCGGGAGACTGCAAAAACTGCCGAGAGCATGGGGACACGCTGTTTTATATCGATTCGCAGATTTGTCTGCACCAATCAGGGGGCAACGTTCATGCGTCTCCATCCAATGAGGAGCCGCATCAATGCTGACGTAATTGATCACGCTGGGGAGAATGGAGAATTATAAGTAGACCGTTGGAATTTTCTGACTAAGATGAACCTGAGGTAGACTTTTGACCTCTATGGACAAATCTTGCACTTCTGTGCGAAGAGCAGCAAGTTGCTCAGTAAGCCTGTCAACTGCGCAAGCACTACTGTTAGTGGATGCACTAGCAGTGGCCACATGGACCTGATCAGTGATAAATGATACCTGCTTATTAGCAGTAGTTGGCCTGTCTGGCTCAGAAAAATCTAAATATTGTTGAGCACGTTCAACGAGAACTGCCACATCTGCATCTGCAGGGGCAGCCATGATGACTGCTGCCTGACAATTGGTAGGCAAGACCTGTAAGAACTTGTCACGAACCTGGACCTCATTATAATGAATACGCTGGGCAGCTAAGCGTATCTTATTCAGAGTCATTTCGGCGGAATCGCCTGGGGTATGGGAGAGAGAATGAAAATGCTTGACATTGGCAAAATTTGAATGGGTTGGACTGAACCGCTGCATAGACTGTGCTCTGAGATTAGCGATAGTGGGGAAAACTTCCCTTTGTCCACAGACGGGTTTTGCCACGGAGTCTAGCCTTGAACAACGTTATAATGTGTATCATCTCTGCAGCATTTGCTGGCTCGTGGAGATTATGGAAGTGGAGGTAGTCCATAAACGACAAGATATAGTCCATAAACGACAAGATATGTGCATGACAATTGTCATGGTCGATCACTTCACCATCAAACAAAGGAGGTAGAAAATCAGTGCCCCTGAAAGCAGGTGGTGCTGGATCTGCTGGCTCTGCCATTATTACTATAAAGGGGTAAAAGTTAGTTATGAAGGAATAAAAAGTCGGGTATTTGGGAAGCAAAAGTATTTTTTTCTGAAAAGAAAATGCAATATTAAGGGTTGGGTTGGTTCGTTGTCTATCTTGCTGTAACAGGGCAAAGCTAAACAAAGTTCATATTACAAATACAGTTGTCAAAATCCTCGGGGTCTGGTTTCAGTCAGTTCGCAATAACGAGTGAGTATTTAAGATTAAGTGCATTAAAATCTATGAATCGACTGATATTGCAAAGTTTTGTACTATACTCTGCCAAAATTGAAATGATGCACAATATTGTCCTACTACTAATTAGTTTATAAATGTCTTTCAAAAAGTTATTAAATGTCCTTCAAAAAAGTTTAAAAATGACTATCAAAAAGTTTACAAATGTCTCTCAAAAGTTTATAAAATGTTTTTCAAAAAGTTTATAAAATGTCTCTTTTAAAACAGCAACGCTGGATCAGCTGGAGCCTGGAGCGGTATCGGGTCTCGTGTTGACATCAGGGCGAATTGAAGAGTATTCTAGCTGCTGGGCACATCATCCGTGGACGTTATAGAACATGTACAAGTTGAATAGTTCGGTGCACACAGAGATAGACGTGTACTATGTGCACTGACGAAGACGGTGTCCGTCAATCGATTAAAAAATGCTGCTGCGCTCACACTCGCAGTGATTCATGGCGATCACAGTGATTTATAACAAAGTGACGATATATAATGAAATTCGCACTTACGTCACGAACAGTTTAGAAAAAATTCACGATTTTATAAATATTATATTGACAAACGAACGTCACTATTCTGCCTCCCGATGAAATGAGCGAGTTAGAAATCACGTAGGTGTACACGTAATGTACATAATGCACTGCAGTAGCACTAGCAAGTGGCGTGAAAAACGGAGTCCTCGGTTAGAATCGGATCCAAGATTGTAACGCATCCGGACTCGCTGTCCTCACGAATTGAAGATCCTGAGAAGGTCGCCATGTTATATATTCACAGGTTACTAAAGTAAGAATTCCTGAATTTGCCTTCTGCCTTCCGGATCCTTTATTCTAAAACTGTTTCACAAGATTTAGCAGGCCAAAGTCATAGTTGATAAAGTAGTTCGTCGGGATGACTATTCGAGCACATGACTGGAAAGACTTGGGAGACTGCAAAAACTGCCGAGAGCATGGGGACACGCTGTTTTATATCGATTCGCAGCTTTGTCTGCACCAATCAGGGGGCAATGTTCATGCGTCTCCATCCAATGAGGAGCCGCATCAACGCTGACGTAATTGATCACGTAATTGATCACGCTGGGGAGAATGGAGAATTATAAGTAGACCGTGGGAATTTTCACATTACAGTGCTACTCATAAGAAAGGTTTTACAATTACATGTACTATACAACAAAATGACTCCGTAAAAAAAACGTTGATAAGGTAACCCTTTTAAAGTGTGTTTTGCCCCTTATTTCATTCAAATATGCTTCCAGATCGGCTGAAATTTCACTTAAATCTCATTTACAATTTTCTTTGAAAGACAAATAATGAAAAAATACAAAAGTGTATGGACTTTAAAATTGTGATCATGTGCCTGTATTAACCAGTTTTAGTCGTATTTAAGTGCTCAAATTAAGGCGGAAAATATAAGGTGTTGTCAGACGTAATCAAAAGGCCTGGTGGTGAAAACAAGGGGGTTACAGTATTAGTATTTTGATGCTAAGATTTGTCTTGGAAATGTCGGGCATGCTCTGCTTACTTCGTTTTGGATGAATGTTATCGTTTCAAATGTTTATGCATAATTGATAGGCCAGTCAAAACGAGTGGTTTATATTTCAAAATGCTAGGTATTACAGGGGTGTAACTAGCTTTCTGGTCTTTGGGGGACGGCTCTCTGGGCTTAGTTGTTCGAAACGAGTTTTCTCCCTAACGCTGGCATTAACTTAACATAGCGTTATTTCCTTCAGTTAAGCCCTTAGACTTAACGCCAGGTTAAGTATGAAATGCCAGCGTTGGCGACAAAACTTATTTTGAAATTTTTCAGCCAAAATTGCTGTCAAAAACCTATGTTTTGGGTGACTTTTGGAGGGGGGCATCCCCCTAGCTATGACCTTGGGCAAGACTTGTCCTGGAGATGTTGGGCACGCTCTCTGTTTACTTCATGTTGAATTTATCGGATTGTTTCAAGCCGTTAGTGCATTATTGATAAGCTGGTCAAAATGAGGGGTTTATTTTTTTAAATGCTGGGTAAGACAATGTACAGAGGGGTGTTGCTAGCTTTCTGGTCTTGGGGGAAGGGCAAAATGACTTTAAATGAATATTTCCACCAAAACAAGGCTAAAAACTGTTTTTTGGTCACTTTGGGGGGGGGGGCATTTTTCCCTCCCTCCCTCGCTCCCTCCCTCTAGCATCTCTGCTTTAATACTCTATGTTGGATTAGTGTTATTGTTTCAAGCATTTGTGCATGAATGATAGGGTGGTAAAAACATGGGTTTACTATAATTCTTATTTTGATACTTCGTAAGATTTGTGCTAGAGATAAGCTGTTGGGTATGCTATGCTTACTTCGTGTTGAACGGGTTGTTAAAATAATATAAACCATATTTATTTTGCCAAACATTTGCTTTGCCATGCCTTAAAATGTTCCCAAAATTACAGATACAGGGGTATTTTCAAAAGTATTACAATTGTTTTCAAACGAATGTCGACACATAGAAATTCTAGTTGTTTTGGCCTGAGATTGAACTTTCTGTCTCTCACCCCAATTTGATGACATTACGGTACATCCATTTTCATCATAGTTGGGGGGGGGGGGGGTTATATAGTGCCCGGGTGTGTTTGTCCTGGCCTCCACGCAGCGCATCCAAGTGCATTGACCCACACAAAGATGATCACTGCGTGGAGGGGCTCAGTTGGGATTGAAATTGAAATAGTATTCTTATTCATTTGAACTTTTCCATTTATGTGGAATTTGATGACGGGAACTACCCCAGTGTATAATGAAAGGTGTCTGGGCAGCAGACAGCTTGGTAAAATTGCCATCAATGATGCCATTGGTCCTTTAAGGTGTAAAAATGTAAACCTTGGTGGTAAATTTAGCCTGTTTTACAATACTTTATTTTTTTCTCTTTCAACGTTCGCAGAAAAAGCCAAACGTTTTATTTTGTTATGAAAAGGTGCGTAAAAAATGCCCTGTATTCATATCGACCTCATGGGAATATTTTCATTTTGATACCGTTGTAGATGAATATTTCAATAAAGCACACAATTACACATGCTTCACCTGTGCTGCAGAGTGTGGTGAAACCGTTTATTTTTTATGGTGTTTGGGGCGGAAATGTGTGTGGGGTTAATCCACTGAGTTTAACAAGAAATTTCAGTTGAAAATGTTGGCAGCTCTTTTGTTATAACCGAAGTCTGGGTGTTAATTTGGTTATTGTGTCACGTAATGTGCTGTGCTTGCGGTGACAGGAGATGTGGTACACTCCCTAGGTTTTGTAGGTTTTTAAGATGGTCAAAGTTTAAAAAGACGCAGGAGGACTTAATGGGAGGGCAACACTACCTTAGCAGTGTTCCTGCGTGGAGAGGGTTCCTCTGAAAATTTTTAGATTAAAATTAGTTTGACTAAAGAAAAACCAAACTTTGAAGAAAACAGTCCGGTAGTTTTGCACATAGGCCCAAAAGGACAGTGACATTTAGTTGAAAAGCCTGTAGTTTACTTTGCATTGTATTTTGATAAAAATTGTTGCATCCTATCAAGTGAGGATTAAAATGTTGAAAAGATTGATGTAAGGTGTAAGGGAGCACCTACTAATAATGAGCAATATAATTGTTGATATATCTTTGTTAATGTTTTATCTTGTAACATGTGTAATGTAATATTCAGCTCAAAGTCGTGTAAGTCAAATTGTCATTCAAATTTCACTGCCATTATAAGCCATAAGCCACGACAATATTTTAAACCACCACCCTTTTAAATTTTCACGTTCCTTTCTGCTGATTTCCACGAATACCCACAACGTTCGAAAACAAAAATGTTGTGGTTTTCTCACCTGATCGTAAACTATTTCTTGCAAGCTGTACTTTATTGATAAGCCCATCCTCCATAAAACTCATCTCTACAAGGAGAATGGGCATTGAACCACCACATTTCCTTTTCAATTTTCACGTTTGTTTTCGCTGATTTCACGAAAATCCTCAACGTTCCAAAACAAAAATGTTGTTATTTTGTCACCTGATCGTAAACTGTTTCTTGCAAGCTGTACTTTATTGATAAGCCCATCCTCCATAAAACTCATCTCTACAAGGAGAATGGGCATTGAACCACCACATTTCCTTTTCAATTTTCACATTTGTTTTCACTGATTTCACGAAAATCCTCATCGTTCGAAAACAAAAATGTTGTGGTTTTCTCACCTGATCGTAAACTGTTTCTTGCAAGCTGTACTTTATTGATAAGCCTATCCTCCATGAAGCCCATCTCTACAAGGAGAATGGGCATTGAACCACCACATCTCCTTTTCAATTTTCACGTTCCTTTCCGCTGATTTCACGAATATCCTCAACGTTCGAAAACAAAAAGGTTGTGGTTTTCTCACGTGATCGTTAACTGTTTCTTGCAAGCTGTACTTACTCTTTGATAAGCCCATCTCTACCAGGAGGATTGGCATTACACTCGAATGGTGGCATTTCATTCGCCGAGCCGAACATACATGTAAACAACTGTATCACATGAATTATTTCCACAAGACGTCTGAAATCACCAATCACCATAAATTATATGCACAGTGATTGGTCGATTCGATACATCCAGTAGTCATCAGGTCATCTGAAAAATAGCGCTGCAATAGCCTGGCCATCCTCCAAACAGCTATCCTGAAAAACAGCTCCACGCATGGGCAATGCATAGTGCATTGAAATACACTAGAGTAGAACCTCTCTATTAAGGACACCCTTGGGACTGACAAGTGCTGTCCTTAATAGAGAGGTGTCCTGATTAGAGAGATCAAATTTAATGGAAACAACCAATTTAGGACCAAAACTAGTGTCGTCCTTAATAGAGATGTGTCGGCTAAGAGAGGTTCTACTGTAGTGCTGGAATGTCCACCATGTTTTGAGGGCATGAGCTGACGTAGATGTGAGCTTTATATTGAGGAAATGAGAAGGGGCGATGAAAATGAAAATGAAAACCTCTTTGAACCTGTTCCACAAGGGAAGTGTCATAAAATCTAAAGGCCTGTTGCACAAAATGTAATGAGATGAAACAAATTGGAAACCAGGCGTAGTGATCATTGGTTCCGGTCGCCAATGTTTTGTAAATCTATAATTATTAAGATTTGGAGTAAACTTGATGAAATCAAAATCAAAACTGTTTAATCTTTTTTGTACCACCAAGTACCATGACCAAATAAACCTTATAAACAGTTTGGGCCAAATTCATAAATGGCGTTTAGCTTAAAACAGCGTTTAACTACTGAATAGACAGATTCAGGTCCTTCATGTAAATCTTCACAGAATATGGACAGGCCCTGAAACTGATAAGAGAGAAGTTACACACTTCTGACCCATAAACACCCTTTATGAATTTGGCCCTTGGGCTTAGTTAATTGTGGTTGAGACAAGACCACAATTGATTTTTTAAGCCTTTTAGCAGTTAAATTGTCAATGTTTGACCGCGACGCATCAAATACTGCGTGGGGTTGTGAATCTGAAATTTAGATTATGTTATTCCGGACAGTCGGGCAAGTATAAAATGGTGAAAAATAAACTGGTAGTTGACCACAGAAATTTTTTGATAATCGACAAATTAGACAGACATTGATATTTCCACTCTTTTCAGCCAACTGGCAGAAAAATCTCAAAACAAATTAGCAAAATTCTAAATTAATTTTTTCACCAAATAATTTCTTTATATCTGTAGACTTGCCACAGCAAATATTTTTTCAATACCTCTCCAAATATGTACTTGAGAGTTAAAAACATGCACTCGTCTATTTGATAGGCCTCGACCCTCCAACCTATGAATATTCATTAGTGGTCTTGTCTCGGTTTAAGGGTTGACCATAGGCACCACCATTTTGAAATCATAAAGCAATCAGAACTCATTCGAATTGAAGTGAATGCCAGGTTCAAAGGTGGGAGGCTGTTCTCTATGAAACAAAGAACAAACTCACACCCTTGAAATTGGCATTCACCTCATTCAGAAAGAGTTCTGATTGCTCTAGTCTATGATTTCAAGTCCTAGCCAAAATGGTGGTGCCTATGGTCAACCCTTAAAGGCCACGACTCCTGCTTTTATGATTGCATGACATGTACAGATCCTCAAAGAGTAGACTTAAAGCTCCGCATTAAATCAAGTTTGATCAAAATTGAAGCACCCAGTCCAGAGATAAAGCAAGATTAATTGTTTTGTTTACATGTTATGTAACAGCCTTGGTTAGGTTTCTAAGTGAAGTCAGGCGGAAAGTTTACTGACATAGATCAGACTGATGTTTGATTTCTTACTTTAATGGTATAAATTTGTCTGTATTACCTTACCTTATTATAGGGTATATCGAATGTCAATGAAAACCAGACTTCATATATCAATTTTAAGAGCATTCATTGATATTTGTCCTCCCAAGTAGGGCAATAGCCTGATCTACATCACAACTTTTGCTGAACCCGCCGCCTGGCTCTAACAAGCCAGTTGCTAGCCTGATTAGGTAATCAAGTTGACAAACACATAAATGGCTATATCTTCAAAATGGATGGAGCTGATTGCATTGGGTTTTCTGTATTGTATAAAGTGTTAGGTACACTTTTGAAATTGTCTTACAGCAGAAAATGGCAAAATACCTGGAGTTATGGCCTTTAATGGTCTTTCAAAATAAAATGTCAGCTTTGCAAAATAGTGCTGCAGTCATAATTTCATTAGAATTTCTCATTGTATAAATCTCATCTGTATTTTATTTAATTCTGTGATATTTTCCTCGATGGAGGATAAAGTATAAAAGTTCATTTACCAGCCTGAGAATTCATATTAAAAACTTGAATTGTTTGTAATTTTTGTCACTGAGTTCTATAAACTTTATTGCTCTGAAAAGTGCTGGTTGGATCGACCTGCGATTATGATCTCGGTTGTCGTTCAACATCATCGTGACATCACATTCGACATCATGTCATGGCTGTGTTGCTGATACTGTGTGGACTCTATTAACCCAAACTGTGCAGTAGGCCAATGTGAAACAGACGCACCAAACTGGCTAAATAGCGTCTACACAGCATCTGCGATCAAGATTGCCTGTGTGCGGAGGCCTTTATTGCATGTCGCAACAATTTAAATGTTTGCGGGACGCTCACCCCTCGACTTCTTGTTAAGCTAAGGAATGTATTGTTTACATTTTCAAATGTATAGTGTTTGCCTTCTTGCTTTCTGCATTATTGGTCTTCACCCGTTAATTTTATTTCTCAACAATAAGCTGTTGAAATGATGCGATAAAATTGTATATTTGAGTTCTGTAAATAAACAAGTCTTAGAAGCATAGTCGTGGAATTGTTACTCGCTTTACCGCCTGCACCCCATCCTGACAATATCAGGCCATTTTACTTGATACATACTTACTCCCTAAGGAGAAGTCATGTTGTAGGCCCTGTTTGGAAGAGGATGACTGCACCCTGAGACAGGAACCGAATCAGAAACTCGGGCAGCAAAGCACAGTACTGGTGTAACAATCTGTTCGGTTACAACCTGGAGAATCGATTCCCAGCTTGCCGAGGATCAGTCTGGCTTTCCAACTAGCTGAACCGGCCTGCCCTTTAAAGGGGGACTATAGGCAGGAGCAGAGAGGCTAATTTGGCCATCTTCAGGTGACTAATATACACAGTATAAAGGGCCCTGGGTCATGTCAGATTCAGCACTAAATGTATTCCTCATACAAGCGTGTATCATTTCGACGTACTGTAAGATGTGAGACGACCCCTATTGGCGACTTTGTGTAACTGTTGTTGGGGTCTTAACACCCAGTTTCACCACCTCAAAACAACTAGAGGGGATGTTGACAGGATCTTCTATCTTTAGGACAGGTTGTGACAAGGCCCTCCAAATAGAGGGCATGTGGACAGTATCTTCTATCTTTAGGACAGGTTGTGTGTGACAAGGCCCTCCAAATAGAGGGCATGTGGACAGTATCTTCTATCTTTAGGACAGGTTGTGACAAGGCCCTCCAAATAGAGGGCACGTGGACAGTATCTTCTATCTTTAGGACAGGTTGTGACAAGGCCCTCCAAATAGAGGGCATGTGGACAGTATCTTCTATCTTTAGGACAGGTTGTGACAAGGTCCTCCAAACTAGAGGGCATGTGGATAGTATCTTCTATCTAAAGGACAGGTTGTGACAAGGTCCTCTATAAAGAGGGAAGGTTGTGATAGGGTCTTCTACCTTGAGGGCAGGTTGGTACAAGGTCCTCCGATAACAGGGCATATGTTGACCTTAGGACATGTTGTTACAAGGTCCTCTAACTCGAGGGTGTGATGACAGGTCATCTATCTTGAGGACAGGTTGTGACAAGGTCCTCCAACTAGAGGGTATATGACGACAGGCTTTTCTATCTTATGACAGGTTGTGACAAGGTTCTCCAACTCGAGGGTGTGATGACAGGATCTTCTGTCTTTTCGACAGGTTGTGACAATGTCCTCCAACTAGAGGGTATATGACGACAGGCTTTTCTATCTTATGATAGGTTGTGACAAGGTTCTCCAACTCGAGGGTGTGATGACAGGTCATCTATCTTGAGGACAGGTTGTGACAAGGTCCTCTATAAAGAGGGAAGGTTGTGATAGGGTCTTCTACCTTGAGGGCAGGTTGGTACAAGGTCCTCCGATAACAGGGCATATGTTGACCTTAGGACACGTTGTTACAAGGTCCTCAGAACTAGAGGGCATGTTTACAGGTTCTTCTATATTTAGGACAGGTTATGAGAAGGTCCTCCAAACTAGAGGGCATGTGGACAGTATCTTCTATCTAAAGGACAGGTTGTGACAAGGTCCTCTATAAAGAGGGAAGGTTGTGATAGGGTCTTCTACCTTGAGGGCAGGTTGGTACAAGGTCCTCCGATAACAGGGCATATGTTGACCTTAGGACATGTTGTTACAAGGTCCTCTAACTCGAGGGTGTGATGACAGGTCATCTATCTTGAGGACAGATCGTGACAAGGTCCTCCAACTAGAGGGTATATGACGACAGGCTTTTCTATCTTATGACAGGTTGTGACAATGTCCTCCAACTAGAGGGTATGACGACAGGATTTTCTATCTTATGACAGGTTGTGACAAGGTCCTCCAACTCGAGGGTGTGATGACAGGATCATCTATCTTATGACAGGTTGTGACAAGGTCCTCCTACTCGAGGGTGTGATGACAGGATCATCTATCTTATGACAGGTTGTGACAAGGTCCTCCACCTAGAGGGCATAATGAAAGGATCTTCTGTCTTTTCAACAGGTTGTGACAAGGTCCTCCAACTAGAGGGTATGAAGACAGGATCATCTATATTGAGGACAGGTTGTTACAAGGTTCTGCAACTAGAGGGCATGATGACAGGATCTTCTGTCTTTTCAACAGGTTGTGACAAGGTCCTCCAACTAGAGGGTATGAAGACAGGATCATCTATATTGAGGACAGGTTGTTACAAGGTTCTGTGACTAGAGGGCATGATGACAGGATCTTCTGTCTTTTCGACAGGTTGTGACAAGGTCCCGCATCCTAGTGGGCATGATGACAGGGTCCTCTATCCAGAGGGCAGATTGTAATAGTTTCCTAGAAGACAGGTTGTGACCGGGTCCTTCATTGGGTGGGCAGCTTTGGTCATGATCCTCTCTCCTGAGAGCAGGCTTTGAGACAGGTTGTGACAGGGTCCTTCATTGGGTGGGCAGCTTTGGTCATGATCCTCTCTCTTGAGAGCAGGCTTTGACAGGTTCAAATATCTAGAAGACAGGTTTTGACAGGGTACTTCATTGGGAGGGCAGTTTTGGCCATGGTCTGGAGGGGAGATTGTGACAGGGCCTTCTATCTGGAGGACAGTTTGTGACAGAGTCTTTAATCAGGAGGATAGCTTGTGACAGCATTCTGAACAAGCAGCATTTTGTCATGGTGCTCAATCCAGAAGACATGGTTCTCTATCTGAATATCAGCTAGTGACAGGGTCATATATCAGGACTTCGAAACACTGAGCCCCTCCAGACTTTCAATCCCTCCTTATAGCAAACCTATTTGCAGCTGCCTTCGGGAAAGAAAGCGCTCTAGAATACCCACCTACCGAGTATAAATTAGAGCACTCTACAAATGCCAATATTGATTGATTGATCGATTGAAAAACATACAACAGTTTCCTTAAAATTTACTTTATTTACAGAAACATTGTTTTGCATGGCAGTTTATCTCGTCTTCTTTATCTGAAATGTACACCACAGACAAGGAGCCTACACAAACTATGCTAGACCCATTTAAATGCCAAAGATGAACTTATCTTTTTTAACCCTTTTGTTACAGCCATTTTGGTCACTATCATACCGGAAGAACTGCGCTGATAGCCACACTTTTGATCCCATTCATACTCCATGTTTAGCAGACGATATTAATGAGGATCTCAGCCTTAGTTACAATTATCATTTAAAGATAGCAGCACTATAACTCAGCGCACTGAGTGGGAGGTAAAAAAATGTTTGTACCACAATGCGGGTCAGTGGTGCAGTAAGGGTGTCATTTTATGTACCTCTCTGCGGGTCAAGAGTCGTAAAAGTGTTAAACAAAAGTGACGTCATATTGTAAACATTGTACTGGACCTGGTTTCCACTACAGCAGCGAAAGTGGGAAACAGTGCCGTCTTCACAAACGTTGGGTTAATTTTGATGTAAAATATCAGCCCAGCAAATGTGCCAGACTGCAAACCCCCGAGAATGCAAAAGAGGCATTTCCATACAACTTGAGGTTGTCAGTAAAATCACGTACAGTTGAACCTCCCTTGGCAGAACCTCTCTGTTAAAGACACCCTCCCTTTTAAGGACACTGTGTTTGACTCCAAATAAATTATTTCCATTGAATTCAACCTCTGTTATTAGGACACCTCTATAATAAGAACAGTATTCATCAGTCCCAAGGGCGTCTGTAATAGCGAGGTCGTACTTCACTTTCTGCACTCTGTACATTTGCCCATTTCAATATTTTTAGTCCGAGAATCAGAAAGGCTGAATTTTCTAATCGTCCATTTTCCGATTGGCCCGTAGAATGTCGCCAGGACTTGGATATGGCCTCTGTTGGAAAAGCGGTCCAGACGCTGTTGTATCCACACCGGTTTTTGCCGCTCCACGCTGCTCCAAGCCTGCTGACCAATTACCTCTGGAAAAATGGCAAGAGAAGTTGTGTTAAAGGGGGACTATAGGCATGAGCAAGTGGGTCGAAACAGTGGTCTCCAGTTAACCAATATGCATGGTAAAGGGGTAAAGGACCTGCATTTTGTTTGCCTTGGTGACTGAAGTGTTTCTTTTCCAAGTTGCAGCAACAAAAATTGCAGTTTTTGCGGCACTTAAAGGGACAACTTGGTCAACAGATATGTTGGTGTTTCATACAAAAATGGCTTCCAGCAGGACCGCGACTTCACCAAACAGAATCATTGAAAAGTCATTGAACTGCAATCAACAATGCACTAGAACGGGGTGTAACCATAGGCCTGCCTGAAATTCACATGCCATGTCCAAAACTGACGTAACACTGGCGAAAATCATTATCATCGATCAGCTTCAGTGTGATATAACCAGTGGCGGCGCATGGTGTCAAGCAGGAGTACTATCCTCCTGGTCAGGTAAGCCCCACGCCCGAGTTGTCCCTTTAAGACTACTTATCATGCATTTTGTTATTATTTACCTTGGAATATCCGAATAAGATGCTGGGTCCATCGGATCAAGTTCTTCGTCTCTTTTTCTTTTACCTGGAATGACGAGGAGATATAGAAATCATACACCGCCCAGCCAACGATTTGAAATATAAAACCAAAAAGTTAATTTGATTTGATTTAAATGAAATATATTCTTGATAACTTAACCCTTTCTCTGTTGGTGACGTGCATAGTCCATCATGGACATGGTCCCATACCGTGCGGGTGACGTGCATAGTACGTCATGCCCATCTAAAATACAAATTTACCAGGACGTGGTTACACTCTCCCTAAACACACCAAACGCACTCGGGGATAATTAGTTTTATCCTAATAGTACAGATGGCGACACTTTTGAATAGTTTTGGCAGTTCCGATAAAAGAAGGTCCACTGTTCCACGACCGAAAAATGGCTGCCGCAGTGAAAGGGTTACGACCGTTACCTTTTGATTTTTCTCGTAGTTTCTGCCGCTGTTTCTTCTCTTTTTGTATCTCACTCTCCAGAGCCTCAAACTCATACTCCTCATCCTACAATTATAATGATATATTACAATTATCATATAATGATATACACATGTACTACAATTAATATGTAAAGAGCAAGCTCTAGTGAACTCACACAACTGTATGTCCCAGCAGACGATTTTTAAATACATGATGTCCCACACCCGCACTTCAGTGGCGCCGGTGTGAATAAATCTACTTGTGTGAATGGTCAATGGCTCATGACATCATGAAATAATTGCGTCACGAGGAAGGAAACAATGGGAATCACGTCCGACGTGGTAACTGTGGGTGCGGCGCGTCATGAATGCAGGATCGGTCAACGCGCGGCCCATATGGAATGTGACAAAACTGTACCGGAACCAGAATTGTCATGGGTCTGTACAAATTTTTTCAGATTCGATGGACATGATGGATATATGCATTTTGTTTACACTTTACATACAGTGTATACGTAACCATTACACTCACTACGTTGTGTGAGTAATCATATAATCATATAATATTCGGGCCTCCGAAAATCTGTTTCTTGAATATCCTTTTTCCATCTTTTCATCTTGCAAATTTCGTCAATAATGCCAAACCCAGAAAACACATCAAAAGCTGTTTTTTATATTTGAAATCACCAAATTACATTTTCATCATGGACAAATTCAACCCAAGGTGACTAATAATTAATAATTATGAGACTTGTATAGCACTAAATCCAACCGGTTTCAGCCGCTCAAAGCGCTTTACATTACCTCAGCCATTTTCTCTTCTCTCCCTGGCTTATCCTCGACCACTATGCGTACCTCTGTTGCCCTGACCATATCTGAAACGAATAGGATAGATTCCCGATGAGTGAATCATGCCACCCATCCACATTCTAGCAACACCCAACGTGGCTTAACTTTGGCAATGGGGACACTCACACCAACCGCAAGGCTATAAAGGAATCGTCCGCAGCTTGGATGGTGGTTTGGCGGGGCTTTATTCTTCTTCTTAAACTTTCACACAGTGAGAAATTCCTTGTCCCCTATAATAATTTTATTTGACCATTTTATGCTGTTGTGCCAGGCCTTTGCTAGGCAACTGCATTGTTGAATAGACCTCGGCCAATCTTGGCCGTGCTTTGTAAGATCAAGTAAATATAATGTGTTGGGACGATAAACTCTGGGCATTTTGCCATTTGGCTTTTGAACAAGAATCTTGCTTTTCCTTCCCTCTATTTCTCAAGATGGGTAATCCACGAAACACATTGTTCGTTTTCAAATATGTGGCAGTGTGACGTAAATCTGGTTTTGTTCCCCATAGCTTTTCTTGAAGAGATGTGGACTCTAGCCAGTCCTCCCCTTGGTTGGTTATCAGAGGACATTTCTCCAGGATATGTTCCAAGATCTGCTCAGATAAACTACATTCACATATGGTAATGGCATAGTCACACAGACTCTATTTTCTAAGTTTGTTGTATGTTTGCAGTATGTTTGTTGAGGTGCCAGTGTCTAGTTCTATGTCTGAAGATGCAACCTGTTGTTTTCCCTCCAGCTTGTTGATGTTGTCTGCCTTGAGACTGTAACCATCACCTCTTGCTACCATTTTCAAAATTGGACATATGTCCTGCCCTTCAAATGTAAAACATCTTACCTCTCATTTTATCTTCAGCTATCGTGATTTTAGCTCGAGGATGAGTTGGGGACAGCCAGGATATTTCATCGGTGATGCTGTTCCAGTAATAACAACGTTGTCTGCAAAAAAAGAAGGTTTCTACACGTAGAGGCCAAATGTGTGAAGACAGCTGCATTTGGGTATGATCAGGTAAAATACCAATACACATGTCCGATGTTGAAACAATGAAACTTGGCACTCTTCTCACCTGATCACAGAGATGAGTTGTATGGGGGGGGGGGGGGGTTATTAATGTACCATTCTTCTCACAGCTTTGTTGCTTGGGTGGAGGTAATGTACCATCTACACCTGTGTTGTAAAGGGTGTAATATATTATCATCCTTATCACAGCTGTGTTGTATGGGGGGGGGGGGGGGGGGGGGGTATCCTTATCACTCAGTGATCACAAGAAGGTGATGAGAAGTAGAGATTCGAGAATGGACTCACGTGGTCGGATCAGCAATTTCATACCAATCTTCTGGCAACGGGTACCTCCGCAACATCCTCGCCTTCTTTCTCAACATATCCACACCAGGTTCGAACTTCTTATTCCCCCAATTCTTCCGACACCAATCGTTGCATTCGTGAAAGGGATTGGTAATGTTTGGACAGCCGTTGACTTCGTGAATGAGGGGTCCTTCCATTTCCCTTGCGTCAGGTTCTTCTTCAGCAGGTTCTGGCGCTGCCTTGGCTCCAGCTGCGGCCGCTGAAGCCGGCAGCAATGGTTCATCATTGCCGTAGTCTTCAGCGAAGACCTCTTCCACTTCCTCTGCAGTAGCAAAGAAGAAAAATACTCAGTAGCTGGAGAGCCAAAATTATATTTCAAGATGAATCTCCCTTTAAAATTTTTTTTCCAATTTACTTCCCGTCAATGCACACACCAGCTCACTACACATGCTGCACTACTACACACTACACAGTCACAGTAGGCCTGTACTACATGATACACATGAAGATGAACAACAAAAACTCACCGTTCACTTTTTGCCTCTTTTCTGGTCGTTTCTCTTCTTGTTTTACCGCAATTCCTCGCTTTTGAAGACGAGCAAGCAAACCTGCGGGTATAGGCATATTGGCAGAATCAAATATCGGTCGATTATGCAACTATTTGGCGATATTTTGATGGAAAAACACAAAGAAATTTGATTTCAAGAAAATTTGGAAAATGTCATGAATGCTATACAGAAGTACCAGTTTGTATAAAATATGGAACAGACCGTCAAACGGAACGGCGAGTGAATGAATTTAAAGGGACAATTTGGGCGTGGTTTTCCCGTGAACAGGCGGTACAAGGGCTGTCAATGGAAACTCAGACATTTCAGCTCGAATTAGTGGTACTATATTGTGATTCTGCACTACGAGTATGGGCTCCTTGTCATACTGTAACCATAACTTACTAAAAATCGACAATTTGTGATTTCTTTTTGACTGGGAGATGAAGTGACACAACCCTGCCCCTGGGTCGGTCACAAACTGCTGGGAATGGTTGGAAGATTCTTTTTGAATTCCGAAAAAAACACCCGGAACACTATCCAGAATAAAATTTGAATAAATCTGCTTCCATGTGAATGAGAGACAATGTCACAATCAATTTTTCCAGGACCCTCGGTGAAATGTTGCGATGAATGAGTCAAGGTTGCATGAATTTTAGAATACACGGTTTCAACAAAGCCGTCTGGACTTTGCATCAACCTACTCTGTCTCAGTTGCAAATTATCACCCTCTAAAGACCTACAGATTTTCACCAAATCACTGGGTGTAAAAGATATAGTGTCTACTTTATGTGCCTGCATGGGCCAATTCAGGGTGTGAATCCACGTCCCTTGGGTTCTGATTTGGATCGACTAATCCAATGCTTAACTTTGTCTCACAAGGCAAAAATCAACCAGTCTTTCACAAGACAATGTCACAATCAGACTTACACGAGACCGTCACAACGTGTCTTTACATAAGACATTGTCACAACCAGTCTTACATAAGACAATGGGTGAATCAATAGTCTAGCAAATGCTTTTACTTCAATTTTGTACAGAAAGGTCTAGTGTAAACGTACATGGAGACTAAGATAAAAGCATTTGCTGGTCTTTCTTCATATCACCCATCGTCTCAACCTGTCAGACCTATAAAGGCATGTAAGCTATTCTCTCCTATGAAGGAGTTTTGATTGAAAATAAAAAGATGAAGACGTTTTCTGTGTATTATGCATTTATTATAAAACTATCTACACTGATTGGTTAAAATATATTCTATACACGTAATGGGCGAATATACAAAGAAGCTATACTGGAAATGTTTTAAGTAGAAAATGCCATCGGTTAAGTACATATGGTCCAAGCAAAGGAATGAAATTCATGACAAGTCGATTCCACCACATTTTAAAAAGTTGAGAAAAGTACTAAACACCCGAATAAAATTTGCACATGAATATTACCAAGTTTTATACAGTATAAGAAATTATCCCCATAACTTCAAACTGTGCTGATAGTTTGAGCCAGGTGAGGTACATCTCTTACACATCGTCGACTTGCATTTACATGTGATAGAAAACATAAAATTGATAACATAAAACAGTGAAATTTTCGCAACTTGAAACTCCCTCATGCCTTATCATCAAAAACCTACTTCAATGTGTAAGTTTTTGCCATCACCAAAAATCCAATTTTCCATTTATTTCAAAAGTGTTCAGAAAATGCAGATTCAATTGGGTCATTACATTTACGCCCGAATCGGTTTTTTTTGGTGGGTAATAGACAAAATCAAAGAAGATATCCTTAACAGTGGCATTGTTGGACAACATTTTAGTCAGAAAAATGTTCAATTTGTCCAAATCCTTTGAAAGGAAAGGAAGCAAAGAAACCCTACAATTTTCCCCCATAACATGCGACCAGCGTAATCAGAAGGCAGTCCCTTCAACCCAAAAATCTTGACATGCCGCCATCTCATCACAATGCAGGCTTGGTGTACTGCGGAATCATCATCGGGTAAGCTTATCACACTACAGCGATCACAAAGTCTCAATTTTGATTTTAGCTAGCTAGTATCTAAATTCTGCTAAAGACAATATTCAAATTCCAGCGATTCAAGTCTGGTTTCGAACAAATTGATTCCACTAATTAAACAACATAATACTCAATCTCTGGCACAGGGGCGCTGCAGTCATTACAAGTATTTGGCTTTTGAAAGGCAGCAACCCCTGCTGACAATCTCGCAGAGAGTTCCGGAAAGTTGGAGATTTCAAAAGCCCGATGCTGTATAAACATACAAAATCAACATGTAATTTGTGTCACTATTGGCAGAGGTCTGGAGAGTGAGCATTTCACTCTCCAACAACAAAGAGCAACACCGACGGAGATTGCATTACGGCGTTCTTGGAAACAATTTCGAATTATGGGTTAGGAATCATATGGAATCTACAGCGTCAAACAAGTAAACACAAAATGATAACTGCCATTTTTCAAATTCATTTGATAAACTTTCAAATATTCTATTTACAAGTACACAAAGGCAGGAAGTGAAACAAATTGGTAAGCAAAGCTAAAAACCTAAAACTAAAAGAAAATTATGAAACAAAATGGCCAGGGGCCATTGTGCTCACCAGAACAACTGGTTGATGAGGTAACCTTTTGAAGTTTAATCGTCACTATCTCATTCTTGTTCAGATGACTTTGGTCAACAAATATTTATTAAAAAATTGACTGAAAAAAGGTAAAATCAACCTAGATTTTTTCTGAAATTAAATGCAGAGATGCCAATTCAACAAAAGTTTCGAGTTAGATCTTTCTGACTTGGGTGGCCTGGATCTCAACCTGGCCAAGGAAAAGTTTCATTGTAAAATAGCTAGCTTTACCCAGTGTTCATTGAATCCAGTCCATCTTGTTTTTTTCAAGTGTAACCAACCAAAAACTCATAGTACTGCGCTAAATGACAGAACTTGGGGAAAAGATAGCAGTAAGGATTACTGCGGGCAAATGGTACACAGTTTAACACCTTCAGCGCCGGTGTTTCACCCCCCCCCCCCAACACCCCCTTTTCAGACCCCAGAAAAAAAAGTATAAGAGATGACTGCATAAGGTCTCTTGCAGTAACTTCTCCCAAGACAAGGTTTTCTTGAATCAGTAGAGTTATGTTAGCTACACTCCTTTACTGTATTTAATTTTTTGGTTGAAAAATGACCAAAATGACCCCCTTTTCCAACACCCCCCCCCCCCCGACCCCTTTTCCAACACCCCCCCCCCCGACCCCCCTAAAAATTCCTGATGTCGGAAAAGCTTTGTTTTGTTATTCAGTGGCTTGGTCTTTTCAGTTCCAAACTTGCCCTGAAGATGGCGATGGCGTTGTTGTTTCATGAAGTCCATGAGACTCCGATAACCAGCTCAAAGAGGGGGGTTTGGGCCACGTGGATCTAAGTGGTTCGGTGCTGAAGGTTTTAAGGACTCGGTAAATACCGGGAACGGCAGTGAAAGAGTTTAGGAAGGTGGCCCTCTTTTTGAAAGAAAGTTACAGATGACTGATGCTGTGCTATTGTACAGATCTACCTTACTGTCAAGTTAAAGATGAAAGAAAACTCCTACTGGATCATATCCGAGCTAAACCTAAAAGCTACTTTTTTATGTACAGCATACCCTGTGATATCTACCGGTATTTGTCGTGCAAGAATTACCTTAAAAAGGACTGCGAGCACCTTGTTTCAAAATTACAACAAACTGTTCTAATGTCAAAGACACCACTGCATACATGTAACAATGGAGAATTTGGACGATTTTAAAAATCGGCAGAAAATCCATTTCAATTGCTTCAATGTTGCCCACAGTCCCCAACAAGGCATTTCCGACCCTTGCCTCACTAGCTACCTAATCATCTTACTATGTGGACTAAGGCTGATTTTCAATACATAACAAAACAAGTTTTACTTGTCTGTGTTGCCTCTAAAGGGAGGCATGTCCCCCCTCAAAATGCCAAAAGATTGAAATTTAGTAATTTTGATCAGGAAATTGACCGAATCACCAATACCGCTGTTGTCCCCGGCCTGGAATTCATTTCTTGAGGGAACACCGAGCATTCCTTTTTTTAATTAGAAAGTTTGAAAACACAATTTTCTTCTGGAAACAAATGAAATGGCCAGGGCCATTGTGCTCACCTCATGTGGAGGAAAGATGGATAAAGAGCATGGTCTTGTGTCATGTAGTGTTAGGTTTGATGTAGGTCCAAGCAATTACAATTTCCCCAAAATGGCCAATTTACAGTACATTCGACCTCTGTGACCTTGAAAAGTAGGTCAAATCAAAGAAGACCCGGGTGACACATTGAATGGTTGTTAGAATTAGATGTACCTATGATATAAAATTGGTGCCAATCGGGCAAGTCATTACTAGGAATAATGGCATTTTGAAGAATTTAGGATTTGGCCCCCTCCCTGGAGGCCAAACGGCAAATCAGATCGCACCAAACTTCGGTACCTAAGATCACCTGACCAAGGGGTACATGTGTACTTAATTTGTGATCAATAGTCATTGCAGTTAAGAAACCTGCCATTGTTACGGCCTGACGGCGAATTTACGCCATTTGACCTCTGTGACCTTGACAAGAAGGTCAAATTAAAAACCTGTGTGACATATACTGTATGGTGGTTAGATGTACCCATGATATCAAATTGGTGGCAATCGGGCAAGAAGTTAAGGAATAATCACATTTTTAAGGTTTTTGGATTTTGCCCCCTGGTGGTCAAGTGGTGAATCATATTGGACCAAACTTCGGTCCCTGAGATCAGCTGACTAAGGGGTAAATGTGTACCAAATTTGGTATCAATAGTCATTGCAGTTAAGAAACGTGCCATCGTTACATCCTAACGGCCAATTTACACCATTTGACCTCTGTGACCTTGAAAAGGAGGTCAAATCAAAAACCCGGAGGATATATGATGCACCTTTGCTAGAAGTACCTACCATATTTTTTTCAAAATTTCCCGACTACTATTGAGGGAGATATTGCATATTTTCACTTTTAACGTTTGGCCCCCTGGTGGCCAAACCATGAAACGAATCGGACCGAAACTTGGTCTCCCAGGTGTCATTACATAAGGGTACATGTGTACCAAGTTTCAACTCAATAGCTCTAACAGTTACGAAACGTGCCCTGCTAACGGACGACGGACGACGACGACGACGACGACGACGACGACGACGACGACGACGACGACGACGACGACGGACGACGGACGCCACGGTATGGGATAAGCTCACCTCTGCTAAGAGGTGAGCTAAAAATCAAAACAATTGGATTTACCCCAAAAAAATGTATGAACAATTTCAATAATGGAATGGTGAATACAAAATATCAACCCAAGTCCACAAATTTCTGTACCTAAACTAGAAATTAATAATCGTATTCGTTAGCACCTATATACAGAATTTAAACCCAATCTTTTGTGACCTTGATGGGCTAAGAATTGAAAGAGTTAAAACCACTTCATTTGAAAAAGGTGCGTGAAAATTATTGTATCACCCGCATTTTACATTTCTTTATGATTCAAAAATCATCAAACTACCAGTATATGAAACTGAATGCCCACAGGACTGTTATAACAGCAAAATTTTCAAACTTATTCATTTTTTTCGACTTGCGAAAATTTCATAAAATCTTCGTCATTTTGATGGATTACGAAATTTCTTTTTGTAATAAAACCCAAACCCCATAAACCAAAAAAAATCCTTTTTTGCAGTTTTTATTTTTGCAAATTTTTGATTATTTGCAAAATACACAAAAATAAAACTAGAGCAAAAATCTAGCTTTTTACAGTATTCACAAAGGCATCAAGTATTTTAGCACTAAAGATCACACAGATTAAGACAGAAGAGGGTTTCATACAGGGGGTATAAAAACCTTTGTTTATCACCTAAAAGATGAATATTTTGACCAGGAAATTGACTTTTATTGCGAATTTCACCGCTATATACCCCCCCCCCCCCCCCCCCCCCCCCGACATCACAAGGATTTGGATGGAGCGACTGCTGGAGACTGATTTTGCACCAGGGTGACAAGAATGCCCAATCACAAAATGTTTGACGGATAATAACAAGATAAACTTAAATGCCAAATGGATCAATCGCTACCAAGATTGGACGCCATGACAGTGTTCTGACTGCGGCTAACAGGAAGCTGAGGTGGTTTGGCCACATGACAGGAGCCAAGGAAACCCGTGCGAACATCATCCTGCAGGGCACAGCAGAAGGCAACCTGAAACGCGGTCGACCAAAGGGGATTTGGATGGAATGGAGAGGAAAAAGGACCAGAGAGCTGATCCGCCCCACACAGGATAGACAACTTTGGTGCCACGTAGTCCACTGTACAGGGCAGACCCAATGGCTGCATGGCTTGAGGGACAGATGGAGAGAACTGCTAGTTCCACAACTTGAAATTGAACATCCTCTCACAGCAGGCTTTCTACATTGGTTTTATACACTCTGAGTTTATTTCAGAAACGATCCAAAGGCCTGCTATGGGAGGATGGGATTGAAAGACCCTGAGGGAACAACATGGGTGTAACACTTTCATCATGACACTCATTTGGTTAAAATGTGTTAAAATATTTCATTTTTAATGACATGATTATGTTTGTTAATAGCTATATACATCAGAAAAGTCGTAAAACTTTCTTCTTTAAATGCACTTGGTAACTTTGAGCAATTTTTAAGTACAATTACAAATAAATGCATTTTCATTTAAAAAGGATAACAAATAAAACATTGATCCGAATAAACACTCGTATCGTTTGGCTCATTTCACAGACTTATCCACTTGTTTTGAATAGTCACAAGATGTCATCTTCGAATAGTCACAAGACGTCATCTTTGAATAGTCACAAGATGTCATCACACTCGGACCAAACTCACTCAACCTATTTTTCAAAATTCATTTACCTCAAAAAGTGTTCAACAAAAATATCCGAATAAAGTTTGGGTCAACATAGAGAACCTTGGAGCCAAGCCTCGACCACAGAATGACAGATCACGGAGGAAGACTCCGAATATCACGAATTCATCATCAAGTCCAATATTCAGGGATGTGAGAGTGCTTCGCTCAAAAAAAATGAAAATAACTTTCATGCGAAAACGCTGTACTTGAATTACCTTGACTTGCAAAATTTGCCTCTAAAATGGTTACTTTTTGTCTGATTTTGAAAATTCAAAGTTCTACGGAGTGGCTGGGCATAAATCTTTCTGTTGACAAATGAGCCCTTTTGACAAGTGAAAAACCCCCGGAATTCCTCAAAAATTGGAACAGTCTCATCCCTGAAAATTGTACATGAAGGACCCATCCTTGCATAATCTGCAGCTGATGAGGCCTACTTTAACATTAGTACAAAGCTGCCAAGGAAATGAATCAGGCCTCAAACGACGTATTCATGAAATACTTTAGTTTCCTTGCTCACTCATAGGTGTCTCAAGTCATTCTCGAGACTGTAAATCTTTGATTTGAGCGATTTAAGGTCGCCGTGGATCTGTTTCGATCGGCCGGCGGTTCTCTTGACGTTGCGGAGGATCTTCATATCGATGTCGTCAGGACGCTGTTCCTCATCCCCAAAGCCAACAGTCACCTGTAAGAAGAATAGAACAGAGCAAGGTTACCATCTTTATCCTTTCTCTGCAGGTGACATCATGGCTTGAGATAACCACCGAAGAGTGTCTTTTGAAGCATGAAACTTTGCCCAGGACCCGCATGTTTGAAACTGTTAACTTAGACATCTGTTACAGGACTCCTGAGATTTTGTCAAGGCTTAAGTTTGACTCCCAAATAATTATGTCTAGCTCGAGCCCTGTGACATGCATAGCTCCCATGTAGGCCTACATGGCTGAATAACGTGCTGATGACCTGCATAGAATGACATGCCCCACAAAAATGTTAACCCTTTCGTTGCGGCAGCCATTTTTCGGCGGCCGCCGCCATGTGCTGACAGTCAATACCAGTGACAAACGGTGGAGCTTGCTTTTATCGTAACGGTCAAAACTATTCAACTATTCAACTATTCGCCATCTATACTTTTAGGATGAAACTAATTATCCCCGAGTGCGTTGCGTGTTTAGAGAGGGTGCGACCAGGTCCTGGTAAATTAGTATTTTAGATGGGTATGATGTGCTTGCTCTGCACGTCACCCGCATGATATGGGACCAAGTACCCGCAGTGAAACGGTTCTAGATATGTCAACACCCTTGAAGTGCATCAGCTACATTTCGGAGAGTCAACCAAAACTTTTCTATGAATATTAAGAGGGCGAAGTTGGCAGCTAGCAGATTAAGTTAAAAACATGTGTTTGAATACTCCTCTACGGGTGTCAATTTAAATTGAGAAAAATCAAATCTTTATTTTAGAGCCTCGTAGCCTAGTGGTTAACACTGCTGGCTACCACACAATAGGGCCCGGGTTCGATCCCCGGGAGAACTCAGGATTGTATTTCTGGATGAACCGGCGTGGCTTTCAAGGAACTAAAATTCCTGACTCTTTACAACACATAAAATGTAAATGTATAAAATATTTGTGAGTCAGTTGAGACTAAATGCTCTGGTCCCTTTGTGACCAAGTGTGAATGCCAGGGCAAGTATTAAAAGATCCTACAACGTATGAAATACTCCAGGCTCTGTCGGATGAGACTAAAAGCCGTGGTCCCCTGTACCTGAGTGTCTATGCCAGAGCAAGTAAAAGATCCCACATAGGTAGACAGTAGCCTACAGTGGACTCCATATGTTCGGCAAAGATCCAATAGGGTTATGAGGCCGGTATTGATATGATATGATGATATATTGATAATTTCCTGAACAAACAACAAATTCAGTACTGCTTACCCGATAGAGCGTCTTTTCGACTTCCTTCAACTTGGCCCTCAGGTCTCGGATATCCTTCTTGAAGCCCTCCACTTCGAGGTTCCGACGCTTCTCGAGGTCCTGGTACCGGGCGTTCATCAGACCAAGGCGTGTCCTCATCTTCTCGGTGCGATCCTAAGTGAGGTGACAATTGTTATTGTTTTAGACATCAACTCTTTCGCTGTGCAACCCAAAATTTCTTCTGTTCTCTACCATTCTTATTCCTTTCATTAGCATTCATGGAGGAAAAGTCATGAACAACACTATTGCTATCTATCGGACATTTGTGACCCGTCACAGCAAAACCAGGCACATGTCGCACAGAAGATGAGCCTAAATGACACCAGGAGATAATAGAAGAAATCGATGTGCTCATATTTTACAAAAGGCAGACAACAGAGAAATGAACAAACAGTCCGTCTCAACCTGCCAAGCTCAGAGCGACATGCGCCTGGTTTTGCTGTGACGGGTCACATTTACGGAACTGCATATTAGTCTATAACGCATAGGAATCAAGATAGTCGCCAACCGGCGCACGGCCGCACCATAGACATTTTTATTTGAGTCGCCAATTGGCGTACATCCGCAGCAAAAGGATTAAGACATCTTTTTCTGCATCCTGATAGTAATAACCATTAAATTCTCAGGTCGAGCAACGTGAAACACTTAGTCAGAAACATTCATTCAAATTTGAGCATGCACAGTGAGGTATTTAGTTCAGTGATTTCGTGGGAATATTTTGGGCACTGGGAAACTAGACGGCGAGTTGGAAGTAAGGGAGAGATCGGAGGTGTTTTGTGTGTACATATATTTATAATGTTAGTCTATCCCAAGGGGATTCAGATAAACTATCAAACGGTTAACGATATGGGCCGGCTCTTGTAGTGTTCTAAATGATAGGAAAGTCAATATCGTCGGTAATAAAGAAAATTACGATCGGCCCCTGAGTTAAGAAGGACTGACGGGAGTTCAGACTGGATGTTGGTGGCAAATTGGTTGTAGTAGTTTAAGTAAACAAGTCTTAAAAGAGGAGTTTTCAATAATATCCTGGGTCAAACATAATTACAAGGGTGCCTCCCCCAGCAAGACAACCACTGTCCACTCTTTTAAAGGATGCTGACTTTGGTACAGAATTTGAACAAGATCGGACACCCGAGCATGAGCTCAAGAACTACCCACTCTGGGAGACTGTCCACACGACCGAACAGTCATCAATCGAGACAGGCCTCTGGATATCAAGGCAGACTCAAGGGAGACTAAAGAAAGGACAGCCAGGTTTATCAGAGACATACATGTAGGCCTGGTTCGGTCAATAGTATGTTTACTTTACATGTAACTGAATAAATCTTGATCACTTTCAAGAATAGGTCAATTCTGATTCGACCGACAAATTGAGAGATCAATTCCAAAACATGAAATATTTTTGCCACCTCCCAGTATAAATCAGGTCAAGTGAATACCTATAAACAACAATTCATCAATGAATCCTTACTATAAAGGTAAACTTACCCTGAATATTTCTCTACTGACGTCACCCTCCTCTCGTATACGCGACAACTCATCCTCAAGTTGAATCACCTGCTCTCGATACATCGACGACAGCTTCTGGGACTGCTTCAGCTGGTATTCCAAACCCTGCAAAATAATTTCCATAATATTTCCCATTTTCACCAGCATTTGTATTACTTTTAACACCTACGAAGCCCAATGACGTAGATCAACATCTTTCACGGTCAACTGAACTACATGTACATTGTCGACCAGGGTGGTTACCTATTAAAGAAAAATATGTGCTCACCTTGAGAAGACACAAAAGAACCAGACAAAAGACCAACTCCTTTAACTAAAGATCCTGGCTCCTCACAGTCCTTCGAATGAGACTTAAAAACCGAGGTTCCTCGTGCCTGGTGTCTATGCCAGGGCAGGTTAAAGACCCCACCAAGTGAGAAACATGAGTAGCTTGCGTAGACTCGAGTCAACCTCTCACCGAAGTCGGATTCACTTGGCCAATAAACCCAATTGGCGCATAACCGTAGTGGCATGCAAAAATGCTCATCCCGCCTTGGAGGAGGAATACTCCCTGGAGAAAATCACCTCCAAGTGCAGAGCGCACACTGAATAAGAAGAAGATGGGGGGGAGAGGATATGAAGAACCTAGCTTCTTTTAAGAGGCATAAGGCTAGGCTAGCTTACTTCTATTCCATTATACCCCTGGCGATGAGGATCTTTATTCAAAAAAGGGTTACATGAAACGTTTTTTAATAGTAAAGTACTAACTTTGCATATATGAAGCAGTTTTGTCGAGTTTCATAGCCCTTTAACACTAAAATAGGTGAGCGCGGCGTTGTACAGTGAATCATTGCATTGGTACTGACCTTAATATCCTCCACATATTTCTGTTGCGTCTGCAGAGCCATTCCCTCCGTGATGTCCAGCACCTTGTCGCGACTGATATTCAACTGCGCTTTACAGGCGTCCAATTCTTGCAAGAGGCCGTCCTTCTCCGCCATCCAATTCCTCTCATTTGCTCGTCCCTCGTAACGTAACTCGAGGAAATCTTTCGTACTATCGTAAAGAAGGTCTTGTGTTTTGTGTAATCTGAAATGTTAGAAGTCACACATGGGAGTCTTTGTTTTCAAAATGGTGCTCTTCTGACCAGCAAGCTTGAAATACTGTGTAAAAGTCATAATAGCAGAAATAGCATTCTGCCACATTACTATTTAAAGCTCACAAGGTCATTTGAATAATATATTGATGACGTTTTAGTCATGTGACAGTCGGACATCGGTACAAATTTCAACGCATTTGAGCTTATTTCAAAGTCAATTATCTTTGACCGTATTGTTTTAGCATGAATGATACCTCAGAGTCAGAGAGAAAAATATTCAGAACAATTGTGTAGTATTCCCACCACTCGGACATGTGCCAGATTGAATCTAACTGCCCTAGTAAGAAAGCCTAAATCCATTACGAAACGCATTTTTGTCCGACATTGCCTGTAATTTAGTGATGGGGAAATAGAGGGCAGCAGGTGCAATGACGTCATTATCACGGAGTGCTATTATATGCACGAAATCTTGAGTTGAAAACCCAAGTGATTTCAAATCGTATCAAAATGTTCATGAATTGCACTTTTTTTGGGACGCCCTGTAGACTAAATTTCAATAACACATGTACTTTCATTCTAATCTGCATTTGTATTTACTTTTAAAGCTGAACTGCCTGAACAAAAACAGAAGCGTCCATGTTTTTAAAAAAGACCACCGCGCCCCAGCCCCATGGACGCTTCTGTTTTTGTTCATGCAGTTCAGCTTTAACACCTTGGATAAAAACTTTTAACAACTTACTTCTCCGTAAGAGTTTTGATTTTCTCCGCATCCCTCTCCCGCCTCGTTTCAAATTCCTCCGTCTTGACCCGACGATCCTCCATCAAAGCTTCGATCTGCTCCTTGGCCAACTTCGTCTGCTCCTCCAACTGCGACTGAAGCGCTTCGATTTGGAGACGAAACGTCTCGTTATCTCGAAGAAACCTGTCCTCGGCCTCTGGTGACACGCTGCGGCCATCTCGTGGTTTACTCGGACCTGGAGAGGAAATACGCCCAAGGATGATGGTTTAATTTGTTTAACGCTACTTGCTACCACGTATAACAATTGGAGAACACAAAGTTCGAACCGATAACCATGGTTAATAAGACAAGCACTCTACTGACTGAGCTAAAGGGAATTTCCCTGCAAGCTCAGGCTTGTAGCAGTGTTTCAGTATTACATACAGTGGAACCTCCCTTAGCGGACACCTCTCTATTAAGGACAACCTCTCTATTAAGGACACTAAGTTTGGTCCCAATTGGCTGTTTCCATTCAATTTCACCTCTCTTATCAGGACACCTCTCTATTAAGGACAGCACTTGTCAGTCCCGAGGGTGTCCTTAATAGAGAGGTTCTACTGCATATCTGACCATACAAGGCAATGTCAAGATCAATTGTACTTCCTCTGTCCGAGGGAGTTGTGTCCTCACAGCGTGATGTCCAGACAATGGGGATGGATGTCCAGAAGATACCAGCATCACATGAAAGATGCTAAATTTTATAGATGCAGGTTCAGTATCAAATGAAAGATACACATTAAGCACCACAACCTACAAGATGTTAACCCTAGCCAGCGGCAACACCGAGTTCATCGTGAGTTTATTATAGAAAGTTCATTCTGCAAATGACAAGCACTCTGCCGACTGAGCTAAAGTGAAATTCCTTTTAGCTTAGTTGGTAGAGTGCTTGTCATGACAACTTCAGGGTTGTGGGTTCGAATCCCGTTCGAACTTAGATGTTCTCCAATTGTTACACATGCAATAGGGTCTGGGTTTGATAATGGGGCCCGATCCTAGGATTTCATTTATTGATGAACTGTCATGGCTTTAATAAGGAACTGTCCATCGCATCAATTGCTGATAAAACATACTTCTCAACTTATTCATCCGTACAAGCCGTATATACACGGTGCACCTTGTTCAATTTCACAGCCGCAAACCGTGTATTCACGTTTAAAAAAAAAATCAAATTCCCTGCATTGTCACATGATGCCTTCACCTTAAATACACTTGTGGTGACTATTAAAACCAACAAATGACAATAAATGGACGATCTTTTCAATCCATTGTAGTTTGATTGGTAGTAATCAAATGGCCCTGCAATCTGTGCCATCGTCTGCCGATTTTGAAAGTCTGACTTTCCGGTTTTCAGAACAAACCGCGCGAAACGAGTTGCGGGCTGAAAGAGTTCATACTTCATATTCAATATCAAAATGATACCAGTCAGCTGATGGATCAGAGATGTCTTGCACAGGTGACTGGTCCTGGAAGGTTAAGGCTTGACCATAGGTACCGCCATTTTGGCTAGATCTTGAAGTCCAAAAGTGATTAGAACTCCTTTAAAACTAGTGAATGCACATTTCAAGGTCGGGACTCTGTTCGTTGTTTTCCAGAGAGCAGCCTCCCTGATGTTTTGAATGAGCATTCATTTCATTTGGAAGGCATTCTAATTGCTTTAGAATTTGGAGGTCTAGCCAAAATGGTGGTACCTATGGTCAACCCTTAAGACTCTTTTAATACCTTTGGTGGGTTTATATGCATCTCGTTTGAGGTCCTCTTGCAATTTCTTTGGTAGTTTTTGTGGTACGATAGCTTTTGCAGGCGGTTCCTTCAAGAAGTATGTAATTTCACTCTCTGTGGCTCCATTCAACGCCAACAAATGCTGGATCTTCTTACGGTCTTCCAGTTCTCGAATCTGTGGAATATTTTTATAATCAGTTTCAAAAAGATTCATTGATAGCCAAAGACGTCTATCAGAAGAAATTTAATGTCTACTTTAAAAACATATCATTTCATGCCGTCGAACATGGCTTAGACGTATCCCATCTAAATGCATTAACATTTCAGAGGCTTTTTAATTCTACAAATGAAAAAGCCAGGGGCCATTGTGCTCACCGTATAGATATTTGATGGTTAGGAATTCACCTTGGTTAAGGAACATGCTACATGTAAAGTATATAAGTCAAATCAAAGTCGGTATGACATGTGATGTTTCCTTGCTTGGAGTACCTCCCATAAAAATATCATCGAAAACACGTCATGAATAAACGAAATATTGCACTTTTTACCTTTTTAGTTTTGGCTCCCTGGTGGCCTAGTCGAGAATCATATTGGAACAAAATTCTGTGTCAGAGGTTATCTGACCTACAGGGTCATGTGTACCAAGTTTCAAGTTGTTAGCTTTGGCAGTTCAGAAACGTGCCATTGTTATGCTCAAACAGCAAATGTTAGCCATTGACCTCTTTGACCTTAAAAAGTAGGTCAAATCAAAAATTCATACGACTTGTGATGTACCCTTGCTTTGAGTACCTACATGTACCAATACCATAAAAATATAATCGAAACAAGTCCTAATAAGCAAGATATTGCACTTTCTACCTTTTCAGTTTTGCCCCCTGGTGGCCAAGTCGAGAACCAGATCAAACCAAATTTCAGCGTCAGAGGTTATCTGACATAGGGGATCATTTGTACCAAGTTCCAAGTTCATAGCTTTAGCGGTTAAGAAATGTGCCACAGTTACACTCAAATGGCCAATTTACACCATTTGACTTTCACGACCTTTAAGATAAGATCAAATCAAAAACCCGTAGGATATATTTTGAATCCTTGCTCGGAGTACCCACCATAAAAATATCATCGAAAACAAGTCACTAATAAACGCGATATTGCACTTTTTACCTTTTTCACTTTTGGCCTTCTGGTGGCCAAGTCGAGAATCAGAGCGGACCAAAATTTGGTGTCAGAGGTATATGACTTAGGGAGTCATGTGTACCATAAAAATGTTATCAAAAAACGAGTCACTTATAAGAGAAATATCACACTTTTTAGGTTTCCACATTTGGTGCCCTGGTGGCCAAGAATCAGATCAGACCGAAATTCAGTGTTGGAGGTCACCTGACCTGGGGGGGGGGACTTTTTAGTTTACAGTTCATAGCTCTTGCTGTTAAGAAACATGCCACTGCTTTTGAAACAGATTACAGACAACCACGGACAATGGACACAGCGGTATTTTGTATAGGTGGTTAGAGAGTAATAAAAAGTAAACTTTAAAGAGATCCAGTCGTGGCATAAGGGAAAAATAACTGAATTGGTGATTAATACTTCTTATGCAGCTCATTGGCTACATAATAAACTACCCGAGAGGAACACAAAGCTGCTAACTTCTATCAATGGAAGCTTATTCCTGCCTTAGGTTTCAACCGAGACCGTTTAAAAACCCCCACCTTGGCTATAAAAGGAGCTCATTGGCCAAGATGGCCGTGATGTCATCTGGAACAGTTTTTGAAACCAGAAGAAATGAAAAAGCTCCAGGAAATTTTTTACAGTACTCATTTTATCAGTTATAACAAATTACCACATTTGGCAGAGATATTTATGAATATTCAGAGAAAGCAAATATGTGATCATTTTATAAATACGACCCTTGGTTATAATGGAATTAAGGGTAGAAAATTCGAAAATTTCAATATATTTTGTCAGTTTGGAATATTCCATATGAATTTGTAGGAATTTGTGAGGTTTTGCCTCCATGGAAACCATTTGTTTACAACATGGCCACATATGCTCATTGATGTTCAGAAACTTGCATTCTATTTTACGGGTCATGCTGTTAGTAGCTATGAAACTAAACTGTAATGTACTTACATAAAAGATGAATTACTGTTTCATTTGAAACTAATCCAAATTCCATAGATTAGTATCCACAACAATTTATAGGCATGTATAATTCCATAGTAATAACTGTATCTGTCAGAATTTCACAATTTTCCTCACACCAGTAATCCAATGTCTAAATATAAGTTTTCCTGGCTATACTGCTTATCAAATATTTCTACATTCCAATATGACAAAATACTAAAGTACATGCATGTATCCCAATGATCATATAAAAGTTATCACCAAAAACAGTGTCCAACATATGGAACATTAGGTGAGTTTGGATAGAGACCCCTCACAAGATTCAACACACAATCAGGCATAACTTCTCTATGCTGCACTACAACAGTCTGATCAACTTCCAAACGATGCATCATCAAAGCTTGATTTCTCAGATATCTTTTTTTCTTCCAAGCACTTTTATAATGCATCACTGCCCAGAATTTCTTATACCGAATCTCCCGCAGCGAATTGTTTTGTTTTCGAGGAACCTGTCCATTTCCAAGCCATTGTTGATGAACTGTAGCAATGCAGGGCTTTAGAAAACAGTTGGAACATTGCCCTTCCTCATCATCACTGAAGGAGACATCTTCATCATTGTTCCCTGGCCGGTCGATTTGGATGTGGTCATCATCATCATCACTATCACCATTCTGGAGGGTTGTCTTGAACCGAATGCGAGACCGAATGAGGCAGAGATGGGTGGTTATCATTGCTGGCACTGCCACTTGGAACTGCTTCTTCTTGTACTGGATCCTCATCACAGTTTACCATTGGCAACAAAAAGTCATTTTTTTCTGTTTCTATTTCTTTCAAATCCCAGTCAAAATGGTTGAAATAATCTTGTATGCATTGCACTTGAAAATCTGATAACATGAATGTCCTTGCTCTTTGATTTTCCTTGTCACCCATCTTTACAAGCAGAAGCTTCCAAGAGAAATGAATGTCTTGGCCCAGAAATACACTGACTTTTCACTTGCAACTAACACAGGATAGGACAGAGTCCCACTGAACTTTCAAATGATTGATCTGGTTGATGACAGATTTAGATATTTTGGAAGCTTCTCTTCCTGGTTTCATGACTTAGGGTCAGACTTATGTCAAGATCAAAGCATTCCAAGGTTCTGTTGAGGAAGAAAAGTTGCGACAAGGTCATTGAAAGTGCTATTCACCCAACTGTTGACAGTATGTTTCTAGGAAAGTGACACAAGTTTATACCAGGACAGCCTAATATTCAAGTGGGGGTGGTAGGAAAAGACAACTAGCTCTCATTCAACCAAAGAAACAGAGAATATTATAGCAGCATCACCTTCTTGTTAAAATGGCATATGTTCAGAGATTTAAAGATTTGCAGCAAAGAAGTCGAAAACCATCTCCTTCTGATTCATCTGAAAAAGTCCGCGAACGCAGTCAAGTTAGAAAAGAAAAAGGCCGTGTGATTAGGGGGCAAATCGAATATGGTGTGGACTCTGATGAGAAAAAAGTCCTGCTTCAGAATAAGCTGGATATGGTCAAGTCCTATCTTGGTGATGGAAAAGTATCTCGTTCAAGCAATTACCAAGCGCTAGAGACAGTCTTCAACTTTTTCATAGCTAATAACCTACCTAGTCCTACTGGAGATGGTGAAAATGAGATACAAACAGGGATTACCCCAACTCCAGTTTATCAGCACTGTGCCAAAGAAGACACCAATGAGGATATATTTCTTACAACAATGTCGGCTCTGAAAAACCTAACTGGCCACATCCAAGAGCATTCCCAAAAGTGCCCTTCAAAGCTTGAATTGACTCAAACGGAAAAATGAAATGGCCAGGGCCATTGTGCTCACCTCATGTGGAGGAAAGATGGATAAAGAGCATGGTATTGTGTCATGTAGTGTTAGGTTTGATGTAGGTCCAAGCAATTACAATTTCCCCAAAATGGCCAATTTACAGTACATTCGACCTCTGTGACCTTGAAAAGTTGGTCAAATCAAAGAAGACCCGGGTGATACATTGAATGGTTGTTAGAATTAGATGTACCTATGATATAAAATTGGTGCCAATCGGGTACAAGGAATAATGGCATTTTGATGAATTTAGGATTTGGCCCCCTCCCTGGAGGCCAAACGGCAAATCAGATCGCACCAAACTTCGGTACCTGAGATCACCTGACCAAAGGGTACATGTGTACTTTATTTGTGATCAATAGTCATTGCAGTTAAGAAACGTGCCATAGTTACGTCCTGACGGCGAATTTACGTCATTTGACCTCTGTGACCTTGACAAGAAGGTCAAATTAAAAACCTGTGTGACATATACTGTATGGTGGTTAGATGTACCCATGATATCAAATTGGTGGCAATCGGGCAAGAAGTTAAGGAATTATTACATTTTTAAGGTTTTTGGATTTTGCCCCCTGGTGGTCAAGTGGTGAATCATATTGGACCAAACTTCGGTCCCTGATATCACCTGACTAAGGGGTAAATGTGTACCAAATTTGGTATCAATAGTCATTGCAGTTTAGAAACGTGCCATCGTTACATCCTAACGGCCAATTTACACCATTTGACCTCTGTGACCTTGAAAAGGAGGTCAAATCAAAAACCCGGAGGATATATGATGCACCTTTGCTAGAAGTACCTACCATATTTTTTTCAAAATTTCCCGACTACTATTAAGGGAGATATTGCATATTTTCACTTTTAACGTTTGGCCCCCTGGTGGCCAAACCATGAAACGAATCGGACTGAAACTTGGTCTCCAAGGTGTCATTACATAAGGGTACATGTGTACCAAGTTATAACTCAATAGCTCTAACAGTTACGAAACGTGCCCTGCTAACGGACGACGGACGACGACGACGACGACGACGACGACGACGACGACGACGACGACGGACGACGGACGCCACGGTATGGGATAAGCTCACCTCTGCTAAGAGGTGAGCTAAAAAGGACATGTTACAATGTGCCAGCTAAGTTGCAAAGATGTGACATGACATAAGTTTAATTGGAATTCGTCTCCCGACATTGGAAGTACTATCACCCCAAGATTTCTTGTGAACTATCGAGTAGGACATGGATACTTTTCTTCAGGAATGCTTCATGCAAATTATGTGAAATTTTGTGAAGCTGCAAATGTTGGTGTAATGAGGGATTTCTACCTAAATTCTATGATGGATATGTATGCCCAAGAAGTAGGAAAATTAGCTGAACTTTCTTGCAAAGCTGCAGTTGAGGAGGAAAGGGGTGATGGGGAAACAGTTGACATCTTGTCAGATGCACGTCATGGGTGGAGGAAAAATTCATTTTTCACCGATGTTGTGTTTCTTGGCCATGGGACTCACAAATGCATAAGGCTAGAGTTGGTGACCAAAATGGAGGATAAATGTTCCCAAAGGCATGAAATGGTTGGAGTCAAAAAGTTCTATAAATGGGCAGATGAGAACAATGTAAAGATAAACATTCAAGGGCATGATAGGAATACGTCAATTAACAAATTTCTTCGTGAAAAGAGACCAGAGGTCCACAATACAAATGACACTTGGCATGTTTCAAAAGAGGTGGGCAAAGCTATGACCAAAATATCCAAGGGTGCCAAATATAAACACGGAAAGACATGGCATGAGGAACTGTCAGATAAAGGTGCTTCGGTGAAAACTCATTTTTATTGGGCAATGAAACGTGTGGGGAGTCCGAAGTGAAATTGTTGGCATCATTAGATACAATTGTCGACCATTACTGTGACATTCATACGAATTGCAGCAGTGAATCCCGATGCAAAAAGGACCCACAATATATTCCATCAAAGATAGTACTTGAAAGTGATATAGCGAAACAGATGCTGACGAATATGATAAAATCAACCCCTATTTATAAGAAATCCAAAGGATTATATACTCTGCCGTGATACCCATTATGTTGAAAGTTTCAACAATGCAATGCTACAATATCATGACAAACGAATTTCATATGGACACATAAACTATAGACTAAGGTCAGATTTGTCAGTATTAGACTGGAATGAGCATGTGGATAGAAAATTCACTTGGGTGAGATTGGTTGAGGATGCTGCCAACCCAAGACGAAAGTCAGGATTCAAAGTTCTGTGCAAGAAATCTTACAACTTCAAACAGGATATCTGGGATTCTTGTATGGAGCGACTCTACCTATAGAAAATGGTACGTCCCAATTTTTCTTCTGAGCCTGTCATTTCGCAATGGTAGTTGATAAAGCTTGGAATCAGTGAAACCTTGGAACCAGTGATAAACCTTGGAATCAGTCCTAAAAATGCATAAAAACATGAAATAATGCCATTCGAACCTAACGTGGTTACGAATCAACATTTGGAGCTTATTCTTACATGATCAGATCGGAATTTTATGGTAATTTAGAAATCTGTCGCATATCCGATTCAATAGTCTATATTTTAGAACAACCCAGTTGTACCTCGCCTCCAGTGTACAGTACTGATCTCCCAAATATGCGAAGACACGCCCACCACACACCCATAATATGGACCAATAGCGCTCCGCTTATAAATACGCCACCACCACGCGGGGCCTATTTGAACTACGGATCGGTCTGTTCATACAGGGTGATAGAGAGAAAATTGGGGGCCTGTCATGCATTATGCATGGATAAGGTTGACGACTATGTCTAGGCCTAATTGTCTATGATTGACTGATATTTTATAACAAACGATGAATAAAAGAAGCCTAGTCATGTATGTTTATTACCGAAGTTTGCGGATGAAAATTTCCTTCGCCGTGAGCGATTTCTTACATCTTCCAGTACGCATCGAGGGATGCAGAGATCTTTGTGACGTCACCAGTTCTAAGCGGTTTTTTTTATTCACGTGTGTGTTTGTCCTATGATCTCGTGCATCTAGTACCGAGCATAATACTTTATCGTCTATGGAATACAAAACAATCATAAAAACTAATTTTTGCTTCCATTGAAGAGAAATAAAATATTTTAACGACCACAGCGCATTGCCAATTGATGACGTCATCCTCCACATTAAAAATGTTGGCTTCTGAACTAACTGGCAAATTGCTATCAATAAAGTCAGCTGGGACGAGACTGTCAGTTGGGAGGGTATAAATCGTGGAAGGAACGCACCCGATTTCCCGCGCTATTTGCACAGCGATTCCATGGTTTGCATTGAGGTCTCATTAGGGAGTTTTTTTTGTTATTCATGCGCGGCCAAGCCCTAACCGTAGTTCCTAAAATCATTGATTTCTCGGTCCTTATAGTATGTCAGCGTTGATTCAGCAGTTGTTTTGGCAAAGACATGTTTTTTTGGAGTTTCTGAAACCTAGAGCGCTATTCAATAGGCGACTAACAAGAAACTACGCATTTATACTGTTGTTGCCGACGTATGTGTACACTAAACTTGGGATGTGCGTCGGCCCCGTGTTGAAATGCCGTCCAGTGCCAGTTGGTGCGTTTTTCGCTGATTTGTGCAAAATTCAACATATCTCAAAAGTTCAATGGTTGACCCTCGATTTTTTTTGGATTTTTGTATAGCGCGTAAGCAACTGTCTTTCATGGGAGAATGGTCTCTGTAAGAATTATTCAGGAAGAAATGTATAATATTTGGGGTTTTTCGTGATTGTCCGGCCCAATTGGCAATATTGCCATTTGGGATGGTGAACAGAGCTAGGAGCAAATGCGACGCTTATGATTTATTTAAAGAAATAAAATGCCCGATTTGACATCCTGCAGAATCAGGGGAATCGGGCGTTTCCAGTGATATACGACACAAATGGGTTGTCCTCATGCATTCACTTTGGAAACGCATTTTAAAATAGATGTTACGTCCTGTTAATGGGGCACGTCATCATCGCGTACATTTGGGAAAAACTCCCTAACGAGACCTGAATATTCCAAGGTTTATCAGTGTTTCCAAGGTTTCACTAATTCCATACTTTATCAAGCCAAGGACTGGGCCTACGATTTCGCAATAGGTTTCCTCATTTCTGTTCATGCGGATTCATTCCGAAACAATAAAAGTTCTGAGCAGTTATTTTCTAGCAAGTAATACTGATAATTTGAATAGTAAGTGTTATTTACCTCCAACTTTTGCACCACAAACAGATGAACTTTTAATTGATGCCCAGATTCATACTTGCATGGGATTTCTAGAACACAATTTCTTCAGTTTCCCCAGTTTTGCCATGTACACATTCCCAATGTGCACATGTACACGACATGGCGGCATCGTATATTCTGCACTGATGAATTTTGATCTTATTCTTTTTTTTTTTTTTTGGTGATTCAAATAGGCCTATAACTGCAGTAAATAAGCGTTTGCCAGAACTGTATCAAGTCTTTCAGACGGAGGTCAAGTGCCCTGTGTTGTGTTTTTGTGTGCAGGTCCTATATCAAATTGAGCCGCATATCCGATGGGAAATGTGGAGCCGATTTAATAGCTGGGTCATCCAAAACAGGGTCCAACAGGTTTAAAAGCAAATTTAAAGTCATCAAAATATAATTCAATGGTCATAAACGAAATAAGCTGGACATTTTTCACAATGACATTTGTGTGCTAAATAAGCCAGTTACCAGCGTCCACCACCCATTCGATGGATTTGACTTGGATAATCGCCAATACAACAGGAGCCCTGTGATTTTCGACAACAACTCCGTTACCTTACACCAAAATGTCATGAAATTTTAAGGAAATGTGTTTTATGGTATACTTATTTCGTTTATGTCTACTAAATTTTATTTCGATGACTTTAAACCTGGTGAATGCTGGTGGACACTGTTTAGGATGACCGGATAAGCTAGGGTGATATTTATCATTGCCTGTTTATACTTTGAATCAGTGCTGTAGTCGGCAGAAGTTTGAACAAAATTTTCTAATTTGTATCCAGTTACGCATGGGCATGAACAAGTACACTTTGGTTATTGCTTGATTAACCTGGTAATTTATCAATGCGTAGAGCTGATTTTTCTTTAGGATATCGCCAGTGAGGTTCCAGACCTTTGCTGAAATTTGTAAAATCCCAGGGTGTGTGGGGAGCACAAGGAAAAGACCTTGAAAGCTTTCCAGTTTTAGAGACGGTTACATGTATCAAACCAAAAATATATAAACGGGCTAAAAATTGAATAACTCTTCCCAAATTTAGAGATTTTGCCACTCAATGTCGTTCATGGGAGTCTCCTTCTTGTTGCTTGTCTTAATTATTTTTGATCCAACTTTTATATTTGCAGAACATTAAGATCATCTATTAAAAATGCCATTTCATGATGATGAATGCAAGGGTCGTGACCATCCAGGCCCCTCCTTGGAGACAGAAGAGGATGATCGTCAAGAGCTGAATCCGGCTCAACCATATTACAGTTCCATTGTCAAAGAATCGCCAGCACGACATGTTGCCAAAGAATCGCCAGCACGACATGTTGCCAAAGAATCGCCAGCACGACATGTTGCCAAAGAATCGCCAGCACGACATGTTGCCAAAGAATCGCCAGCACGACATGTTGCCAAAGAATCGCCAGCACGACATGTTGCCAAAGAATCGCCAGCACGATATGATGCCAGAGATTCGCACTTTGGACGTATGTAATGTTACCTTTATACAAGTAAAAGTATTTTATCACGCCCTGCAAATGAGTAATTTAATCACTGCAACCTGCTATTACAATCACTGATATGTGTGACAAGACGGTCTCTTTTCTGTGGGTGAAATGTGAAATTGCTAAGTTTGATTGCAGGTCACTAAGATCACCGGTCCCTGTCACAGGGACCAGTGATAACATCTGCAAACAATATCATGATCAGAAGTCATGTGACTTGAATGCAATACAAAATTAGACATCAAAAAGGTGAACAAAATTCAACTCCTGTTCACAGTTTTAAGACATTAGTGAGTTTCCCAAAATCTCACAAATAAGATTTACGAATTACGCACTTATAGTTACAAAGGAACACGCGTTCCATTTTGCAGTCAGCTGTATCTGGTGTTATGTATTAGAAGTTAATGCTGTCGTCAAGTTCTGGTCTTACTGAAAAACAAACACTGCGACAATGTAGACTAATTTGTAACGCCTCGGCCAGCTCGTCACCACGAATTTAAAAGAGAAATTACAGTGGATTGGTGTAAGAAGTTTGGGTCCCGAGTTACCCTTCCAAGGGCAACAGACGTTGATCAGCTTAAAAATCAATGATCCTGTGGTCTCTTTCTCGTATAGATAGCAATTCGTAATTCGTAATTTGTAATTCGTGAGATTTGCGGAAACTCGCTATTTATTGCTATTGTCTTTGTTGTCAATTACAGCTAATGGTTGACTCTTACATTTGAACATGCACATTTTTTTTTTCTTTCAGCCCCATTTTGGTTTTCGCCGTGTAAGAATATTCTAAGGCCTGTCATCCGATCCACCCCTGACGTATTGAAGATTCGTTTGGGCCCGAATTATTATATCGCACGTGTCATAAAGAAGAAGCAGAGCAAGGTAGGGAAATGTCAAAACTTTTAAAATCATCTTATCTTGAAGCTAAAAACACTGTTATACATGTAGTTTGCTCCAAGATGTTAAGAAATGTTGCCTATTTCCCTTTCACAGTTTCTCTTCTTGACTTTTCGTTAAGCCTACCTCGTCATATCCCGCTGCATGATTAATTAGAAACTTGATAATAAACAATACGACAAAAACTGTAACTGTGAAAATCACGGAATTCATAATTCATGCAAGCCGCCTGGGAAAAATGATGTCATACAAAATATGCTGAAGCGAGAGTGGCATTTTTATTATATTTATCAAGTTTAGATAACTTTTTTTGGATATGTCACAGGATTTTGATACCACTTCCAATGCGAGGGACCATGACACCCCCACCGAGGAGTGCGACCGAGACACCCCCACCGAGGAGAGCGACGGTGCCACTACCAACTATGAGCACCCGAGAAAAAGGAATGGTGCAAAAAGGCGAAGGATTCATAGATGGAGGAAGAGAAAATCCCCAAACCAAAAATGTACCAAATGTACCAACTATGAGCACCCGAGAAAAAGGAATGGTGCAAAAAGGCGAAGGATTCAAAGAATTGCCAAAGAATCGCCAGCACGACATGTTGCCAAAGAATCGCCAGCACGACATGTTGCCAAAGAATCGCCAGCACGACATGTTGCCAAAGAATCGCCAGCACGACATGTTGCCAAAGAATCGCCAGCACGACATGTTGCCAAAGAATCGCCAGCACGACATGTTGCCAAAGAATCGCCAGCACGACATGTTGCCAAAGAATCGCCAGCACGACATGTTGCCAAAGAATCGCCAGCACGACATGTTGCCAAAGAATCGCCAGCACGACATGTTGCCAAAAAATCGCCAGCACGACATGTTGCCAAAGAATCGCCAGCACGATATGATGCCAGAGATTCGCACTTTGGACGTATGTAATGTTACCTTTATACAAGTAAAAGTATTTTATCACGCCCTGCAAATGAGTAATTTAATCACTGCAACCTGCTATTACAATCACTGATATGTGTGACAAGACGGTCTCTTGTCTGTGGGTGAAATGTGAAATTGCTAAGTTTGATTGCAGGTCACTAAGATCACCGGTCCCTGTCACAGGGACCAGTGATAACATCTGCAAACAATATCATGATCAGAAGTCATGTGACTTGAATGCAATACAAAATTAGACATCAAAAAGGTGAACAAAATTCAACTCCTGTTCACAGTTTTAAGACATTAGTGAGTTTCCCAAAATCTCACAAATAAGATTTACGAATTACGCACTTATAGTTACAAAGGAACACGCGTTCCATTTTGCAGTCAGCTGTATCTGGTGTTATGTATTAGAAGTTAATGCTGTCGTCAAGTTCTGGTCTTACTGAAAAACAAACACTGCGACAATGTAGACTAATTTGTAACGCCTCGGCCAGCTCGTCACCACGAATTTAAAAGAGAAATTACAGTGGATTGGTGTAAGAAGTTTGGGTCCCGAGTTACCCTTCCAAGGGCAACAGACGTTGATCAGCTTAAAAATCAATGATCCTGTGGTCTCTTTCTCGTATAGATAGCAATTCGTAATTCGTAATTTGTAATTCGTGAGATTTGCGGAAACTCGCTATTTATTGCTATTGTCTTTGTTGTCAATTACAGCTAATGGTTGACTCTTACATTTGAACATGCACATTTTTTTTTTCTTTCAGCCCCATTTAGGTTTTCGCCGTGTAAGAATATTCTAAGGCCTGTCACCCGATCCACCCCTGACGTATTGAAGATTCGTTTGGGCCCGAATTATTATATCGCACGTGTCATAAAGAAGAAGCAGAGCAAGGTAGGGAAATGTCAAAATTTTTAAAATCATCTTATCTTGAAGCTAAAAACACTGTTATACATGTAGTTTGCTCCAAGATGTTAAGAAATGTTGCCTATTTCCCTTTCACAGTTTCTCTTCTTGACTTTTCGTTAAGCCTACCTCGTCATATCCCGCTGCATGATTAATTAGAAACTTGATAATAAACAATACGACAAAAACTGTAACTGTGAAAATCACGGAATTCATAATTCATGCAAGCCGCCTGGGAAAAATGATGTCATACAAAATATGCTGAAGTGAGAGTGGCATTTTTATTATATTTATCAAGTTTAGATAACTTTTTTTGGATATGTCACAGGATTTTGATACCACTTCCAATGCGAGGGACCATGACACCCCCACCGAGGAGTGCGACCGTGACGGTGACACCCCCACCGAGGAGAGCGACGGTGCCACTACCAACTATGAGCACCCGAGAAAAAGGAATGGTGCAAAAAGGCGAAGGATTCATAGATGGAGGACGAGAAATTCCCCAAACCAAAAATGTACCAAATGTACCAACTATGAGCACCCGAGAAAAAGGAATGGTGCAAAAAGGCGAAGGATTCATAGATAGAGGAAGAGAAAATCCCCAAACCAAAAATGTAAAATACATCGCTACTACAAGCAAGTAGTAGTTTAACACCTTGGATGCCCATAGGTTTTAAGAAATATTCGTTGCTGTGACCCCTTTTCACCACATTTAAAAAAATTTCTGAAATCTTTGCCATGGATCCTCCATTCCCAAAGCTTTCGATTACAAACACTTATGATATCCTCCATATCGTTATTTTTAAGTTTTCTTCAAAAAGCGTGAGCATTCGTCAAAAATACCAATTTTTCCTTCCCCAAGAGCACCCTAAACCCTCCCCAATCAGACCTCAAACGCGCACAGAATGCTGAAGTAACGAAGTTCCATTGGTTCAGGGTTAGCCTATCAGATGGAGGTCGTGTAGTTTACATCACTTCAAAGACACAACTGCAACATTCGATGGGCTCATCCCATCCAATGACATAGATCTACATCATCGGGCACCCAAGGTGTTAACCCTTAAGCTACTGCACAGCCGATTTTGGCTGCTATAAGCATTCTATATTGTTAGCTTCATAGCATTATTGCTTAACTCATATTTGAAAGTTTTGAGAAAAATTAAAGAAAACTATTTTTAGGAAACGCTTTGGACATTTTATTCAAACTTTACCACACACACCTGAATAATACTGACAATCCAGTTTTAAGAGATGCTTTTACTGAATCAAAGTTGTTACACTTTAAAAGGCTTTTACTCCTGGTTCTCTTTTTATAAGAAATTGTCGAAGAAAATCAATTTTGATTTATGTAATCCAGGTATCTCCTCTTAAACAATCAAGAAACATATGAAGGAGTGTTATAAATCGTTCTGGTTTGAAAAGTTCGATCAGAAGTACATAGGTTTAAATGAGGGAAAATTTTGTACATACGTAGCTTTTAGAAATAGAAATAGATGATATCCAAGATAGGGAGCACAGGTCCCATTTTACCAAATTAAGACTGAGTAATCATTGTCTTTTAATCGAGAAAGGCCGTTACTCTCGTCCTATTATCCCCAGGGATTAGAGGTGGTGCCCTCACTGTCTATCATTGGGAATCAAAGAAACTGAAGATGCGACTCAATTTTTGTGTTCATGCCCTTTGCTCTCTAACCTTCGTGATAAATATTTGAACAAAACTCGAATTGGGTTAACTAATGAACTTTCAAAAATACATCTATTATTATATCTTTTAACTGCTGAAGACAATGTAGCTCGCCTCACCGGTAAATTCTGTTATCTAGCATTTCAGATGAGAAATGCTCTATAATTATTAAAAATACTGCTGCAATCATTGTAATAATACCCACTAACTCTCTGGCACGCTTAAGTAATTTCTGTATTATTTGATTACTTTTATGACTTAGCGCTCTCTTTTCTTCTGACTCTCTATCGACACTGCACTCATGTTTATTGTATTTTCGTCCCATGCAAAATGTAAATTTTATACGGATTCAATAAACTTTTGTAATTTGTAATTTGTAATTTGTAATTTGTAATTTGTAATTTGTAATTTGTAATTTGAAAATTTGTAATTCGTAATTTGTAATTTGTAATTTGTAATTTCATCCTTTCAGATGACTTGTAGTGACATCTGTTAATAAAATTTGGTACTAGAACCACATTTCCAGGAGAGTTCTGATCAGAGGCATTGAATGCATGCAAAATTTCCATATGGTGCTGTACAAAGTTTGGCTGAATTTTTCACTTGATCCTTAGGCCGGGGTTTGTTTCTTCTCGTCTTCCAGGGAAATACAGGAATTTTTGCATAAGAATCAATATGAGCTCCCAAAAGTTGACCCAGAAATTCAATGCTTTCGACTTACTCTTTAAGGATCAATGACATAGCTCTTTTTAAGGACCGACCAAATAGCTGATATGTGTGTACTTAGCTTTAGGTAACAGTCTACTATGTATTTGCTTGACTGAATAAAATTCTTGAAAAACAATCATTACCTTGATATTAGTTCTGCAAGGAAAAATGAAATTGTTCCTTTCAAAGACCCCCAATGAAACTAAATATAGTCTTCTGCAGACCCCCAGGGACATGAATACACCGTACAATAGTGTTTAACATGTACAGCGAGTTCTATACTAAAGCATAAGTATAGGGACGATATATCTTCCCAACAAGGTATACGCAAGACAAAATATAGGGACGATATATCGTCCCCTCTAGGGAGGCAAGGGGTTAATGGGATTTTAAGTGGCGGAGACTTCATCTTAAAGCAAAAGGATTCCTTACAGACACTTTCCAAGATTTTGGAGAAGTTTGTACTTACTTTTCGTGCCAAATTTTTCATGATTTTTATAGCATGTCTGACGAAACTGTGAATTTAGGGTATATGATAAATGGGGAAATTCTTTGGACCATAAAGTTAAAAATCTCTAGGTCTTATGGTTACAAAACGCGTGCCCCATGTTGACAGATGGATGAACAGACAGAATTTGAACAGTTATTCTACCAGCTCTGCTGACTTTGTCAGCTGAGCTAAAAATGTGGTCATTCCACCTACAACCATCAGCTTCAAACAGGCAAAAAACTCAGAAAGGAGTGAATTAGGATGATGATGAGGACGACCAAACAAACTTCTCCGAAAAAGGTCCACGCACGCAGCACAGTGACAGCTAGTACAGTGCCGCGGTGGTGAACACTTACAAAACCAAGAGAAAATGACAACATATCACTTTGAGTGCCATCAAACATGTATAAACTGTAGAATCCGTGTTTGAACGACTGGTTCATTATTTCCAATTAGCACACCCACCGTTAAAATGGGAGTGAATAAAACATAACAAGTATTGTGCTGATTGGCTTGACGCGTAGACGAGATGGTATGGTCAGTTTCACCCTAGGCCTGATAACCAACTATTGATTCCAGCACGGGGTTGCGATTGGACTAACTCTGCCTTGAATAACCTCCCCAGCTGGTTTACATGTTATGCGGGGAGGATCTCTGAATATAAGAAACCGGTCGTTTAAGCTCGATTCTACCGTAGTTTGAGCCAATATTTAAGGTTTGCTTCCATCTTAACTACATTTTACCGACATTGAGGTACGATGAATGAGGTTTAGCCCACCTTGAAAATTCACAATCAGCATGTCTAACACATGTGAAAGTTCTGCTGTAGCTCTTACATAAGTCATTTTCCCTCCCACTACGATCAATGCAAAGCCAAGGCATGCCGACTTATCGGCGGTGAATATCAGTCCTAAAGTCTCCTCCTTTCACCGCCGACAAAAAGGGCCATGAAACCCGTCGGACGCACCATCATAAACGGGTGGCCAATCAAATTGCCCGACACAAAGTAATTGAATGACAGCCTGATTTGATAGTGCCAACCTCCGGATCAGGTTACCCTTCTTCTATACAACATGCACTGTGCATTTGGGTCAGGTCAGCATCCCTGGAACCGTTACTCATTGAACACCTGGTCTGCAATTATGATGACTTTCAGTGTGTGTCTCATGCGACAACCACGAGTGAGTGTAATGTTAGTGTTGTCGTGACATGGACGCGTGGGAAAGGAAGGGAATGCAGGGAGACTACCAATAAAGTCACAGCCCTTCTGACAGCCGATCAGGGGGGAGTTTATCGGCGGTGATGGATGGATATATGCACAACAACGGTTAATCGGCATGCAAGGGAAGCAGTTCAGTAAAAGGAATTGCACAGAACACCAACTGGGGCCAGAGTGGAGTTGCCAATACGCTGCTCGCTGGAGATGTTGCCAATCTCCTCACGGGGGAAAATACAACAACGAAATTTATCGGAAATAAACTTATTTATTCTTTACCGTCGCATCAGGAATCTCATCATTTCTACCTCTCGCACAATTAGTGGTGTTTTTGAGGCGAAATATCGCTTATTTCTCGACTGATCGTGCTGACAGGATAGATTAGTTCATTCTCGTCCACCCTTAATACCTCTGTTGACGGCTGAGACTGGTTGCCTGTCCTGGTGCTACACAACACTGGTAGGAGGAGCAGTACTACACTAGAGAACCAGCCATTTCTGATAGCCAAGATGTCAGAGGTATGATGAACGACCTGACAATGATGGCGAGGATGATGACGGGAGATAGAGAGATACAGGATCAGTAAAAATAAGAAAGACCGCCACACTGTGAGTGTGTGGCAGTCTTAAATATGGTTTACTGAAGAGCACCATTGAAGTAAGTACTATGTAAAATTTAATACCTTTAATCGATCATTCTCAGCATATAATCGTAAAACATGTTCCCTCTCCTGAAATAGGTAGACTTGCATATCACTGAGGGCTTTCTGCAGCTCAGCAATCTCCTCCTCGCGCGATCGAACTTCATATTGAATTTTGTGCTGAAAGTTAAACGATTTTATAAACGATTAGCAAATGCCACTGTAATTTTGTACAAGATTTTGTCATGTGATGAAATTGAGTGTTCCCTGCACTGTTTTCTGTTATCGTTAGGTTGGTGGATTATGAATAATGAATATCTGGATAGCCTGACACCCATAGGGACCAGGGGCCTGATTCGATTCACCTTTGTGAATACCACTTAACTCCTTAAGTGTTATCTAAGAGTATGTTACGGGCCCGTAAGTCCCTGAGAGTGCTTTGTGAATCAGGCCCCAGGGCTTTCCAACTTCTCCTCAGGTTGTCACTGTGTTTTTTGTTTATTAGCAAAGCTATAGTACCCGCCCGCAAGCAATCTTTTTATCGCTCATCGCAGTAATAATATTGCACATTTCACAACCACAAATTTGGTACTCATACCTGGTCCTCATATGTTTTCCTGTATTCCTCTAATTTACCCACAACGACCTCCTGTTCCACATCATAATCAGCTATTTTCTTACGGTAGTATTCTAATAATTCTCGCGATGGACGAAGGTAGCCTGCAAATGACAACATTGGAAAAAAGCGTCTAGAAGTGTACAAAACAGGGACTATAGTGCCGTTTACACACTTGAGCAAACACCCGATGAGATCCGATGGAATCCGAATGCAGCCTAAATTTTCCTGGTGTAAACGCAAAGTAATGGGGATAAATTGAGTCTCACGTAAATGCGGTCTGATCGGTTCTCAGGGTAGACCATCATTTTAGCTGGTTTCTAGCTGGTTTCATCGGTTCTAGTCCCCATTGATCTGGATCCAAATCAGCCCCGACCAAATACGGCCTTCAGAGCACCAGGCGGCCTCCGATTTATTTGGCGGCATCGGGTAAAATGGATCGGATACCATTTAGGGCAACACTGTTATGGTGTTGTCAAGACGCTTTTATAATTAAAGTTACAATTTCAGAAAATAATATGGACACGAATATTTCTCATGCCTTTGTAGTCCTATGCCCAATTTAGGGTCCAAATTGCGCTTATTTCTACCATATCTACATACAATGTAGGTTGTGAAGATTATTGCATGTGCTGTGTTGTGTAGCATGTACACCAGAATGGGCGGGACTGTCTGCTATGGTTACTTTCATGGACTGCCATGACTGTCCGCTATGGTTACACTTGTGCACTCATGACAGTGACACTGGTATAAACCATAGCGGACAGTCTGCCTTCTTTCACTGCATTTTAAGACACTTTATAGAGCACTTTGAGCCAAGTGCTTCCTATCATATCTTCCTATTCTGTTGTATATAGCTGACTTCCACCTATCAAATCCCTGTGTCTTTTGCGCTTACACCTATGAATTGCCGTGTCTAAATAGACCGTGTGTCAAATCCCCATGTCTATTAGCCCCATCGAGCTCGATGGGGCTAATCTAGACACAGGTTTTTTGATAGGTGGAATCTGAATAGACACGGCAATTGCAAGTTCTAAGATCCGGCGACAGATGGCGCGGTGTAGTTGCCCCGGTATTGCGCATGCGAAATTCCCCTCCAACGGGAAAGAAACACAGGAGAGCTCCCTACCTACAGCGCACCTGTCGCCGGGGCTATTAACCATTATCTAACACCACTGATAGGTGTAAGTGCGCCCCGGGTGTTTTGACACACGGCGAAGACACGGGTCTTGAAAAAACACGGGGTTTTATGATAGGTGGAACTACGACTTATGCTACACAACACAGCGCATGCAATAATCTTCACACCTTAGGCAGATATGGGGGAAAATTAGGGCATTTTGTACCCTGAATTAGGCATTAGGTCTACAAAAATACTGCTTTTTCTACTCATTTAACATTGTTTTTTAAAGACAGCTACATCAATATAACCCTACTAACAGATGTCTTTAAGTTATCATTTAGAAATGGCTACCAGCAAATCTACTTCAAGTGCCATAGAACAGGAATTATTCTGTTGAATCTGCCGGAATTTTCAAATTTGTTATTGTCGTCCGCTAGCACTTTTGTAACCATAGTAGACATGTTGACACTGTCCGAATCCCCATACTGGGCTCTATTGGGTTAAAACATTATTGTATGCTCTAATGTATCATGTAGTTCTCATCAATAACTACACCAGACACAATTTTCAAAGATTGCATTTGAACAGATTTTTTACAGTTACTCACTGAAGTGTAAAGAAAATTCAGAATTGAAATTCACTTTTTGAAACTCGACAAGTAGCATTGTCTCGGTATGAATCCAGATGACGACTTGTGTTCACACTACAATGTAGGTGGCATCTGGACGTCTGATGGAAGTGAGAAACCTCATCCCCTGGCCCAGACCTTGTGGAGGTTGGTCTAGAGTTGGAGATTCCTAGAATCCTTTCCAGGCACTTTCACTCTGGAATCCGGACGGAGTATTTTGTCCCATTTGACATGTCAATGAGTCACTTTAAAATAAGCGAGCAGTATTATCTGTGACAATACGACAGAAGGCTTCGATAACAGGCAGCTGATAGTTGGGCTGTCCTGATATTTGGTCATTTCATTATAAAGCACAGACGGTAGGTACTTTTTCATTATCACATCTATATACTTGTTGGAAATTATTTAAAGACATCGAGTGGTTTGTAGATGAGTTTTTCCAGAGAAAATAGTCAGTCAAAGTTAGTGGTTCTTGTTGAATGACACTTAGCCTTTCATTTTCTGTTTTTGATAGTTGGTGATCTACTAAACTTTATTTTTTGCATTTTTAGTCGGTGATCAACTCCACTTTCATTTTGACTATTTTGGGTGGTATACTCCACTTTTTCGGTCTTTTGGGTGACTACTCCACTTTCATTTTCAGTCTTTTGGGCCATCAACTTCACTTTCATTTTTGGTCTCTATTGGGTGATCTACTTCACTTTCATTTTTGGCCTTTCGGGCAATCTACTTCACTTTCATTTTTGGTATTTTGGGCGATCTACTCCACTTTCATTTTCGGTATTTTGGGCGATCTAGTCCACTTTCATTTTCGGTCTTTTGGGCAATCTACTCCACTTTCATTTTTGGTCTTTCGGGCAATCTACTCCACTTGCATTTTTGGTCTTTTGGGCGATCTACTCCACTTTCATTTTCGGTCTTTCGAGCAATCTACTCCACTTTCATTTTTGGTCTTTCAGGCAATCTACTCCACTTTCATTTTTGGTCTTTCGGGCAATCTACTTCACTTTCATTTTTGGTCTTTCGGGCAATCTACTTCACTTTCATTTTTGGTATTTTGGGCGATCTACTCCACTTTCATTTTTGGTCTTTTGGGCGATCTACTCCACTTTCATTTTTGGTATTTTGGGCGATCTACTCCACTTTCATTTTTGGTCTTTTGGGCGATCTACTCCACTTTCATTTTTGGTCTTTCGGGCAATCTACTTCACTTTCATTTTTGGTATTTTGGGCGATCTACTCCACTTTCATTTGTGGTCTTTTGGGCGATCTACTCCACTTTCCTTTTCGGTCGTTCGGGCAATCTACTCCACTTTCATTTTTGGTCTTTTGGGCGATCTACTTCACTTTCATTTTTGGTCTTTCGGGCGATCTACTCCACTTTCATTTTTGACCTTTCGGGCGATCAACTCCACTTTCATTTTTGGTCTTTCGGGCAATCTACTCCACTTTTATTTTCGGTCGTTCGGGCAATCTACTCCACTTTTATTTTCGGTCTTTTGGGTGATCTACTCCACTTTCATTTTCAGGTTTTTTTAGGTGGTTGGTGGTCCACACGACTTTCATTTCAAATTTTTTGAGGTGGCCTATCCAACTTTCATTTTAACGTTTTGTAGGTAGCGTAGTTAACTGTCATTTTAATTTTTTTTCTATGGGGCATTTCATTAACCTTTTAGGGTTGGTGGTCAAGGCAAACTGTTGCATGCTTCCACTTCGTTCCAGTGGCTTCACCCTCTTTTGTGATTCTGGCATTTCATTTGAAATTACACGCATTCTTTATCTTTGGCAGGTTTAAGACAAAGCAATGTCGGGATTCTATGTTGACAATGCCTATAACCGTAGCATTGGTCGGGTGGGCATGCCCATGGGGAGCATGGTGATGTCCAGAGGTTCTAGTGGGGGTGGAAGTGGAAACAGTGGCAGCGCAAGTGGATACACTGGCGGCTTTGGTGGCGGCTTTGGTGGCGGCAGCAGTGGATTCAGTTCGCCAACCAGGACCTACGTTGACAACTCATATAACCGCAGCCTTGGACGTGTAGGAATGGAGCATGGAACAGCTGTTGAATCTCGATCTTCAGCCACTGCAGCCAGAAGCAGTGGATTCAGTTCGTCAACCAGGACCTACGCTGACAACTCATATAACCGCAGCCTTGGTCGTGTAGGAATGGAGCATGGAACAGCTGTAGCATCTAGGTCTTCTGCAAAGGAAGAGTCTTCCAACGACTTGGAGTCATGGTTTAAGATGCTTACGGGAGAGGGTCAGGAAAACGGAAAAGCTATGGTGTCAAAGTCCTCTTCAAGCAGTATCAGCAAAGCATCCTCTGGAACTGGGGCGACTCCTAAGACATACGTTGATAACGCATATAATCAACGTCAGGGTCGGGTAGGTTTGGAGCGTGGAGCAGCTGTCATATCGAAATCAGCATCTTCTGCAGCTAAATCAGGATCGAAATCAACCAATACAGACAACAGCTTCGAACGGATGTTCGGACGAGATGGTTTAGAGAAAGGCAAGTACACGCTTGCAATTGTCTCAATCTAAGATGTCACGTGCATTTTTGTGTTTGTTCCACTATAGGCTACCTCCCCACCAGTCATTCGATACAGACTGAGATAAAGAGTACAGGGCGGCCTACAGAAAATGCATTATATGTTATCCTCTAGTCAGCCTACTTTCGAAAGTGAAGTAAAAGGTTAAGTGAAAGAAATTTGCCATCCTATTCTTAGTGATGACTGATACAGGTTCTCTGGCCATGATCCTTGGACTGATAGTGATAGGGCTCTGCTCACATGATAACATCTAAATCTTATTTTCAGATGTCAGGGCAGCCTACAGAAATGCATTATATGTTGTACTCTAGTCAGCCTACTTTCAAAATTAATGAAAAAAGATAAGTGAAAGAAATCTTATTTTCAGATGTTAGGCAGCACTTTGATATGAAATATTATTTGCAGGGACAGCTGCAGTTTCTAAGAGTGCATCCAGCTCCAATTCCTCAAAGCGAGTCTACAAAGACAACGACTTCAACTGCAGGATAGGGCGCGCTGGTTTACCTTTAGGGAGCATGAAGGTGTCACGCACCCCAAAACCTCGCATGACATCACAGTCAGGCACCAACAAACCTCGCATGACATCACTGAGATGGCAGCCATCCCAGGACCTCCTGAATCGCTACTTGGCTGATCCTGTAAGCACATCACTCTTTCATGCTTTGTCACTTAGATGAGATCTAAAAAATGTGACGCACATAAGGGTGTAGCGTGGAAGCTGGAGGGGGTTCTTTTTTAGGAGTTTAGTCAGAATGAAGGTCACAGAGGTCATATGACATAAATTGGTCATTGACAGTTAAAATGACACATTCCTCACAGAAGTTCGATTCGCTGAGCACAATGGTAACTGTACAACAGGCCGGTTAACCCGTAATGGGCGTAAGTGGAAAAGCTGCCTCTCAACCGATATAAAGACTTACCTTGACATTTTTGTGTAATTTTAGAACTTTTTGTTTCTAGTATGATGATGATATCAAAATCGATGATCGCCAGTATTGGCAGTATCAGCAAGTTTTCGCCGGCCAGCAAGATGCAGAAAGCAAGGAGGAGTTGGTGCAACAGGTGGCTGATATCATCAATCGCCTGGTGGAGGTCCGCCTGTGGCAGGAGAAGTCAGGCACAAACAGACAGCCTTCGACGTCTCAAGCCCTCATACGGAGCCGTCAAGAAAAGATCGTCAATGAGTCTCGTAGTCATAGCCTCGCACAGAGCTGTCAAGACAAGACCAACAATAGGTCTTGTAGTCAAAGCCTCGTACAGAGTTATCAAGGAATAAAAATCGACTATGATGAACTGGACCTGAAGAAAGAGATCGGGCATGGCGGTTTTGGGGTTGTCCACTTTGCCGAGTGGAAGGGAACCGTTGTCGCTGTCAAAAAACTGCGGGTCCAAAGGGTGTCGAGGAAACGCCTAGAGAGGTTTATTTCCGAAATCAGTATCTTCTGCAAGCTTGATCACCCCAACATTGTCCAGTTCCTTGGTGCCTGCGTTGTCACACCCAAACTTGCCATCGTCATGGAATACATGGAGACGAGTTTGTTTCAGAAGGTAGTTATGGAATTGGATTGTAAAGAGGCATAACACTAACATGAAGCTAACAATGTAATATCATCATCATCATCATCAGTCAACTTCAGAGCAGACAGTCACAAACTTCCCCCTTCTAACCGCGTCCTGGGCAAGGTTCTCTATTTGGTGTGGTGTCAACAGTCTGTCATCATTTCCCAGCAGCGATTTGGTGTAAGAAGGCTCATACAGGGTGTATAAACTGTAGCTCCCTCATCCACTATAGGAATGTAGACTGGAACCTGTCATACTTCAAACTTACAGTTAATACAGGACTAATATGTCATATCATTTTTATTGGTTGCATACCAGTATTTTTGTTAGCAAGACCTGTTTCTTTAATCATCATAATCAATGCCATTTTATCCGTATTCCAGATCCACATCGATGTGGAGGGTGAGGCCATTTCTGAGAATGAGAAGCTGTCGATCATGACCCAGGTAGTCAGCGGTCTAGAATATCTGCACAAAAAAGGCATCGCCCACTGCGACGTCAAGTCCCACAATGTCCTGCTGAGCTGTGATGCGAATCGCTGCTACATTGCAAAGATCACTGATTTTGGCCTCAGCATGATGAGGAGCGACGCAGAGACATCAACAACAAGCTCAGACAAGGTATATGTATATTTGTACTGCTTTTGTCAGAGCAAGGAAGATTTTGAACGTGGAGAAAATCTTCTGGAAGACATTATGGCAATTCACACAACCACACCACTTGAGTTGCGATCGACACTTGACAGTCATTAACCCTTTCGCTGCGCAACCCAAAATCCCCACTACCCTCGAGCAGGCCAATTCCCCACATCAGCACCCATGGAGGAACACTCACAAACGAAACACTATTGCCATCTATCGGATATTTATGGAACTGCATATTAGTCAATAACACATAGGAATAAAGAGAGGCAAAGTCACGAACCGGCACACAGCTGCACTATAGACATTTTAACCCAAGTCGCCAATTGGCGCACATCCACAGCGAAAGGGTTAAGTGTTGAGCGATGAACAGCATTATCCAGCTAATAACCTCCATCTGTCCAGAGCCAGCTGGTTATTGCACTAACTATCTGGTTTTTGATGAACCAGAGATGTACCTTATCCACAAACTATCTTTTAGATGAACCAGAGATGCACCTTTTCCACAAACTAACTTTTAGATGAACCAGAGATGCACCTTTTCCACAAACTATCTTTGAGATGAACCAGAGATGCACCTTTTCCACAAACTGTCTTTTAGATGAACCAGAGATGCACCTTTTCCACCAACTATCTTTTTGATGAACTAAAGACACACCTTTTCCACATTTTTGATGAACCAGAGATGCACCTTTTCCACCAACTATCTGAACCAGAGACCCACCTTTTCCACTACATGTAACTTTCAGTTATTTGATTAACAAGAGACTCACCTTTTCAACCAACACAATCAGAAGGAATACCCCTGCCATGGAAAGGCTAGAGTCAGGGGGCTTTCTGCCCGAGGGTTTGCATTGAGGACTTTTAGGAAATTGGTAATCTCTGCATTTGGTTGTCATGGATCCTGAACTTGCCGAGGTGCACCTGCTTGCGTGTCCCTGTGACTGATGGGAGCTCTGGCTCCTGGTAGGTCCAACCATGCCAGATAGTTTGGTCTTAGGCAGTGGTAAACACCAAACTTAGATGAAAACATTGGTGATGACGCTTTGAGTAGGCAGCCTATCTACATCTACAGGCAACTTTGGGCCAACAACTCACACCATCCCAATTCAAAGTTCCCGAAATTAGAATCTCGCACTCTTGAAGGCTTAATCGATCATGCTGGTATTAAAGTGATACTATGATGTGATTTACAACTTCGCGGAAATACGTCCGTTTTTAATTGTTGATCACAATTGTAAAGCTCAAATTTTCCATTTTTGATTAGATTTATTATAAAATCGCTGAATGTAAACCACCGCGACCGCGAAAATGTTCATGTTGTGACGTCATCAACAAAAACGGCATCGAAGCGAGCCGTCCGGGCGGGATCAAACCATCAATTTCTAGAAAATGTGCATTTCGATTCGAAAACCTTACCGATTTATGAGAAAGTGACGTAGTCATTTGTCAAAAATAGCTAAAACATTATATGGTGAAATTTGACACGTGTTACCCTTTAAGTAAATTAGTAAGTAAGTAATTAATTCCTGCATCACTGACAACACCAGACCTTTTTGCAGGGAAACTTTGACATTCTATCATTTGTTTTCACAGGTCCAGTTCAATGGTACTCCTCGATATTCTGCACCAGAAGTGCTGAGGGGTGAAATGTTGAACCGGACAGCGATGATGAAGACAGACGTCTACTCTCTGGGTCTTGTTCTGTATGAGGTCATCTGCGAGGAGGAACCATTCAGCACGTTCAATAAAAGGCAGCTGGAACGACACGTTGGCGATGGCGAACACATTCCTGAGATTGGAACCGAGGTTAACGCCTTGATTACCCAGACGGTACGACAGTGCTGGGCACGCGATCCACAGAAGCGCCCATCTGCCTCGGCTTTGTTATCTTTCATCATGTCTCAGTGGGATCATTTGTATGAGAACCAGGAATGAGAGGTGACAGAACTAGGGAAGACCAGGACTTGTATGTCCCCTCGGGACTGACAAGTGTGGTCCTTATAGAGAGGTCAAATAAAAAGACAAGAATTAATTTGGGTCCAAAACTAGTGTCCTTAATAGAGAGGGCGTTATTCTTAATAGAGAGGTGTCTGCTTAGGGACATTTCACTGTAGGCTCAGAGAGAGCGGGATTGTTGAATATTCAAGTATATGAACATTGTCATTGAATCAGAAACACCAGGATGCAGAAGTCGTAATATCAATACCGTCCTTATCTTTGTGGTAGTTGTAGTATCAATACTGACATTATCTTTTGGCAATGTCGTAGTTGGTAATTCTTATAGCAATACTTAGGAGCTATCTGGGAAACTGTTTGTATCAAAATATCAAAGTTGTCAATTTTATTCAACTATTCTCGACTATTCTTTACAAATTCTTGATAAAATGGATCCTTTTTCCATCTTGATTCTATTTAAATTCAATACAAAAACCAAGTGTTGGCATCTATTTTAAAACTTTAGGATCAACATGGCTCGTATTCAAAAGGCACTTTTATTTATATTTTGAGTTCCCCTTGAGCCACTAGCAGCTTACAATTTTGAAATTGAATATGAATCTGGATTTGAATATACAAAAATCTTGGACGTCTTTGTTTTTATATTTATTGCATTTATTTCATTTCATTTGATTGTTTTACATTTATGATATTTAAGATATTTGTGATATTTAGGATATTTAGGATATTTAGGATATGCATCATATTTACTTTACTTATTTTGATATTTTGATTATAATTACTTATTCTGATTTGAACTGAATGGAAAAGACATAAGTCTGGTAAGTCAAAGTGAGACCAATTTATATGCCGTCAAGAAGTACAATTTTAACGCTGGAACCATTATAGCCTATAGGAGGATATTGCATTGCTATATGATGTAAACATTTTTTTCTTCTTTAATTCATAGGAGGGATAGAAATGAAGCTAACATCTCATGTTTAGTTGTGATTATCATGCAAATAAGAAAATGGTATTTCAACGAGGTTCTAAATCCCCTCTAAGATATGGTAGCACAGGAATTTAAATGAATCATTTTGTCTCTTCATCGAAAGGCCCTATGTAACGTTGTCATCTTAAGGAGTTAAAGGCTAAATACGGTATCCTTTTTGTTTGTTTTGTTGATATATTTACAATGAATTAGTATCTGAGTGCGGGAAAACTTTCCCTGCCCTTTTGAAAAAAACATGAGTTTTTTTATTTCTTAAGTTCTAAATACTTATTATTTATTAACTCTTGATAATGCATGATACCTTGGATACAAGCTTTACTTAACGTTATTCACCAGTCTGTTACAATGAGGAAGCTGCAGAACTAAAAATCCAGATGGCAGCACCAGTACTAAAAGGTATACTTCCAGCGCATTTTCCATTAAAATTAAATTTTGTTGATTTTCTCCCTAAAACTCATCGAAATAGAATTAAGGACCAATAAAACAACATTTTGGGTGCTATTTCCCCATAATAAAGCAAAGGGATGAAATATTCAATAATCATTGACACAGGAAATGGCTTTCTCATTACAACCATGGTCGACTTGCCTGCAGGGCCCCCTATTGGCAGGTTTTGTTGTGCTCATTCAATTAGTGTATAAATTGTTTGATTAAAAAGTTTAAACAAAAAAAAAACCTTAAGTCTATCAGGTAAATCAGGAGAACCAGAAGTTGTCATGGTCAAGTCATGAGATATGTTTATACACATTTTTGGGCACTCTGTATGTGATATCATGTACTGTTTTGTACTGGTAAGTACTGTTATGTACTGGTATGTACTGTTATGTACTATTATGTACTATTATGTAATTTATAATGTTACAACAAGAAAACATGAAAACTTGTCTTTATTGTTGGTAAGAAGAAGTATAGCTTATAGTTAGTTATACAGTAGCCAAAAGTGGGATCTTTTTGGGGGTCACCCTGTAAATTTCATATTACACCCACTGCCATACTGCAATATACATGTTCCAAGAACAGAAATAACTCAGTATGATTTTCATATACAGCCTACAGGGTGGCCAAAAAACTCTAGTCTATTTTGTGATAATTTTTGTTTATTATCTATATTTTAATATTTATTCGTACACGTAGAGAGTACAACTGAAAAAGAGGTGGTTGGGCTCCAGTCACTAGTGGTTGTATGCTTTTTAGGCCGCACTGGGACTGTATTAAATGTTATAATTATATGTATTCATCCTTTTCACAGTGTAATTTTATAATTATATTCACTCTTTTCACAGTGCAATGTTATATTAATATAACTATATTCATCCTTTTCACAGTGCAACTGCAATGTTATAATTATATTAATCCTTTTCACAATGTAATTCATCCTTTTCACAATGTAATGTTATAATTATATTCGTCCTTTTCACAGTGCAATGTTAACTATATTCATCTGTTCAATACTCCTACCTCTTATACAAAACCCTGAGAAAAAAGCAAAAAAGTCACGGCCAGGAACGGCTGGTCCATCCTCTAGACACACCTGTACATAGTAGTACATGTGTTGTATAGAGTAGAACCTCTCTATTAAGGACACCCTCGGGACTGACAAGTGCTGTCCTGATTAGAGAGCTCAAATTGAATGGAAACAACCGATTTGGGACCAAAACTAGTGTCCTAGATAGAGAGGTTGTCCTTAATAGAGAGGTGTCCGCTAAGGGAGGTTCCACTGTAATTCCAAGTTCATTTCTAATGCCTTGTTTTTTAATAAAACTCTATACATATGCACCAATTTTACGCTGTAACACATAAAACTGCTTTAGAGTCGATATTCTAAAATGTATACACCAGCAGCAGGGGGGGAAGCATAACTGTTGTAACAGCAATCGCCAATCCCAGTGCAGACACAATACAAACATACTTTCTCAACCAATGAAAAGGCCTGCTTGGATAACGATGCTGCAATGGTTTGATTGCTGCACTCTGATTGGCCGCTTTTTTTTCTACTGCTACAATCCGTCCGGAGGGCATGGATTTCACCAGGTTTGAAATATCATGCTGTTGTTTCCATGAGCTACAATTGAACTGTTTCGAGTACACCCATAATAATCTCGGCTATGCATTTACTATTTAGATGGAATATTATTTCTGATGATTCTGAATACAACCCCATTCTCCACATGTGTTCTTTAGGCCAAATCTAGCTTAATACTGATCTGTGCCCGACTTTTAAATACAAAATGAGAAAGTGCATTTCACGGGCAGTGACAATGTAGAAAAGGTAGACAAAAAGTAAAAGCACAGATCTTGCGAAAACCCCTTTAAAATTCGGCAGCAAATACTTGATTTGATGGTTTACACTCGTTCAGAAAATCAATGAATTGAAACCCTGATGAAATCCTCTTTACAAGTGAGTCTTTTTCTGTGATTTAGAACATTTTCTGTCTTCAGAATAAAAAATATTCTTTACAACACTTGTGTTAATAACTTAATTGTCTTCGATATTCTGCAAAAGCTGTCTTGAGCTTTTTTAAAACAGAAATTGATACCGAGGTTCTGGCCAACATTTTAGCTCCACCAAAGCAAGTTTGTTGAGACAATCAATACCGACCGACAGTCAGGTATCAATTTCTATTCTAAGACATCTCAAATTAGATAACAAATGATGTGGTTTTAAATGTTTTTTCACTGCTTCCATATTTTGCACCAACCCAAGCAGTTATGGTAGCATAACGACTAATGTAGGACTTCCATGTCAAACTACCCTACTAAAGGAAGGGGTACAAAATGGACCAAGTCCAGGGACACAAATATGGGTTCCAACTCACCTAATCTTTCATTGATATTTGGCATAGTTGGTCCCTCTTGCCCGCTGTCATACCCTGGACCATTAACGTAGCACTCCTCTGCCGGAATACCCAACTAAAGGATGGGCTACAGAATGGCAGTGTCCAGGGACACACATCAGGGCTTGAATAAGGGTTCCAACTCACCTAATCTTTCATTGATATTTGGCACTGTTGGTCCCTCTTGCTCGCTGTCATACCCTGGACCACTAACGTAGCACTCCTCTACGGGAATACCCAACTAAAGGATGGGCTACAGAATGGCAGTGTCCAGGGACACACATCATGGCTTAATAAGGGTTCCAACTCACCTAATCTTTCATTGATATTTGGCACTGTTGGTCCCTCTTGCTCACTGTCATACCCTGGACCACTGATGTAGGACTCCTCAGACTCGCCCCCTGAATCAAGCCGCTTGGCAGGACTACGGAATGGCGTCCCTGCAGGCATGATCCGACTTCTCGGTCGCTTACTTGGTGAACTACAAGAATAAAGTAAAGGAAAACAAGCATGAACAACCAGTTTTTACTGTGACAAATGTAGGAGGAAACCAGAAAACCTAGAGGAAACTTATGCAATAGTTAACTCTATCATATGAACCAATTGGTTAAAGCAGCCAACGATCAAACCTCATCACAACCACAGTGGTGACAGGAGGTGCTAGATTCACGATTTTTTCTAAAAACACTGACACATGACCCATCCAGGTAGCCTACTAATGCATCCATAATGCATACTACATACTCAGTGATGCATATTACAAGAACTTCTACCTGTGGTGATCAAGGAATTAACGTCAGGCTAACTACTGTTAACCCAGAAATATATGTGTGCTTTTGACGTTCATTTAACCCTTTCGCTGCGCAACCCAATATCCCCACTGCCCTCCGGCATGCCAATTCCCCTCATCAGCAGCCATTGAGTAGCACTCACAAATCAAACACTATTGCCATCTATTGGATGTTTATGGAACTGCATATTAGTCCATAACACATAGGAATAAAGAGGGGTGATAGAAATGTTTACCTGAGTCGCCAATTGGCGTACATTCACGGCGAAAGGGTTAATATGTTTACACTCACAGAAAACCGTGAAAATAAAATACCGGGTGAAGAGAAAATAAAGTTATTGTCACTGTTGTCCAATATGCTAAATATTGAAATTATGTTATGCAAAAGTTGCAATGTCACAAAACTGCCAAATGAAATGGCGGCAAATATTTCCGGGTTTACACTGACTGAGTACTCAGCCTCCATTTTAGGTGACAGGAATCTTCGTCATTTGTAAACAACTGCACCAGTTTCACTTACACAAATGAGGCAAAGCCTTGTCAAGTTGTTATGCATACACGGATCAGGATAGCCATTCTCTCAGAGTCTAAATTTTCAATAACTTTTAACCCTATAACACCTGGAGGCGCCCGATGACGCCCGGCCAAATACTCATATTCAAATTTCGCGCGCTTAGCTACCGATCTCCTTCAGAGCACCACCTGTAGAAGTTTTCGAGAAATTAGACGATTAAGTTTTTCTTTCTCTTCAAGTCAGTAAATGCTGGTTGGACATTTGAATAGCTGAAATGGATCATTTGTTTGATTCCGATTCGGATGTACCCTATCTAATAGGAAATTTCGTCTTCTTCAAATAAACGGGACTTTGTAATTATTTGGAAGTTCACCTATGTCATTTTGTGAAAAACTGGACCCACCGCAAAAAATGTGATTTCCAGGTAAAAATCCGATTCGGATGTACCCTATCTAATAGGAAATTTTGTCTTCTTTCAAATAAACAGGACTTGTAATTATTTGGAAGTTCACCTGTGTCATTTTGTGAAAAACTCGACCCACCGCAAAAAATGTGATTTCCAGGTAAAATTACGTCGGGGCCTAGGAGAATAAGCACTTGCGCTGGCAGTGGCTCTAGGTGTTATAGGGCTAATACTATATAATAGTGCATTAAATATCCACATCAATCTAAAGACAACCTACCACAACCAGAAAATATATTCCACAAACTCCACTAAAAATTGATACAGTTCATGCAGTTAGACACTTGTCATATGCGAACAACTACAGATATACTTTTTATCAAACTGACAGCAAAGCGAAGAGAGATGTCCAGTGCACATTCACAATCACTACCGGCAGTGTAAACCCAGCTTTCAAACCAACTGTCGATGCAGTTGTTCCAGTAGCTCTGAAAATGTTAATGTCTTACATTACAATTACACAGAGTACAGAAGTGCCAGTAGCAGCACCAAGCGTGCAATAAAGCCTGCTTCCCAAAAATTCAAACAGTTGAATGAACAGTCCCTGAACCAGATTTGACAATACCCTCTATTGTAATGTCATGGTCCGCTGCCAAGGCAGGAAGAACCTGCCCATGGGCTAAACCAGTCGGCACAGCAGCTGCACCTGTCGAAGTAAATACCTGGCCCATTGAATATAGGCTAGGGAAGGGAGAATCCCTGGTGTGACTGCAAAATATGAATTTTAACTAATCATGCAATTACAAATGAACAATGGAAGGCAGTTGATAAAACAAATTATATTTTTGTATTGATATTGTAAAATGTTGTGTGAGCAGTTCTGGTGGCCAAAAAAGCAAAGTTTTCAGAGAAACAATTTTCGATTTATTTATTTCAAATAATTAAAGACTTCTATATCACTTTGCTGTTGCAAGAACTTTGTAGATGCCAGGAGCTATGTAATGATGACAATTTTGTTAGGATACCTATCCGTACCCTCAAATGCTTTTAGGGTACATAAAACGTCCTCAACGTACCACCAGGCAGAGTCCCTCGGTTTCATGGCAAGGAGGGATTTCCAAAGAATGGGAAAAAGAAATACAGCGGAACCTCTGTTTAATAGCGGACACCTCTCTATTAAGGACACTAGTTTTGGTCCCAAATTGGTTGTTTCCATCCAATTTAACCTCTTTAATCAGGACACCTCTCTACTAAGGACAGCATTTGTCAGTCCCAAGGGTGTCCTTAATAGAGAGGTTTACTATATTATGATAAAGAAAGCTATTCAAATTTCTTATATCCCAAAGACATGGCACTACAAACTAACAGCAGCATGATATCGTCATTCTTTCATGCAAGGGGTTAAAAAATAGAACACTAAATAAGTTTGTGAAGGGGGTGTAGATTTGTCCGGGACCATTGTTGATCAATTACATCCGTGTACCAAGGGTTGGGAGTGCAGGGAAGCAGATATTACACCAAGGACACGAATAGGTCTACTTCCCCGACATGCTTCCTTTCTTCCATGCAAATGCCTGGCATAAACGATTACCCAAACTTTTGTTGACAAATTTAAGGGGTCAATGGAATTACAATGGAGTTCAACAGTTGTGAAAATAGACCTTATCCACGAGACACCCTTTATTTAATTTGCCAAGACTAATTTTATAGTTTGCAGAAACATAAATAGCAGCCAACACAATTACAAGCTCCACCTAATACAAAATCAGTGGAGAATATGCATGGGTGTCAAATAGAGGTTCGAATAAAATTGGTGTAACAACTATTTGCATGACACACCCCTGGACTTCAATGTTCTCGGCAAGCAGGAAGGCTTCCATCAATACATGAGGGGAGTGTCTTTTTTTGGATGCTGGCATAAGCCAAAAATCAGGCAGGATTGTGGGAAACCTTTAAAAATTTCAGTGGGGTTCGCCATCAGCAGAGAATTGCATTTGAACATGAGCTATGAAGGAAAGGTATTAGTTGTTTTATTGTGGCTACATAGTACGATCTTGACACTAGAGGCGCTGATTTCGTTCCTTACAACGCCTCCAGAACTAGTAAGTTGCCACCATCTTGAAAAGCAGTACCGCAGATGTAGATCAGGAAAGAATCTTTCTTATTGCTCTGAGGCTATCCCAACACCACAAAGCCCGCAATGCCCTACGCTGCGTTTGTAGTTCTCCGTACAATCGATCTTAAACTCCACTCAGAAGTGTCAAATTTTATTCATAAAGATCATATTTTGTTATTTAATAATAAAAGAAAACACTTTATGAGAGAAAGTCGAACTAATTCGGCCTGAATAAGATTTACAGTCTGAACTGTTTATGACGCAGGATTCTCAAAACCCTGAATCTCAGGATGCTGACATCCAAGATGGCGGCAATTGATCAATTCCAGTGTCTGAAATTTTTTTAATTTCGGCACTGGGGCGAGTTTGACATAGTACATTACATGTCGCAGCAACAAAAATCACACACTGAGCGCTTACTTATGGTATGACACTCATCTTACAAGTAAATTTCCCTGGATACAGCAACTAATTTTAGGAGGAGGAGTCATCAGGCACCTCTTTTTTTACTAAAGTAAGAATATTACTGCCCAAAGCAAACGGTGTGATGAATTTTCTAAATCACCTCATGCCCTAGTGTAGACCCCACCAACACCAACATGCTTCCACATCGAGGGATCATGGTCCGACCCCTTTGCTTGTATGCAGCCCCAACGACCAAAGTTTACCTTGTCAGGAAGACAAACACCTTCGCCCAGGGGAATGTCTCTATCCTATGGTTCTTTTGTGTGGGGGTTGACAGAGTAAATGTGGATAGCAAACCCATAAGGTTCATCTTGGCGGAACACACAGAGGATGACTATGATTTCAAACATGAGATGGGAGAGGTTTTGGCTCCAACCGAGCATTATCACTGGCACCGCAGGCCCAGGTGAAGATGATGCTGCACACTAAAGGAATGCTAATGAAGATATTCATGAATATGATGAATAGAATCAGCCCAATCACAAGATATGCAGCATTTTTCATTTTCAGGTTCTCAGAACTTCTAGCAAAGCTGAATGTTTATAAAGATCTTCAGAAATGTGATGAATAAAATCAGCCCAATCACAAGATATGAATGAAGCAATTTTCATTTCCAGGTTCTCAGAACTTCTAGCGAAGCTGAATATTTTAAATAAAGATCTTCATGACTATGATGAATAAAAATCAGCCCAATCACAAGATATGAAGCATTTTTCGTTTCCAGGTTCTCAGAACTTCTAGCAAAGCTGAATGTTTTAAATGAAGATCTTCATGATGAACAAAATCATTCATTTAAAAAAAATTGGAAGTTTGTACTTGAATTTCAAAATTTCCAATTGTAGATAAATACGCGCTATAGCTGACCAAATAACAAGTTCAAATTTGTCAATAAAAACACAATTCCAGTTTTGGCAGGCTTGAAGAGAGATCAAGAGAGGAACGAACGTTACCACTTCACCCTATCACCACAGTGAACAGCACCTATTCAGTTCAGAGGGGTATTCCTGTTTTGCTCGGCAGATGGAAACACTCCATACGTACGCTACTTGAGGTTTTTAAACATTTTGATATCTCAAGTGCAACACGAAGTGGGACCTAGTCGACAAAGCTTTAATAAGGGTCGTCCACTTAACAAAATGCCTGCAAAAATTTGGCATTTTTATATCAATTTTAAATTTTAAATACAAATTGTATTGTAATGTAACTATTAAGAATATATTCACCAGAGACTGTAAGAATATTCATCTGTTGTCCTTACTCTCCTAGGAGTAGGACATGTAATATGTCAGGTACAACACCCCAACTCAAGTTGATTAGACGAACTGACTGTCTAGCGTGGATCTCAAAAATTCTGAACGCCGAAAAGGATAGAAGTTGACAACAATAGTCAGCAGCAAATAAAGATAAACAGTCAGCAGCAACATCCAATTTTGCATAAATTTCTACTGTAAGTGTTACAATAAATCACACTTGCAATGTCCCCGCAGATCTTTACATGAACATGTAGTATCCCACTAAAAAAAGAACAAGCTATCAAATTAGATCACAGGAGCCGCCCAGCACCGGATTTCAATTCATGCCACATGGCGCACGTGTTTAACGACCTCACACATCAAGTGCCACCAATGCACGCTTAAAGTTCAGTCAATCAGGTTTGAGTATACATGTGGTTTAAACTTTGTGGATTAGAATTTTAATATCAGGAAGATTTCAATGTGAGAAGACGTTTGCCAGAAAGTGTATGAAATGTCCCTTTCCTCACAGTCAGTGCCCAGCAAAAAAACACCAACTAACACTAACAGTCAACAATAACAACAACAACTAATTTTAAATCAAAACTAAACGTTTCAAAATGAATCGACACACATGCACTCTCACCGGCACCGCGGAACATCATGTATCCCACAAGTAAAACAAGTTATCATTCCATGCATCTGAGCAGTTCAGCAACCACCCACAACTGAATTCAATTTATCCCACCATGGTGCATGTGTCCAACGACCTCCATTAATCAAGTGCAACCAATGCCCGCTTAAAGTTCAGTCAATCAGGTTTGAGTATACATGTAGATTAGAATTTGAATCGGGAAGATTTCAATGTAAGAATATATTTACCAGAAAGTATATGAATCTCCTTTATCCTCAGTCAGCGGGTCATAAGCATCAACTAACACTAACAGTTGACAACAGCATTCAATTCAATTTTAAATCAAAAGTAAATTTCCAAATGAACCATCACCTATGCACTGTCCCCGCAGATCATTTTATGGCGTACATGTATCCCATAAGAACAAGCCATCAAACGAGTTCAGCAGCCGCCCACCACTGGAACTATTATTAACACCCCAATCCATGCCACATGGTCCTCGTGTTTCAACGACCTCCTAGCTCAAGTGCCACAATGCCTGCACAGCTTTCATTGGCTGCTCAGCCAAGTGGTTACGACCTGTGTTACAAAGGATCTGCTAATTTTGTCGAGATTTTTACATTTGACCTTATGAGCCAAAGGCAGTTATTCAGTTATTGGCTAATATTTATAAAGACTAGTTAATACTTAGTTTTACTACAGTTTTCTACAGAGATGGCTAGTGTAAATGTACATGAAGTTTAAAGTAAAAGCATTTACCAGTCTTTTATAAATATCAGCCATTGTCTGATTATAACCTAACCTAAATTTTGGAAAACCCATCGAGTAGCATTTTGGTCGCAATTGTCAAAATGTCAATCACAAAATGCAGATGATATCAGTCAGAATCCCAGATGATGCATGATGCCATGTCTTGACTGGCTATTTAACGGCAATCTCTTATAATGCAATTTATAACAAATGGCTATTCTGACGGCAGTCATAAATCACTTATTACTAAATTAAGCACCCTTACCCTAACACAACCATTAACACTAATCCTAAGCCCCTGATCCTCAGTTCAATCCCTAAAATCACCTTTCCTTACCGTTACCGTAAGAATAACCACTCTGCATCTATTTTAAATGTCACCAAGTTGATGTCAACTTGACCATAATATAACATTGTTTTATTGAAAAGAGACAAGAGCATTCTATCAACAAACAAGTTTCTGTGGACAGGCAACATCTCAAAGCATGCTGAACTGATTACTGTCGTACTGAATCTACTGAAGCTAAATTGTCAGCTTGTCATCCCATCGGTTGGACAGAATAAAGGACCACTAAAAATAACCCAGGATGGCCAAGAATGGCAAAGGTCACTGATGCAACTATGGTACTTGAGGAAGCTGCTGGGCCAGGAATAGAACAAGAAGTCAATACGGAATTAGTGAAAGGAAGGGTACTCGCTAACATCAATGGAGAATCTTATCTATTCTATTTTACAATGTAACTCTTTCACTGCCAAACAACATGTTACAGAACCAACTGCTTTATTGGCAAACAACCATTATGGACTGCACTTTACGCCCAAGTTCATCTAAATCCATTGGTAATAGATATCCAACCTTAGGTTCTTTTGGAGCTAACCATCGATAATCCCAATCAAATAAGATCAACATCGCTAAGACATGTTGTGACCAACTTTGTTAACTGACCAATTGGGTTGATATGACTTACATGTAGCAAGTTGGTCAACTCACCAATGGCTTTGCCAACTTTACTATTGGTCACCTGACTAAGCAAATTGGTCAATTTTGGTCTTGACCAATAAGATTGGGAGTGTTTAGAAGCTAAAATATATATCATCATGTATTGTGAGGCAAGAGGTTATTGTGCATGACATCGGGACGGTTCACTGCTTTCCAGCAAGTTTTCTTTCTGCTCTAGAGACTGCCTTTCGTTGAGACAAATAAGTCTAGTGGTCAGAGGGAAAGTTGCAGTTGAGTTTAGAAGGCACTCGCAGTGATGTGATCACGACTACAATGTTGGACCACAAGGTACATGTATTGTCAAAATTATAAACTTGAGGAGAAACACGACGCCCTGGGCCTGTTGCTCAGCTGACATCATGCAACCAATTCAATGTCCATGTATTTTGGTACCATTGGCCAAGTAAGGCAAGTCTTAATAATTGTGATAACACAATGGATTTTAGCTTGAGCTAACTAAATTTCTTTTGTCTCACTTCAAACCACCAAAAGGGGGAGAAATAATGGGGTCTTTTTTAGAATGAAATTACACATTAAAAAAATTGCTGTGACACCCCTTTTCTATGATGATGTTGAAAAAGTAATTTTACATTTCTTTCAGGAACAGCGCCAAAATGTACCTTTGAAATCAGGAGATTGTTTTTTGTGGTGCCTGGTGGAAAACTCATAATACTAATAGGCCTTAAGTCAGATAAGGGATATTGCCACATCGTTGTGGGTATTTTAGAAGCTGACCTGTCACATCAGCTGAGCCCAGCCTTTATTTTACACATGACCTTCATAACGTAACGTTGTGTACAACTTTAGATTTCAAAACTGCACATTATAATGTCAAAACGTCAAGCATGCGCAGTCTGCTGGTTGGCAAAACGTTATTTTTCTGTAGCCATTTCCAGTAGCTTTGGGATCCAAATTCGACAAGATTGGCTTGATGGAAATGGCTGAAAATTTTATGGAGTAAAGAATTCAGGCAGCTCTATCAATGCACAAGATGAAGTGAAGTCAGACAATCCAAAGCGCATGCAACTTTTAAAAACGCACCTTGTTCTTACCCTACTATAGATCCATGCACTTGATTGGGACCAACGTTTAAGAAAACGTCGCATCTCGTCACGTTACAGTAATGTAAAATGCATGGTGACGTGACGACGGCCAACACTACGTCATGTAAACGTTGTTCCCAATCAAGTGCATGAATCTATAGGCCTGCCCTCCCCTGCCCTATAGGCCGCTACTAGGCTAGACTAGAGGCCTGCCCTATATAGGCTTTGCCTGGCAGTGGCAGGCGTGCGCTGCTTGTCCATCTGGCCGGAAAAGATGTGTACCTTTGCGGTAGATTTACAGTTTACACTTCGATTCGTACAGCAAGTTATGCATAGCAAGTAGCCTGCAATTGTACATGACATGGCTGATGCATACATTTTTCAAAAAAATCCATTCTGTACACTGTGGGCCCAACCTGTACACGTATGTATGTATTGTACATGTGTGTGTACAGATTTGCTGAATCCAGTTGAGTTGACCTAGTTTTCACAACCACTTTTTACAGGAAGATCTTGGTCAGTTGCTGAAACGCAAAGATCATGAAGATGACAATACTGTAAAAAGAAAATATACTTCTATTACTATTACATACATGAAACATAATCAACTTATATTAACTGAAATAACAGCGATTTTAGTCGAGAAATTTTGCTAAAATAATTTACCTTTTCGGAGTCGGCATTTTGAAAATCCCGCAATGCTCGGGCTGCTGAAATCCAAAAATATTAACTTAATATTGTTGGATAAAATGTTAAAAAGACAAAATCTTCTCGAACAGTCTTACAAAACCAGAAAATATTGTTCAATGAATGATGTGTATATTTTCGTACATCTTATTTACTAATAAAACAAAATAACCAATTATGACTAAATTTTCCGATTTCCTCGATGAATGAGACTTGACCTAGTTTTTGGATTCATCCGCCCGTTTTACTTTTTCGTCTCCCACATTTTTTAAGAAACAGATAGATAAAATGTGTGTATTTTGGGCGTTAATATATATTTAATTTGTTCGATAATCGTCAAAAGTGATGGCTTAATTGCCGTGGAAAAAAAAACAACGCCTTGAGACAGGACTACATTCTCAGGTGTCAGAAGCCACTTTACTGCGTGAAGTGTCTGTTGTATTTTTGGCAAAAATGAGCTAAAGATTGCTGTAAAAAGTCACTAAAAACTTGCAATTTTGTGCGAAACTTTCAGATACCTGAATGGAGAATAGTTTTGTGATAAGTTCATGATGGATATAGAGCAAGAGGAGTTCCAACCACCTCCGGAGGCTCCTGTTTTTGAGCCGACTGACGAGGAGTTCGTGGATCCGTTGGCATACATTGCGAAGATACGGCCTATAGCCGAAAAAGCTGGGATTTGCAAAATCAAACCACCCCCGGTCAGTAACTTATTTTTTAAGCATTGACATCCCTAGCTTCTGGCATCAAAGAATAGATCACTAACTTTCATTTGATACCACTTTTGCCTTGGTTTAGTGTTTGAAATGAAACTTTGGAGAATGAAACGTCCCCTGATGTTCTGCTCTTACGTGCATAGCACACGCTCCAACATGGCGACGCTTTTGTTTAGCTTCTGGGTGGAAATGAAAAAGATCACCTAATTTTCTAACTCAAAAATGTCAAAACTGAACGGTAGATTCTGACCTTTCATTGGTCGAGTCATTAAAAGAGATGCTGTATTTTGTACTGAAGACTGATTTTGGAGATTTTGAATCAAATGTAAGGCTTTCTGGGGAATAATAAATAAGATTTTGGTCAACCAAGTGCCCTGATGTGGAATTTTCCTCAGGAAATAAGCCTTCTCCAACAAAGAGGCCTTACTTCATTCCAGAAATAAGGCTTGGAATACATATGGAGTCCCAAACAACTTGTCCATTTGATAAATGATGTACTTATCCATCAGATTTTGATCTGATGCTGCGAACTGAAAATGATTTTTGGTCTCATTTTGAAATTAAAGTGAAAGAAATTATTTTTTCCTTGAGCTTGTGGAATAGGGTTTGAAGGTCATGTGACCATTTTATGATGATGGTGGCTTCAGTCCTGAAATTTTGTTGCCTTTTAATTTCCTGGCTTTATCCCTCCATCCATTCTCACACCTACATGTATCATTTATTACACAAAAACTTTTAAAACCTCAAATAACTGTCCTGCCAATATTACCTTTCAACTCTGGCTGAGATAGTGGATTTGCTGAGGGTAGTCAGCAGTCCATCCAGGCCATCACCTCCTGGCTTGATAGAAAATCTGGCTGAGGCATTCTGGGCCTATTTTGGTGTTTCTCTTTCCTAGATAAGACAACATTGGGTCATTTTAGTTTTAAATCTATGTACAGTCCAGTCTGAAGCAGTGTGCTCCCCTCGGTTCAAAACCAAATGTCCTCAAATGCCCTCGGGCATGGCACCATAGTGAACACCTGAAGACGTCTTTTAGTCACAAACTAGAGGCAAGCCATATCTTCTTCGGCATTTGCTCTGCACTTGGAGGTGATTTTCTCCAAGGAGTATTCCTCCTCCAAGGTGGGATGAGCGTTTATACGTGACACTACGTTTATGCGCCAATTGGGTTTATTGGCCTAGTGAATCCGACTTCGGCGAGGGTCAATCCATATGATTATGATCATCATTGTTACTTTACACTCTCGCAAAACGCAGTACATGTATTATGATAAATTGTCTTGAGCCCTGTTGTAATTGTAAGACTATACATGACCTTCATGACGTAACATCATGTACGACATTAGATTGCTACACAGCGCTACACATGTCATGATGTCATTGATGATCGCAAAACGGCAAGCATGCGTCGTCCGACTGGTTGGCAAAACGAAACATGTTTTGCATTTGCAAGCCATCTTCAGTAGCTTTGGGATCCTGTAGTGTACATCTATATCTACATACATGTACAGATCAGAGTATGGCTTGGTCAGCTTCCTGCTGTCCTTCTGTCGAAAATCTCAGAATAAACGCAAGTTTTAGAGTTCGCGTCACAAAACGGTACCAGTCAAAGTCTTCATCAACATTCATCTTCTAAGGGTTCAACTTAAGAGTCAGTCTACATTGGTATTCCTCACAAATTCAGCCCTCAACTTTTGAATAAATAGTGTTAACTGGAGAATTTTGGCAAACAAGTCAGTCGACCAGTTTTCTGTGTCAGTGTCACATTTACATTTCTGTAGGTTTGTCAGTATGGCACCATTGGTGTTGTAGATGATGACTATTGCAATTTTTCATTGTTTATTTTTTTAGCATTGGCAACCCCCATTTGCTGTTGATGTCGATAAATTCGTCTTTACTCCAAGGGTGCAGCGTTTAAATGAATTAGAGGTAAGTCAAGCCAAGAAAGCGACATTTTGTGTGCAATTTTAATGGAATGGTTAGCATTTTAGTTGAATTTAATATCTTAGGACTAGTTGTCCTCCAAGTATAACTTTGAACAGGCTTGTGTCATTAAATCTGGACCCTATGTTGATGTGTAGTTTGCCTTGTCAGACATTATCACTGGACACAACAATATACAGAAGAAGCTTGCTATTGAGGACACCCTCAGGTCTGACAAGACAACAGTGAAATGAACAACCAGTCCGTCACAAACTGCTCAGACCAGGATGCGCCTGGTTTTTTTGCGACGGGTCACAGATTGTATTGGTACAATTTAACTCGGAGGGCCCAAGTCACTCTGAAGCCAGGTTCATGCAGTCACTTTTGCTGTTTATTCAGATCAATGGTTTGCTAATTCTGAGTCTAATTTTGCTAATTACTTTTCCAGGCACAATCCAGAGTGAAGTTGAATTTTTTAGACCATTTGGCCAAATTTTGGGAACTTCAGGTGAGTGCGATGGCTTTTCACATCTCTCCCGAGTCTTCCAAAGGATGTGACAATCAGAGTAAGGTTACTTGCCCGAGGTCGCATGGAAATTGGAATGTGTCGGTGTTGGGTATCAATCCCACCATGTTTGAATTGTAGCCGTGTCTGGTGCAGTAAAGGTGGGACCAGTTTTATCAATCCTGCCATGTTTGGATTGTAACCGTGTCTGGTGCAGTAAATAAAGGTGGGACCAGTTTTATCAATCCTGCCATGTTTGGATTGTAACCGTGTCTGGTGCAGTAAATAAAGGTGGGACCAGTTTTATCAATCCTGCCATGTTTGGATTGTAACCGTGTCTGGTGCAGTAAATAAAGGTGGGACCAGTTTTATCAATCCTGCCATGTTTGGATTGTAACCGTGTCTGGTGCAGTAAATAAAGGTGGGACCAGTTTTATCAATCCTGCCATGTTTGGATTGTAACCGTGTCTGGTGCAGTAAATAAAGGTGGGACCAGTTTTATCAGTCCTGCCATGTTTGGATTGTGATGCATTGAAGATGGTGGCTGTTTTATCATCGTATGTATGACCTTGCTGAACTTAAGAATACTTGATGTATTATGGTTTAAGTTTGGGTGACGCAAGGCCTTTACATATTGGTGTACTGCAGGGATCTTTAAAATACTTGATGTATTATGGTTTAAGTTTGGGTGACGCAAGGCCTTTACATATTGGTGTACTGCGGGGATCTTTAAAATATGCTCTACACAGTAGCTCCAGCAAGTATAGGATGAAGGTTCATGTAGTGTATAGGAACAAGAAGAAACAGTGTCACAATGTATGATTCCTTGTATGTTCAGATGTTGCATATTTGACTCTTAATTTCTCTTGCAGGGTGTGCGGTTAAGGATTCCCAATGTAGAAAGAAAACACCTAGACCTTTATCGGTTATTCAAGGTTCGTACGCTCGGTGTCTCCAAGAAGCTTGACATGTAGTTTGTCCATGACCCATGATGGTGGTGGTTAGGTCTAGGACAGGGATGCTAACTGTTAAAGAGGAATAAACAGTTTGGGGTTAAAATGGCTTCTTGAAGAAGTTAACATGGCAATTTCATACGAAGGTCATGCTCAAGAAAATATGCTGTTGCAAAAATCTCTGCAGTAGTGAAAAGTTCTCAAAATGTCTTGTGTGTTTCAGATCGTCCACGAGGAGGGTGGCTATGAAGAGGTCACCAGGGAACGTAAGTGGACAAAGGTTGCCAACCGTATGAACTACCCGAATGGTAAAGGCACAAACTCCGTCCTACGCACTCACTATGAACGCATCCTGTATCCATATGACATCTTCCAGATGGGAGCCACCCTAGACCCATCGGTGAGTAGTGCGCACGGAAAATTGTTAAAAATCAATTAGTTGTCTTTTTACCGAACAACTTTGCTAAAAGTAATTTTTCACTCTGGCTTGACCCTTCAAGGACTGATAGTGAAGTCATCTCTGATAAATAAAGGGGGCAAAACATCATAAAGTGTCAGTGGAAAGCCTCCAATAAAAAATTTCTGATGGTGCCAGTTTTAGTCAAGTTAAAACTCTGGTACTTTACAATGATTTGAAACTTTCTTACATGTAGAACAGCCCCAGACCTCAGGTTTGTTGTTGCTGATCATCTTGACTTTGCCTATCATCAGCCTTAATTAGAATATTATTCCATCTGAAACCCAAACATAGATTTTTTTTTCGGACCAAGTGTACTGTCAGTCATGTCAGTGCGTACAACAAAGCTTTGGATTGGAAAGTGATTTTTGTCCCTATCCTGATGGTCAATCAGTAAATGTGGAAAAAAAACTAATTCATGCACTGGTAAATAAATAAGCTTGCATTGACCGCTGAATACTCACTCCATTTAAAGCTAAAATTAAAAATGTTTGTAATTTTGCCTGTGATTTTCATACAGTAGAATGCTAGATAATACTTCAGAGCATCTGATTATTAGTATTACATGGCTGTATCATAGTGATGTCCCCTGATTTTATAACCTGTCAAAAGTGTTATATTTTACTTTCTGTCATAACTGTGCCCCTTAAGCTAATAAAGTTGCTTGACCTTGCATGCTATTACTCTAGTCCAAGTGGCTCTATGCAACAAAGCATGCATGCCGTCATTCTCCACGTACCATGTACAATTTGAACCTCCCGGGTTCACATTTAGACATACAGTGGAACCTCCCTTAGCGGACACCTTTCTATTAAGGACAACCTCTCAATTAAGGACACTAGGTTTGGTCCTAAAATGGTTGTTTCCATTCAATTTGACCTCTCCAAGTCCAATCAGGACGGTTACAGGAAAATTCGTCCCCGGAAAACTCGTCCCCGCAAATTCGTCCCCGGAAAATTCGTCCCCGAGGAAAATTCGTCCCCGGAAAATTCGTCCCCGAGGATAATTCGTCCCCTAGGAAAATTCGTCCCCAGATAATTCGTCCCTGGAAAATTCGTCCCCAAGGATAATTCGTCCCCTAGGAAAATTCGTCCCCGAGGATAATTCGTCCCCAGAAAATTTTTCAAAGTTGAAAGTTTCTGACTTTACTTTCTAAGACTCTTAAGTCTTGTGGAATGGACTGTAGTAATAACTACTACTTTCGACTTTTCTCATTCAGTGTAACATCTCTCTTTACTACCCTACTAGCTAGTTGCCTACCCCACTATTTTCATAGTAAGTAGAGGTAGGCATGCGAAATATTTTATTTGATCGCCATGTTGAAAATGCTATTGCGTTTCTTTTCTTTTGCCATCTTATCAACTGAACAGTGACTTCGGTGAATGTTTTAATTTTTTTGAAACATCTAGGAAAACCTACTCTTCCGTGAATTGGACCTTCTTTCCACAATTCCGCACCACGATTCAGTAAATGTCGGACTTGTTATTCTCCCAAAAACCAAACTATGAAGGTTGAGTTATCCAAGCATCTTGTACACAATTTTACAGTAATTGCCAATATTAAAACAATGCTTGAAAAGTTGAGAAGAGCAGGTCTGAAGTTTAGAAGAAGATCTTTTCTTAATTGCACCCAGTAAAAACTGGGGATTAAGATAAAACACTTCCATGATGCAATTAACAAGAATTAGTCTGTGCACTCTAAATATCCAACTGTCCCTTAATTGCCATTCAAATCATTGAATTATCACCTTAATAAAGGAGATTGTTTATTAGTGTCCTTTATTCAACTGCTCATTTAATGTTTTGGAGCTATTTATTGGCAATTAAAGGACAATTGGATAATTTTAGACCGACTCCTTTGTTCCCAGTCCACAAGAAGCCATTTTCTTATTAATTGCATCATGGAAGTGTTATCTGCATATCCAGTTTTAACTGGGTGCAATTAAGAAGAGGTCTTCTAAAATTCCCACAAAAAGTCCAGACGTAACAGAGACAAGGTTCTTCTCAACCTTTGGTTTCTTGGCTCTAAGTCTAATTGCTTGCTCAAAGTGTCAGGTGGTATTATAACAACCCTCAGTGTGGGAAGTTCCTCATTCTCTTCAAAGTGACCGATGCTGATACAACTGGAATCATGGCTGAATTTATAACATCCGAGCGAGGAAAAGATAAGCTGGTGTACGACGGTTACGTATACACAAGACAGAAACTGCTGGCAGGAAACCGCACTTCGTGGATTTGCGAACAGAGATCCAAATGTAAAGCCAGAGTAACGACAGATGGTCTACGTGTAGTAAAGGCCATGAATCAGCATACACATGCTCCAAACCGACCTGCTGTCCAAGCGCAGAGGGTGCAGCAGCAGATGAAAGCACGTGTCCAAACCACACAAGAGACAATCCAGCAGGTCTTGACAGAGAATGTTGGTAACCTTGGTGAAGGGGCTGCTGTGCTGCTACCGAATATTGCCAATATGAGGAGAGCTCTGCGAATGCAACGACAAACGGCGGCGCAACCTGAACCCCAGCCACAAAATGCCATGAACATGGAGATTCCTGAACGGTATACTCGAACTCTTCGAGGCGAATTGTTCCTGCAGTTCGATAGTGGAGTCGGCGATCCAAATCGCATTCTGATATTTTGTACGCAAAGGAATCTGGAACTTTTGGCGTATTGTGAACATTGGTTTGCTGATGGCACTTTTAAAACAGTTCCGCTCATCTTCTTCCAGTTGTTCACCATCCATGTCTTGCTGAATGACTCTGTGACTGCATGTATTTATGCGTTGCTACCAAACAAAACTCAGGAGACCTACGCTCGGCTTTTCACCACCATAAGACAATTAATTCCCAATGCAAATCCAGAAACATTTTTGATGGACATGGAAAGGGCAGCTTCAAATGCCGCTTCAGAAATCTTTCCTAATGTGGATATCAAATACTGCTTTTACCACTTGTCCCAAGCAGTATGGAGGAAGATTCAGGAACAAGGTCTTGCCGTGGATTACCGTGAGGATGACGAGTTCGCGCTTAATCTGAGAATGCTGACTGCACTGGCTTTTGTCCCAGTCGATGATGTCATTGAAAGTTATGAAGCCTTGCAACCACATATTCCAGATGCTGCTGAACCAGTTGTACGATATTTCGAAACAACTTACATTGGAGAGAGAAGACGCCAGGGACGTAGAAATCCAATGTATCATATCTCCAAGTGGAACGTGTATGATAGAACTGTCGAAAACCTTCCGAGAACCAACAATGCCATCGAGGGCTGGCATCGCGGTTTCCAGTCGAATGTCGCAGCCTTCCACCCAAACATCTGGAAATTCATTGATGTGATTCGCCGTGAACAAAGTCTTAATGAGTTGAAGATTACACAAATTCTTGGTGGACATCAGCCTCCCCAACAACGTCGTGGGTATCGTGACTGTCAAAGGAGAATTGCTGCTATCGTGCAGAATTATGACAATCGTGATATTGTGGGATACCTGAGAGCAATTGCACACAATCTTCAGATGTGAACAGATTTGTGAACTCTTAAGGCCTCCATACAGTGCATGACAAAAGTCGAAATATAGTACATTCTACAAGAATTGACCTAGCTATATAGCTAAATATCGAAATGTCTTAGTAAATGTCAAACAGACTATATTTCAAAATTTGTCATGCAGTGTATGAATAATGAAGGACTTTATAAAGTTGGTGACTGTTGTGGAATACCTGAGAGCATTTGAATACATGGGTGTCTCAAGTTTACTCTTGTCTTGAATTAGTATGAACTGTTTGAGACAGTGAATCAAGAATTTTTAAAATTTCCTTTCAATTGTACATATTTATCAGGACAAAGTTGCTCAATTAGCATTAACCAATCATTCGAGTGTTATGTTAAAATGTTGGCATTATCTCTTTATTAATGTAAAATACCAAATTGTGCAACCCAGGGCCATATACATTTGTACGGCAGATTTGCATATATCCAGAAAATTTACTTAAAAGACAATGAAAGATACTGACATACTTGTAAACAAAATTTTTGGTAAAATTATCTTTTCGTATCAATAAACTTTCTATTGTACATGTAATTGTTGTCAATTTGCTTTTCTTTTAATTCCCTCTATTTTCTTGACAACAAGAGAATAAGGCCACCTTTAGAGCTTTTCTCTCATTCTGACCAGTAAAAATACTGATTTAAAAATAATAAAATATTACCCCTGCCTACCTCTACCTACTAGTACTATGAAAATAGTGGAGTAGGTTACTAGCTAGTGGGGTAGTAAAGAGAGATATAACACTGAATACTAGAAAATAATGTCAGAAACTTTCAACTTTTGTTAAATTTTCTGGGTACGAATTATCCTCGGGGACGAGTTTTCCAGGGACGAATTTTCCTCGGGGACGAATTTTCCAGGGACAAATATTCCGGGGACGAATTTTCCTCAGGGACGAATTATCCGGGGACGAATTTTCCTCGGGGACGAATTTTCCAGGGACGAATTTTCCTAGGGGACGAGTTTTCCGGGGACGAGTTTTCCGGGGACGAATTTTCCGGGGACGAATTTTCCTAGAGCCAATCAGGACACCTCTCCATTAAAGACAGCACTTGTCAGTCCCGAGGGTGTCCTTAACAGAGAGGTTCTACTGTACTCTATTTGTTATTATTTTGCTTGAATAGAATATTTTTCCATTTTTGCCCCCCCAAAATTTAGTGCTAGTATTTTGCTTTGTTAGCTGGGTGCACAGCTTTCAATCACCTTGTTTTATCCATGTTCTATCGCTCTGTATGCTTTGTCACCGCCTGGCGCCATTGTACATGTTTAGAAGCTGTGTAGATGACATCATCAGAGTAAAAATAAGACGCTTTTTCGGACGTCAACTTTATGTCACTGCACCCACCCCCACCCCCAACAGAAGAGGGCAAGGGGTACTTTGTTGTCTGCACAACAACAACAATGGTGAAAATGGCAACACCAACTGTGAATCAACGTGTTGTGATTGTGTCTACATGTACACTTGACACAGTTTTTAGGCGATTTCCAAAATGGCCGTCCTAATGACGTCACTGCATAGCCTCTTCTGTTATCTTATGAAATATCCTACATGTATACATGTCCGAAATCACAAGCAACACAACTGATTGGGCTGCTAGCTCTGTCTGACCAGACGCCATGTCTTGCAATCATTTGACATTAAATATGAAGTGTCACAATTAAGGATAAACGAAACTAGTCTCCAATCATCCGTATTTATAACAGTATCTCTTTTTTGCAAGTATAACATTGCTATCAAAAAATGCACCGAACTAAAATAGAATGAAAGTTGACTTTATAGAACAATAATGTGATTGAATTAGTTAAATTTTGTTTTAAGCGATTAGTTAAGTTACGGGCCTCTGCAATCCGAGTAACGGTAAGATGAAGCAATTTCGAACATTACAAGTCCTATTTTTTGGTGCTGCCTGGTGCTACACGGTCATCCCATACACAACCATATAATTTGGCAATAATTAGTGACATACACGTTTTGCAATCTGACACCAACTTTAAAGCTGATATAAAGTTGAATTCTACTTGCCTCCAAAGCAGGTTTTTATATCACTGTGCATATGTATTTATGGCGAAGGCCAATTTGGGGCTATAAAGTCGAATTGACGTGATTGATGATGCTATATGGATTGTGTGACAATGAGAGTTTTTGGCCAAAAATGGAAAAAGGATGTGTGACGTATACAAATACTACTCAGTCAGTGTATTTGTAAAAGTCACATTCACTATCCTCATTCCTGTGTGATGTCACAAAGAACTCATGTGTGCCCTCACTTGTACTCTTGTACATTTTTAGCTTGTATCTCCGTAGTCACTGGACCATAAAGTTACATTCCCACATCATTACCAAATGATATGGCCGGCCAATCGTAGAATAAAAGCTTTAAATCAGCTTTTAGTTTTGAACATCTAGTCCATAATCTAACAAAATTGTTCAATCTATGGCATGTATGGGGAGCACAACCCAACGCACAATAATTCTACTTACAAAACAACTTGAAGTTTTATTCAGAATAGTCGAATCATTCAATCACATGACATCAACTTGCTTGACTTCTCACCCGTCTATAGAACATCGTTCCATTGAATGATGGTGTTCTCTTGATGAGCCAAAAAGCTCACAGTTTTTAACCCCCTCCCCCCACCAGCTTACAATTAGACAAACAGCTAAACTGTTTTGTAATGGAGTACACAGAATTTGTGGGATTTTTTAAACATTATATCCTGCACTCATCCCATCCCCGAAATTTATTGCATCAAAAATATTTTGTTTTGTGATTCTTGCGAGTTCATTTTGAGATTCTGGCACATGTAGATGTACTGTCCCAGTCAAATCGCTGAAATACCCAACCTTAGAAAATGTATCAGATATAAGTTCAATAAATGTACTGTTCTGTCTCGAAAATATGCTTTGCGCTTTATGATGACATGTTATGTTACATGTAGCGCCCTCAATAACGAAAACAATCTAGAATGAATTGTACAGTGTATTATTCAATCAGATCACACATAAATTTTTTAGAATGCCGGAAAAGAATTTGGAAACTTGACACAAAATGTCAAGGTTTGGAGATTGGATTTGGGATGCATCCTGGGTAATGGAATCTCAAAATGAAAAAATGCACCTTTTCAGTTCGCTTCCTCGTCACCTTTATAACTCATTTCTTCTTCATCTTTGTATCTTTCTGCACTCGATTTCAATTTATTCTTCATTCATCTGCTCATCCTCCATCCATTTTTTTACGACAGGAACTGGCGAAAGAAGGCTGGGCGACTGTAAAAGACGGGGAAAAATGGGTACACACATTCTCCCTCACTTCATTCTCATTCATTTTTTTGTTACCATGTTTGTATTTGGCCACTGATGAAAACAAACTAGATTGCAAAAGAAGTACTTGAAAAAGTATAATTATCAAAAATTTATTTCATGAAATGGATTTTTGGCAAATCTGTTTTACTCCCTGGACAAGGGGGACATCTTTCTCCAGACCTATCCAGTGTTTCTTATTTATCAATTATGTGAAGCAGGGTAGCTTAACATTTTTCTGTTTACATATAACCGAGTAGTTGCAAGTTTCACCTATCCTGCCTCAAGCTCCTGGCTAATGAGCAATTAAATCACTGCTACCTGCATTTGCTTGCGATAATAATCGCCTGTTTACCGCAGAAATCGCATGTACCAAGAATCACTGATTACCGCGACTTGCAATCAATATCAAACGCAGCGATTACCCATCTTACCTGCAGACAAGAGATCATTTTGTCGCACATAGAAGCGATTATTATTGCAGGTACCAGCGATTAAAAATTGCACATTTGCGCGGTGCTTTAATTTAACTGTTTATTGGGACATTGTTTGTTTGAAAGAGACCATGCTGCTATATGGCACCAAAAACATCAATTTTGGGAGGATTTTGTGATAATTTTTTGTACCATTGGCTTTACAAAGAATACATTTACATTTTTAGACTCGGGGGGGGGGGGGGGGGGGTGTTTCTCATATGCAACACACAATAAGTAGGTTTATTATGATCATTGTCAGTTCACATTTCGTATACATCAAGATGGACAGCAATTAAAAAGTAATCCCTTTTGAACTGCAAGGCCTGTTTTTTTGCAAACTTTGGTGAAAAATCTCGCCCTTTCAGAAGCTGCTAAATAGTATGCTCTACAAAAAGGATGCAGTCACAAGAAAAACAGAAAAATATTATGGCAATGGTGGTCAGTTTTCTGTGAGGGTTCCCAATCAAAAGCATGGATCTATAGTACCACCCGTCAACAGCGTTAAAACCAGTACTTTAGCTGTGAATAGTCATATAACTTGCAGTATAACTTGTAGTATAACCTTAGTAAGGACTTCAGGAAACTAGCAATGAAATTTTTGTGCGGTCCCAACTACACTACACCCCTTGTGGATAGGCGGGTCTTTAAAAAAAAATCACATCCAGTAGCTGCCTTAAAAGTTTCTGTAGACTAATTCTCTGCATCCACCATTCCATCAACATTCATCTCCTGCTACATGTGCTATCTTTTAAGCCTTGTCTAGTTTGTTTTCTGTTGGTCAAATAAAGGGAAAACAAGATATATTTGGTGGTGTTTTACTTGTGATTTCTTGTATTTTTAGAATTGATGGCTTACGGTGTTATTGTGTGGATTGCTGTTCAGAAATTAGTTGTATTTTAATTTCCGAACTAGCATTATTGTTTTGTGTAACTTTTAAGGTTAAGTTTGACTTTATTTTATCATTCTGTTTCTGACTAAAATGTCATTTTCTTCGATGTCTGCATGCAAGATCTTATTTGATATCTTTAAAATGTCTTTGGATGGAATCGCATGCAAGGAATTATTATATCTTCACAACTGACGTTATGACAATCTTTCAATAGTTGGAAAACTTCACAAAATGCACCAACCCGGCGTGCCTTTCGTATTAAAAATCCTGATTTGAAAGCGATTACTTTACTAGGCTGGGATTCAGGTTTTTGTTGGCTTGCAGTACTACATGTAAGGTACTTCTAACCAGACCTTCCGTAAAAAACTTGAAGTAGCAACTCCCCTGAGTCAACTAGATGATATGTGACCCGCTCTACCAAAACTAGGCGCTTGTCGCATCTGAACTTGACAGGTTGATATGGACTTGTTGTTCATTTCCCTATTGTAGACCTTTTGTGAAATGTGACCAAATCAGTTTGTAATAGATTTCACAAAAGGTCTACAATAGGGAAATGAACAACAAGTTCGTATCAACCTGTCAAGTTCAGATGCGACAAGCGCCTAGTTTTGGTGGAGCGAGTCACATATTAGGAGAAGCTGCTAACCATATTCCAATCGAGCTCCATCATGGCTAAGTGGCTTATGACGGGTGACCTCTAAGTCAAGATTCTGGGAGGCTGACTGCTAAACTACACTGACACCATCACTGAGTACACCATCACTGGTTTCAGTCATCCTAGAGTAAACCAGAGTTAAAGCGTTGTGCTTACCACCAATAATCCAATATTTTGTTTTCCCTTTTAAAAAAATATATGACGTTTTTGAAATCTCCTCTCTTGTCCGAGCTGTTATCAATTGCATTTCTGTTGCTTTTGAAACATTCCGGACAAAAGGAGACAACATGTAGTCTAGAAATTAAACATGTGAGTTTTTTTAGATGGAATCTGAAATCTCATAATTTTTTAGAATTAGGGCAATATCACACTGTTAGATTGACTTTATTTTTATTTTACTTCATCATTGTAACGTGCCATAGTTGTTTAGTTCGACGCATGCTAATTTAGACTTAAGCTTTGAGCCGGTATTAAATTCCTGCCCCCTACGAATAGGCTGAACCCCTACTAGTTCTCAGGTGCTGGTTCTAAATTTTGAATTTTGAAATTTTTGATATTTTTTGGGGAGTTTTTGGTTCTGGTCATCCATGCATGAAATTCCTGCCAATGTCACCAGTTTGCAGGCACCAGTGTCCCTGCAAACTGGTTGCAGTAAGTTGTTTGATATTCCTGTGGTTAGATTGGTGTCTGTGTTGCCCTTCCTCCTGTTTTAGGGTTTATATTATCATATCCTGCACCACGACAGAAATGTCAAACTTGGCAAGAAGGAGTTCAGCATACAAACTCTGTGGAAATTGAGAGGAACCCCAACACTGTTTTCAGAGGCAACAGCTCTGATTCTGAACCCCTTAATTTTTGCAACCCTAATATTTTTGTGATTTTCGTAAGAGAGGTTTAATTGCAAAGTGCAGGAGTGCAAAAAGCTTTTAGCTGAATGGTTTTATCATTGGAAAATGAACCCATCTGCAGAAATAAATGGAAGCAGTTTATCTGAAATTGGTGTTTTCACAAACAGGGCCACAGAAATAAAGGGGTTTGCAGGAACTCTTTCAACCTCAGATCTGTTCTCATTTTGTATCCCTTGAGGAACTGGATTGACCGGGGATCGAACCCAGTACTTATAGAGGTGAGAGGCGCGGACTCGCAATGACTTCAAACATCACTCCTACCACTGTGCCATTTCTGAGTTACGCCAGGAGTAATCAGTCTTTACGTCATTGATAGATCAATTTTGTCATTTCACCATCTGAGTCTGAGTTGTTTTGTTGGTCTGTTCCAGAAACTGAAGAAAGAGGATGATGACAAGGACTACGTTCCAGGGGGGATGAAACAGTCACCTGGTGGCAGCAGAAAGTCAAAGAGAATTCAAAAAGACGTACGTATTGATAGAGTTTTCACCCGCAACTCAAGGCCTTGTGGGCCGGCCAGAAATATAATGCAGCAATTTTAACAGATTGACAATTTATGAGTTGCAATTATAGATTTGAACTAGGAAGTTTTTAACAGATTGACGATTTATGAGTTGCAGTTATAGATTTGAACTAGGAAGTTTTTAACAGATTGACGATATATGAGTTGCAATTATAGATTTGAACTAGGAAGTTTTTAACAGATTGACGATTTATGAGTTGCAATTATAGATTTGAACTAGGAAGTTTTTAACAGATTGACGATTTATGAGTTCGGTTATAGTTTTGAACTGGGAAGTTTTTAGCAGATTGACGATTTATGAGTTGCAATTATAGATTTGAACTAGGAAGTTTTTAACAGATTGACGATATATGAGTTGCAATTATAGATTTGAACTGGGAAGTTTTTAACAGATTGATGATTTATGAGTTGCAATTATAGATTTGAACTGGGAAGTTTTTAACAGATTGACGATTTATGAGTTGCAATTATAGATTTGAACTAGGAAGTTTTTAACAGATTGACGATTTATGAGTTCGGTTATAGTTTTGAACTGGGAAGTTTTTAACAGATTGACGATATATGAGTTGCAATTATAGATTTGAACTAGGAAGTTTTTAACAGATTGACGATTTATGAGTTGCAATTATAGATTTGAACTAGGAAGTTTTTAACAGATTGACGATTTATGAGTTGCAATTATAGATTTGAACTAGGAAGTTTTTAACAGATTGATGATTTATGAGTTCGGTTATAGTTTTGAACTGGGAAGTTTTTAGCAGATTGACGATTTATGAGTTGCAATTATAGATTTGAACCAGGAAGTTTTTAACAGATAGACGATTTATGAGTTGCAATTATAAATTTGAACCAGGAAGTTTTTAACAGATTGACGATTTATCAGTTGTTGTTCTATTAAAATGCAGTGTAAATTTCATAGGGCGATCATTGACTTGAACTGGGAAGTTTTAAATGGATTGATGACTTATAAGTTGTTCAAACGCAACGTTTCTCTGATCATTGATTTGAACTGGGATGTTTTAAACGGTTTGACAACTTATAGGTTGTTAAAAATTTCATTTGTTGCTGTGTGGCATCCTTATGTTTACAAAATGTAATCAATTGAAAGTGAGCAGGTTTGTCAACTTTCAGCTTCTAAGAGAGCATTGAAGACCTCCATATGCCTGGAGAGAAAGATCCTTTGCTCACACTGTTTCAATTTCAATGCCATTTCTAATTTCTAGGATCAAGATGTCGACTATTCAGCAAATAACGAGATGAGAAAACTACAGTATTATGGCGCTGGACCGAAAGCTGCAGTTCCTCAAGCTTATAAAGGTGAGAGTTATTCTTTGATGATAAAATTCTTTGCAACATCTAAAAATGTCGCTGAAAGTTTTATGAGATAAGGGGAGAGGTTCATCGATACTTATGTCTAGTTAGATCTAGGAACAATATTAGGCAAATAGTACTGTATTTACAATAGTGTGGGAGGAAACCAGAGACCCGGGAGACAACCTAAACAATCAGAGACGCCCTCCTTCACTGCAAGAATTGGTCCATTTATCATTTTGTAACTTTCTCATTTTCAGACGAGGATGATCCACTGCAGCCAATTACGCCGACCAAGTCGGTGAATACCAGGAAACGGCGCCCTCTGGTGAGAAATAGTGTAAGCAGAGTAACGAGCCAAACTTTTGTTTCACCACTTTTTCATTGGGGTTCATCCACAGTGACAGTTTCTGTATGATGCAAAATTTTAAAGAGTTGTTTACCAACTAGATTCTTGTTGTTCAAAACAGGTTTAAATCACTTACTTGTCTACTTGTAGTGTTCTCTCTATCTGGGTGTTCATTCTTTGGCTGAGTCATTTTGACTGAACACCAAGTTAGACTGAACACTGAGTAAGTTAGACTGAACACTGAGTAAGTTAAAGTCATGTTTTGAACAAAAGAACAAAAAAAACGGGAGAAAAAAGCCAAGTCAGGCAAGGACCAATTTCAAGATAAAAAGTTTATTGTAAATTGAGTCCACCATTGGCTGACACTCCATATGTTCCTTCACATTTCATATCTGAAAGATTTATTCGGTTATAATCTACAAAGCAGTTTTATTAATGATATTCCATACAGATTTTACAACTGTCACCATGGATATGACATGTTTTCATCAAATCATCTGGTGTATACAACAAGAGGCCTTTTGCTTTGTTCACAAAATCATGACTTGGGGATCGTCCGTAAACATTGGTGTGTTTCACAATCCTAATAATAATGTTACATTGTAAACAATCCTGACATGATTGTATTGAGTTTGACCCACTCCCCTATTGTCCTGACATAAAACATTGACAGACGATATTTTAAAATGAAAGTTTATCATGTTTTACATGAAAAAATCCTAAATCAGTTCAACATCAGTGCAACTCTCTCCCTGGGCCGTAATGCATGATTTGTCGAAGTCACTATGTTTTAGTTAAAATATTAATGTCTAAATCACAGCAGTAACATACTATCTTTTTGGTCGACCCCCCCCTGAAAATTGTCTGGGTTACTGGTAGGTCCCCTACTCGAAAATTCCCAGATAGAACTTGGTTTTGCCTGGTAGAATTCAAGATATATCACTCCTGCCACCATCAACATGAAATAGAACTGAGATCCGTCCTGAAATGCCGATTGAGAAAAAATGTGAGCGTTGCTATTTTTCAGCAACTCTGAGGTTTCTGAATTGAGCAGTGTTGGAATATTCTGCAACTCAAAGTTTTCAGATGAGGCAATGTTGCTGAAAGATCCGATTTGTCCCAACTCAACAAGCCCTTGACCATCTCCCCCCTCATTGGATTGTGAAACACATTGTTCCTTAATGATGATTCCTTTGTTACTCCACACTATTCTGATGCCCAGTTTTAACTTGGTCCAAGCGCAAAAAGAGATGCATTACCCTGTGGAATCGGCAACAACATTCCCCGAGGGTTAGGTCCAGGCTAACCACCTCAACGAGTGAATCCAGCCTCGAATCAAAATCTACCCTGAAGTGAGCCCTTGTATGGGCTGTTTATGCAATTTAAGTTTCTCCTTGAGGAGTTGCCAGGTCACCTTCTGTTTGATTTGCCTCCTACTCACTGGATTCTATGTGAATAATGACCTGAAATACAGTTGCCATTTTATTGAAGGTGACCTAAGGCTGGGTTTACATGTGAATAATGACCTAAAATACAGTTGCCATTTCATTGAAGGTGACCTAAGGCTGGGTTTACATGTGAATAATGACCTGAAATACAGTTGCATGGAAGGTGACCTGGGTTTACATAGAGTTTATGTTGTGGCTTGTAACGTGTCACTTCAAGAATGAACAAGTCCTTCGCAAAACGCAGGTTATATAGGATAAACAGTGTCACTCTTATGTTGGGTTTTGTTTTCAAGCCGATTTGTCAATTAACAAACCAAGTTGTGACAAGTGACATGTGACTCATGAAGTATGCTATGTGACACCATGAATCTTATGTAAACCCAGTTTCCATGCCTTTACATGGGATATGTTTTGTTCTTGTGTTTTCAGGTCGACCATTATCACTGTCATATCTGCAAAAAGGGCGACTCGGAAGACCAGATGTTGCTGTGCGACGGATGTGACGATGCGTTCCACACATTCTGTTTGATCCCGCCTCTACCCGAGGTGCCCAAGGGTGACTGGAGGTGCCCCAAGTGCGTTGCTAAGGTAAGTCGATTCTCACAGTCTACACTCCTCGAGAACATTCTGTTCCATCCAGCCCATCATCCTGAGGTCCCAAAAGGGCGACCTTGTCCAGCCTAAACAACAATGAGTCAATGAGGTTATTGGAATAATCTCCTGTCGCGCTGTCTGCTTTTGGCTCACTTGTCCACACTGTTGATTTCTACAGGGTGGCACAGAATTATTTCCCCTTGCAAAATAGAATTCTATTGTGTGTCCATTGTGTGAGGGAAAATAATTCTGAGCAACCCTGTAGATAAAAAGTCAAACTTGAACCTGACATAACCCTGGTACACCAAGGGAGCACTGGTCGCCCATAAGAATTTTCCCTTCCTCCTGTCGTGGGCAGTTCTCTCAACTTGGGTCCAGTCAAACTTGAGCACTTGTGTATATTACCTTACAATATCTGTGTTCATTTCTTTCCAGGAATGCAGCAAGCCACTTGACCCTTATGGATTTGAGCAGGCGAAAAAGGAGTACAGCTTACAGTCGTTTGGTGAAATGGCAGATCAGTTTAAAGCAGACTATTTCAACATGCCGGTCCATGTAAGTTTCTCTTTCTGCCTTTGTGGTTATTGAGAGAGTTACTTCTAAAAGGCTTAATAACCTCTGTGGCGAGTGGGACACTTTTCATATGGTGTAGTGGCCTATCGTATTGGCTAGGCGGGGCAGTCCATGTAAGTTTTCTCTTTCTGCCATAGCGGTTGAGAGAGTTACTTCTCAAAGGATTCAAAACAACCTCTATGGTCAATGCCAGTGAAACTTACTGTGGGGTGTTGTGGCCAATCACATTGGCTAGGCGGCTCAGTCCATGTAAGTTCTCTTTCTGCCATAGCGGTTGAGAGAGTTACTTCTCAAAGGATTTAGAACAACCTCTGTGGTCAATGCCTGTGACACTTACTGTGGGGTGTTGTGGCCAATCACATTGACTAGGCGGCTCAGTCCATGTAAGTTCTCTTTCTGTCATAGCGGTTGAGAGAGTTACTTCTCAAAGGATTTAAAACAACCTCCGTGGTCAATTGTGGTCAATGGGATACTTGTTGTAGGGTGTTGTGGCCAACCGCATTGGCTCGGCGGTGCAGTCCATGTAAGTTTTCTCTTGCTACCTTTGTGGTTATTGAGAGATTTCCTCCTCAGAGGCCTGATGATCTCTGTGGCCAATGGTGTATTATCCAACCAAATGGGGGTGCTGTGAGTCGAGTATCATCATTTCGGGGCTCGTACAAAGGTCGTTCCTTTTACAATTGGAAAACAACGCATGAGATGAAACGACAAATGCAAAAGCAATCACGTCTCGCGAATTCCATTCCATGAGTTGAACCTATGACCTAGATAAACATCTATGACCTAGATAAACACCCATGACCTAGATAAACACCAATCAAATCACTCTGACACTGATTTCCCCGTGCTCGTTTTCAGATGGTGCCGTATTCGATGGCCGAGAAGGAGTTCTGGCGTCTGGTGAACTGCCTCGAGGAGGACGTGTGTGTAGAGTATGGTGCTGATATTCATGCTTCGGATTGTGGGAGCGGGTTCCCGACGAAGGAAAGCAAGACTCTTTTCAGGGATGATGAAGTTGAGGTAATTTTCTCCAAATCTCTCTGTCAGCGAAGACTATGCAAAACGATTTCCACTCCTTCTACAAAGTATTTTGCTTTCTGCGTATAACTTGATATAATGTGTGGCTTTCTCATTATTTTTGGTGAAGACACTGTGTTTTCCCTGACTTTTGATTACAGCTGTCAGATACATTGGCTTTTTTGCGGGTTTTGCGCACAAATGCCAATTTCGTTTTTGATTGATACTTCGAAAAAAGTAATATTTTCACCATTTTATGGACTTCAAATGCATATTAAAGTTGAAAGTCACTGCTAACTGATCATTGAACAGAATTTTTGCCTCCACAGCTTCTTAGAGCCATGTGGGAAATTTCATCAAATGTGATAATGAAATTTGTTGAAACCTTACTGGGATGATGACCCTTCCTTAGCAATGAAGGGTGCATGTTCTGATATTATCACTTGTCTCATTTAATACTGACATAATTTTGCTGTTAAAATTAGACATTCTTTGAGTTTGACGGCCCGGCGTCTTAATAATAATAATAATAATTTATTTGATTTAAAGTGCTAAAATAATGGTGCATACATTTTCTAAGCACTGTACATAATATTAAATGAGTACATTAAAAGTGGTGAGGATTCAAAACTCATTCTTACTTACTGTCTTCATCCTCTTTGTGCCTGTATGGGACATAAGGCTTCAATCTTCAGTCTACCCACCCCGGTCGGCAGCCTCGCTGTGATTGTTTCCCTAGGTCAGACCAAGCCGCCTCATCATCTTTTCTACTGTTCGGCTTTCAAAACTCATTTCCTTTGTAATTTCGCAGGACTATGTTGACGCCAAGTGGAATCTGAACAACTTACCAGTTTTGGAGCAGTCTGTTCTTTGCCATATCAACTCGGACATCAACGGAATGAAGGTAGGTGATCACATCCCGTTGAAAGGCCAACCGCGTTCATGTTCAGCTGCGAAAAATTGGTGGTTGTTGTTATGAAAATCCTGGCCGTCAAAGCTTCTAGGGCACCTATGATTAATGATAACCAGCTGAGTTGGGAAATTTTCGACCAGTAAAATGTATAGACTTGCCTTAATAATACCCAGTTACAGTATGTTCTGAAGCCAGTCTTTGTACACGGTTAACCGGTCAGTTAAAAATGGATACTATACGCATCTCGATATGTAAACTATGAATACATGTATGAGGCGGCTTGCTAGACAATGTTTTCAAACACACACACATTGACTGCAGGCGTCGGCTCTCGTTAGAAAATGACACTAGATATAATTGAAACACTGGTGTATGTAATGACACTAGATATAATTGAAACACTGGTGTATGTAATGACACTAGATATAATTGAAACACTGGTGTATGTAATGACACTAGATATAATTGAAACACTGGTGTATGTAATGACACTAGATATAATTGAAACACTGGTGTATGTGAACAGGTTTTCAAACAAAACCTGTTTCTTAAATTACTGAATTTTGTGGGCTTTGAAATGGTTGGTTGAATGATGAATGCGAAAACGCTCTTAAGGTTTTCGGTATGATCATTTATAAATCTATTTTCTGTGGGCTGTTTGTATCATTCTGGACCTCGGTTTATCGACCAAAGGGTGTTTTTGAAAATAAACCTTCTGTGATAATTGGAGACGTGGATCAGAAAAAATAAAGCCGCCCCCTTGATCTAAGCTAGCTGCAGCCATTTCCTGGGTGAGCCTCGTAGCTTACAGCTGAGGAAAACAATGCTAGTGCTAGTGAATCATAGCTGGCACTGGCCCTAGCGATGTTTGTGAAACAGCTAAACACAGTGGCGAGTAAGTATAATTTTAACGAATAGGTTAAGAGAAATTATTAGTTGGAGAAAAAAGTATTACCTATTCCTAAAAAAAGCTGAATGATACTTTAATACAAGCCACTGACTATTTAACTGTAGCTAGATATGACTTGGCAATTTTGATGGCTGATGTGGCATCTCGCCCACATCACACTCATCATAACCATTGGCTCCTCTTCACAGCAGCTGCTTGGTTAGTTGATCCTGATGTGCTGCATGCTTCAATAGGTTCCTCAATCCAAACCCATCTGCTTCACCAGATCTTAAGGTTTTCGGTATGATCATTTATAAATCTATTTTCTGTGGGCTGTTTGTATCATTCTGGACCTCGGTTTATCGACCAAAGGGTGTTTTTGAAAATAAACCTTCTGTGATAATTGGAGACGTGGATCAGAAAAAATAAAGCCGCCCCCTTGATCTAAGCTAGCTGCAGCCATTTCCTGGGTGAGCCTCGTAGCTTACAGCTGAGGAAAACAATGCTAGTGCTAGTGAATCATAGCTGGCACTGGCCCTAGCGATGTTTGTGAAACAGCTAAACACAGTGGCGAGTAAGTATAATTTTAACGAATAGGTTAAGAGAAATTATTAGTTGGAGAAAAAAGTATTACCTATTCCTAAAAAAAGCTGAATGATACTTTAATACAAGCCACTGACTATTTAACTGTAGCTAGATATGACTTGGCAATTTTGATGGCTGATGTGGCATCTCGCCCACATCACACTCATCATAACCATTGGCTCCTCTTCACAGCAGCTGCTTGGTTAGTTGATCCTGATGTGCTGCATGCTTCAATAGGTTCCTCAATCCAAACCCATCTGCTTCACCAGATGTCTTGAGTGATATGCTGACATCTCTATATATGCACCTCACATCAGTCCGCACACAAGAGATGGCAGTTCAATCACTGACTTCCGGATGTCAATCTGTCAGCAATACTGATCACAAAGTTTTAAAAACATTTTTGAAGAAATAGTCGAAAGATATTCGGTCTGAAGTCTGCAACACTTGCTTACTTACACTTTTTGCAATGTTGTGACCTTCGTCATCATCATTATGATCATCCAATCACTGTGCTCTCATTGAATTTGTGCACTAAAACTACCCCCCCTCCCCACGCACATACACAGTGACAGCATTACATTTGCATTTCACACAAACAGACCCCAACACACTGGCTAAGAGCCTCAGTCACCCCTGCTCAATAAGAGGCTTGCCCAAATCACATGCCTGTATTTTAGCCCTTAACATACCCCTCCCGCAACGCTTTTCGCAATCAATGAAAGCACCAGCCCTGTACTTAAGGGCCCGCAAAATGCCTGGAGGACTTGGAGGGGAAATACTTCCAGGAGAAGACTGTAAACTTGGTAATGTTCGCACCATTTTATTTTCACAATTTAGGAGGCAAACACGAACATTAAATTGGCTTAAATTTCAACTGTAATGCATTAACCATCAAATTTCAGCAGCTAACACAAGTTCTAGTTGACGCATAATGAAAAATGTGCAAATTTGCTAACTTTTGGCTCTGCGAACACTACCGGTTTACAGTAACATCTCCAAGTGCAGAGCAAGCACTGAAGAAGAAGAAGAAGAGGCGGGCAAGAATCATGGACATCATCCTTTTCATTTCCAGGTGCCATGGTGCTATGTAGGCATGTGCTTTTCCACCTTTTGTTGGCATAACGAAGACCATTGGAGCTATGCCATAAACTACTTGCACTGGTTAGTATCCAACGTGCTTTAACATGTCAGCCACCGTAATCGTTTTGTTGACCAGTGCTCCTGATTTCAGATCCCATGGTGCTATGTCGGCATGTGTTTCTCCAGTTTCTGTTGGCACAATGAGGATCACTGGAGCTACTCTATTAACTATTTGCACTGGTAAGTATGCTGTAAGCCACTGTCCAGTCGAGTCTTAGAATCCGTGGCCCAGTTGCTTTAAAAAGGTTGACCATAGGTGCCTCTAGTTTGTCTAGAGCTTGAAATCTTAAAGTGGGACTATAGGCAGGAGGAGAGGGGCTAATTTGGCCATCTTCAAGTGACTGGTATACACAGTAAGGGCCCTTGGTCATGTCAGACTTAGCAATAATATATCCCTCGTACAAGCGTGAATCATTTCGACCTACTGTGAGATGTGAGGGACCCCTATTGGCAGCTATGTGTAACTTTATCTTGCCTGCCTAGCTGCTGCCTATATTGTCCCTTTAAACAATTAAAACTTCCTCAAAACGAAGTGAATGCCAATTTCAAGGGTGGGAGTGAGGCAACACCATTTTGGCTGAACTTGAAATCCTAAAGCTATTTAAAGAATTCCTTCAAAACAGAGGGGATCTCAATTTAAGGGTTGGAGTCGGTTCTTTTCGTTTCCGCAGAACAGACTCCCACCCTTGAAATTGGCTTTCACTTCGTTTTGAACAAGTTCTAATTGCATTAGGATTTCAAGTTCTAGCCAAAACGATGTCACCTATGGTCAACCCTTAATTCCAACTGAGGAACTGGGCCTAGTTTGTTGCAGCGAGTTTGTAGAATTGAGTCTCTCTCTTGGGTTGGTTTTGTTGTGTAACTTCTTAGGCAGTGTTGTAAGTAGCATTGCCTTTCAAGTCCACACCAACTCCCCACCCACAGTTCTGCCTCTTCCATCTGTACTAGATTAGTAGTTAGCATGTGTGGTGGTATCGGGACTGATGTCAACTGCAAGGTTTCCCATGCGTCGCAATATTATGAGGCTTAACCGGCAATTTGAGAATGCATTTGAAGAGTTCACTCACACCAAAAGGCACTGAAAAGTGAACGTCTTTCTGAAAAAAATTGAGATAACTATGGTGTAAAAGTGAAGCTCACTTTACCTCGGATGAGTTTTGACCATCACTGCAATATCATAAGGCTACCGGCGATTTGAGAATGCATTTGAAGAGTTCACTCACACCAAAAGGCAATGAATGCTATTCTGGAAAAAAATTTGATAACTAGGGTAATAAAGTGAGGCTCACATTACCCCGGATCTGAATACCGAAGCATTTCATTGCAAACCCACAAAATCCTATTGAAACTAAAGTGATATTAAGGTATGACTTTTAATGCAAAAACCAATCAAGTCATCAAGTTGCATTTATTCAAGAAGACCTGAAGTGAATTTAGTGGCTTGATATGCATCTGAACTCACTTGTCAGTGCCTATGATATTGCATCTGCCTGGTATAGCTTGCGTTATTGTTGCCATATTGGATAACAAACATGAGTTCATAGATGGCAAAACAATTCTGTTATGTCTGTGCAACATCACTGCGATTTTTTACTACATCATAATTGTGACCAATGCTAACCAAGCGTTAGCAGTGTCGATTTCATGCAGCGTAATGATTTTGCTGTCCAAAATGCGGTGTTTGCAGTCCAATATAGTTACACGGCATGCCACATGGAGAACTAAGAAGAGATCAGTCTAAACCATCATCCGTGTAGTAGTTTGACACTTTAAAAAGGGTCGGACATATTCAAGAGATTAGCTGTCTAAAGAATTGCAGAGATCTTTGTTAAAATAATGTTTGTACATTTCTGGTGCAGGGTGAGAAATGTTTTCATGAGGATCTTTATGTGATATGAGGCCGTCCCTGGATAATTTGTTTGTTTGCTGTATCTGCCATGATAAACAACTGTTACTTGAAACATTTAAAATCATTTCATGCAAAGCAGAATATTTTAAGGAACGCCAACCTTAAAAAAGCATGTAAACTGTTTTTCCCTGACTTGATGTCACTGACGGATGCATGTCATCGGTAGTTTTGCCCATGATCAAATCACATTGGATATGTCTGGTCCTCTTTAAGACTAACTACATCTGTCTCTCCACTCTCATCTTCTGGTTTGTGGTATCACTGTAATCAAGTGGTTTACAGCGCACTGTGTGAATGCACATATTATTCCAGGAAAGTAACAGTAACTATATTCCTGACCACCAGATCTTTCCATGACCCCTGTTTATGTCGCTCGAAGTATGACCTTGACCTCATGGGAACGCGGCCAAGATGGAAGGTCTTGTTCAGGCCCCCTGCCTCCTTGCAGAGTAGTGACTGGCAGACGTTCAGGAGCTCCAATCCATCATTGTTCCACCGTTCTGCGTTGTTCAACATTAAATTTTGGATGGCCTCCATCATTTTCTTTGTGGAATGTCTTAGAAACTGATACCCACAACCACGACACCCACAACCTTCTGATCTCAAGTCAGGCGCACTCCGTGCACCATGCACCCTAATATCACGACCTTCTTCCTCTTTTCCTAGGGGTGAACCAAAGACATGGTATGGGGTGCCCGGATTCTTGGCCCCAGAATTTGAAGCTGCTATGAAGGCGACTGCCCCAGAGCTGTTTGAGCAACAACCTGACCTCCTCCATCAGCTGACTACTATCATGAATCCGAATGTTCTCATGAAACATGGTGTACCAGTAAGTGACATTTGTTGCTATAGCTCTTGGCTTTTCAGGCCCTAGGCGAGATCATCCTTGACCTTAAAGTCATGTTTTTTCCCCGTCTTTTGACAAAATATGCCAAATCTAACAGAATTTTATCATCTCTTTCTGCCTTAAGTATGAATTTTTATCGGGCTTTGGTGGTGCCCATCTTGGACGGGAGTTTCATTAGTTCCATTCTTTACAGGTTGTGAGAACGAATCAGTTGGCGGGTGAATTTGTGGTGACCTTCCCGCGGGCATATCATGCTGGATTCAACCAGGGTTACAACTTTGCCGAGGCAGTCAACTTCTGTCCGGCTGATTGGGTGAGTAGATCCTCTCCGCGCTCGACGTTTGAATGATAATACTATAAAATAACAGTACCTCTGTTAGCAGACTCATAAGGACACTGATTAAGGGCAACATTTTTTCATTCCGAGGGTGTCCCTGATCTACTCTACTACCAGTACTTTTAAGTAACGTGTTCTGACTGTGGTGATGAGGATAAATCTTGTCATGATGTGCACTGATTGCATTATACGCTATTCTGAACCACAGAAGTCAACTGGGCCAGGGGGTCACTTCCGAAGAAGGGGTATGCACATCCGCGTTGATAGAAATTTTTTAAAGCCCCTTTCGGCAGGCAAGCGTTGGCAGAGAGCAGCTTCAGACCAGACCCCTTTCAGCTAGATGAAAAGTGTAATCTGTCCCGCAGCAATGTTGCTATGACATTGGTTAGTCGACCTGGTAGCTTTTGTTGAAAAATCAGGGCTTCCCCACTTTTCCCAGGTAAAGATTATAATGCAGCAGAAGGTTGGTTTAGTAATTCTTAGCAAAGCTCCACTGAGTGGGGGCTGAAGATTTCCCGCACGGGCCTACTGCTTTGATAGAAATAATCACCCTTTGCCCGCTTTTTCCAGAACAGATGTGCATAGGCCTACCCCTTTCTATTGGAGTGACTCCATATGTGATCACATGTGTGCATGCCATGTGTAAAGTAATCAATTTTGGAATTATCCATTGTGAAATATCTGCAATAAGCCCTCCGTAAGCTGTGTTGCGTTCTCTACATTGAACGAATCGTTCCTTTCAGCTTCCCATTGGACGAGGTTGCATCGACCATTACAGTGAGCTCCGCCGGCACTGCGTATTCTCCCATGAGGAATTGGTTTGCAAGATGGCCGCCGATCCCGACAGCCTCGATCTCAACCTTGCTGCATCGACGCATGCGGACATGTTGGCGTTAGTTGACAGGGAAAAGAAGCTGAGGAAATCGTTGTTGGACCGGGTTAGTGATTTTTTAGCTTTTGCACTTTATTCAGCTCCAGTATCAATATTTTGGTCCTTAGGGAGTGTCGTCTGCTGAAGATGATGAAATAATTTTTGGAGAATTTGAAGAGATATTGTTCAAATAGTTACCATGACCAATTTTCCTTCAAATTATTTCATGCTCTGTTCTTATATTTTGAGAAAAATCATGTTATAGATACCGTCTGCTCATCTCTCTGACAAGTCTGATCTTGTTCTTGTTGCATTACCACTAAGACGTGTGGCCTTGGTTGATTGATTGGGGATAAAAGCTGTGGCAAATTGCAACAACCAGTCTTAAAATATACACGTAGGCTGGCTATTTGAAAAAATTTTACCGGGGCAAGCTAAAAGAAAAACCATTTCGGTCTGATTCTCGTACAGCGGGAAAGCGATGCAGTTTCACAAGCTCTTTTGTCAGTTTATAATATCATTGCCGAGCCAATAACATGCATCGAAAATAATCCAGCGCCTGTGAAACCCACATGGTTTCCTGCTTTCACCACCGTAGCGAAAATGGGCCTTTATGCTGTTAAGATTTTGCCCAAGTTGTAAAGGCTGAAATAGGTTTCAGCCAAAAGACCTGCCATGCCAGAATGGCTACGCAGGCAAAAGTGTCTCCCATGGATCTATGAAGAGGATTAATCATCAATCTCAATCATAGGCCCATCCACGTGGTTCCATCCATAGATCGATGATGGAGAATCTCCATCAAAAGTCAATGGCTGGACACTTGGCTCGTGTATCTGTTTCATTAACTGTGTGAACCACTACTCCGGACGCATACAGAGTTGACATTTTGATTTGTACAGCTAAGCTCCTCATGTGACTTCAGGTGATAAAGGTTTTTTTTTTCGCATTTTGCTTTTCTTCAGGGTACAGTTGAAGCTGAACGGGAGGCATTCGAGCTGCTCCCCGATGATGAGCGGCAGTGCGACTTCTGCCGAACGACTTGTTTCCTCTCGGCGGTGACGTGTAGCTGTAGTCCAAGTAAGAATACGAGTCTTTTTGTTGTTTTGCTCTGTTAAAGGATGATGTTGCTTACTGTGCGCATGATTTCTGTGCTGTCCATTTGTGAAGGTATCTTTTAGAATGTACCAACAATTTTCTTCAATGATTAACCGATAAAATGAAGAAAAAAATACTTAGGACCAACTTTCCCCAAGTCATGCGCTCAACAATTCTTGTATTAGCAAAATCTTGATTCTCCAGAACTGCAGTATTATTTTAAACTGACGATGTCACCGCGTCATTATAACACGGTCATTGGAGAGTTTTAACCTCTTGGCCCCCCTGTTACCCATCGGCTGCCCAGCTTCTCAAAGTTGATTGGGTCATGGTGTGTGTATGGGACTGCTTTGCAACACCGACGTCATGGGGAATTGTAGTGCAAGTCATGGGATAGCCTAGCTTTTGAACCTGGACCTGCCGCATATTGGGGAGACGCAATCACTAATTTGACCATCACAGCTCTCCAAGATATAGTAATTTGACCATCACAGCTCTCCAAGATATAGAATATAGTAATTTGACCATCACAACTCTCCAAGATATAGAATATAGAACAGGGCAAATTTTTGCCTCCAATGAAAATGCATCGTATGCTAAAAGCTGAAACAATATTTGTAACTACAAATTCAAGTCGTCTCCTTTTCTTTCAGATAAACTGGTCTGCATGAAACACGTCGACAAATTATGTAAGTGCCATCCGTCGCAACACTGTCTGCGTTATCGCTACACACTCGATGAATTACCCACAATGCTTCACCGTCTGAAGGTGCGAGCGGAATCGTTCGATAATTGGGCGATCAAGGTGAAAAAGGCTCTGGAAGCGGACGGCAATTGTAAACAAGGTAAGAAAGCGTCGTACATAGATTTGGGTTTACATATATTTCATGGTGGGTTTACATAGATTTTGCACTGAGTTTACATAGAGTCACAATGTCAATTGTAACTTGTCACAAAGAACGAATGGATCAGTCATAAAAGAAGAAGGCCACCACGTTGGGTCATGATCTCTCACTTTTCACCCTCAGGTCATGGGATGTAATGTTTTTCAAGCCTAATCCAGTTTATGTCAAACATTCCCCTTGTCTGCTATAACGATCAGACAGTGAAGTATAAACATGGTATTGTTTATTTCAAAGAAATAATATCCTGTCAGATACCCCTCCCCCCTCCCAAAAAAAACATTCAGTGTTGAAAAAACGCCCATGATATGTTCTCATTTTAAGACCACACTGATCCTAGCTAGGTACACAATGGGGCTGGCCAGATATTTGATATGGACTCATCTAGGCCTTTGTGCAGGTATTTACTTTGGTATGAGGGAGACAAACTGGGATGGGAACACCCCTACAAAAGTGCTTCGGGCTCTGTCCGACAGTGTATAAAGGCCCGGTGTGTTTTAGCACTTTGTCATGGAACTTATTCTGAAATTTTCTATTTCGAATTCAGAGCTGCAGTGTCTGAAGGATTTGGTGGTCGAGGCAGAGGAGAAGAAGTTCCCACCGAGCGACCTGCTAGGCACCCTCACCGCTGCTATCACCGATGCGGAGAAATGCGCCAGCGTGGCGAATCAGCTTGTCGGCCGCAAAGTCCGAACGAGGTTAGTTGGGTTTGATATTCTGTTAAAATGTTCAGTATTTACCCATTTGCATTTACTAGTAATTTGCGGAACAAAAAACATGCCACCATGATTTTGTCCCTTTTCCAAGTGTCCAAGAACAAAATTAGTGGAAATTTGAAACATAATGCCTCAGCTGAGGAAGTACCTTTGGCATCTCACCCCCCTCCCCCCCCCCCTCCCATATTCATTTGTAAGGTTTTGGTGTCAGTACTAAAAAATCTTTGATGACCCCCCCTCATATCCTTTTCTATTCTGTTCGTAGCACTTCTACCATTGGGACAAGGTATATACATGTTATGTGTATTTTCTTTCTACAATATACTATACGGAAGATCCCGATAAAGTTCTCCATGTACATAACTTTTTCATCAGGTGCTGTCTTTATTTCAAAGTATATTTGTTGCTTTATCATCTAATCTAAATATTTAGCTGATTGCCAGTATTGAAATAATAACAAAAAAATACCAGTCCTCATGTGTGGGTCATGTAGTTAAAGGGAACTGGAACCGCCGAGCGATTTATTCAACTTTTCGACTTTCACCGCCCGAGAAAGTCAGACTTTCAACTTCATATTCGAGTTCAGATTTGTAGCTCCGCCCCCAGTGCCCGAGCATGCGCAGTTCAATTTGTTATTATTGAGGATCATGTGAGAATCACGCTAGTCATGCGATCTTTCATTCATGAGTTTTCGTAGTAAATTCCATAGTAGTGACGTCACTCAATGATTGACAGCTAGGCGCCATGTTTCATTCATGCCTCGTTCTGATCACCCGATACGCGTGAAATAAAAACGAGGTCATACGAACTGGCTCGGCGGTTCCAGTTCCCTTTAATAGCATTTTCCACGATTGTAGAAACGTCGAACAGAACTTCATGAAAAGTTATGCAAATTTGTGTTTATATTTCTGTTTTTACATGTACACTGTATTTTCACCTACATGTATGCATTCTGTTATATTCTCTCCAATCTGTGATCCTGTAATGCCGCTGTCAAGAAAAGGCATGGACCCCCCTCCTCAGACATTCGCATCCTACCAGTTATTGGGTGATATGAATAAAGACTAGCAAATGCTTTTATCTAAAACTCCATGTACATTTACACTGGGCCTTTATGTACAAAACTGAAGTAAAAGCAATTGCTAGACTTTATTCATATCACCCATTGTCTTAAGTATTGTCCCCCCACAGTCAACTGGGACTTGACTCGCCACTGGAGGGGGATGATCCGTGCCAAATTTTTACATCTGCATAAATGTCTATTTATTATGGGCACTGCTGATACCTTTTAGTTCTGTTGCATGTAATCCCCTTTAATCCTTCCCTTCCAGGGCGGCAGCTAACTTTTTGGTCAAGGGGTGGAAAAAAAACCTTGCCCATCGTCTATCTGAAATCAATCAAAAAACACATTTGCCCCCCTGACCCCCTCTTCCAGCTACGGCCCTGCCTTCTTTAGAAAAAACACAGAACAAACAGCTATGATATTGCATTGTGGCAGCTATAAATTTTAATGGTGATATATTGTACAAATGTATCAACTTAAAGGGGGACTATCGGCAGGAGCAGAGGGGCTAATTTGGCCATCTTCAGGTGACTAATATAAGGGCCCTGGGTCATGTCATATTCAGCACTAAATATATTCCTCGTACAAGCGTGAATCATTTTGATGTACTGTGAGATGTGAGAGACCCCTGTTGGCAACTTCGTGTAACTTTATCTTGCCTACCTAGCTGCTGCCTATATTGTCCCTTTAAGTTTTCCTTCACAACCTTTGTTCATGATGTGCCTGCTAAAACTTTCTGGTTTGCAACATATTCTCTGAACTTGTATTTTAAGAAACCTAAAATGTACGATGGCAGTACTTATACAATTCACTCTCTGAGTTGAAGTACGTGAAGAGGTATAAATGACACACAACCTCAGTATTGTCTTGAAAACTCAGGACACTATTAACTGGGGACTAAACTTGGAGGAAGAAATCATCTCTCTCAATTCATGTTACTGTTTCAGGAACCGACAATCAGGTGACACCAAGTACACGGCCAAGCTGAGTCTGAATGAGTTGGAATGCTTCATAGAGCAGGTGGATGACCTGCCCTGTATCATCAAGGAAGGCGCCCTTATCAAGGTTGGTATGACCTAAAGACTTTCATCGTAGAACAGGATATATCCGTTGGTGCCATTTTAAGAAAATGGCTTGGTCCCAAATTGGTTGTTTCCATTCAATTTGACCTATCTAATCAGGACACCTCTCTATTAAGGACAGCACTTGTTAGTCCCGAGGGTGTCCTTAATAGAGAGGTTCTACTGTGATTTCTTGACAGTATTCTGTAACGTTTCTTCGTTTTGCAGGATCTCCTTCAGCGAGTGATCGATTTCCAAAATGAGGCTCGCGAGGCCCTGGAGGAAGAGACGCCAGACTCGGAAAAGTTAGAGCGTCTCGTCGACTTTGGTGTCACGCTAGATGTCGATCTTCCGGAGATACCAAAACTGAAGCAGGTCCTACAGCAAGCTCACTGGTTGGATGAAGTGCGTAACACGCTCGCAGAGCCGGGCACCGTCACGCTCGATGACATGCGGAAACTCTTGGACAGCGGCGTGAGTTTGGCGCCACATACGGCGGTCGAGAAAGCGATGGCGGAGCTTCAGGAGTTGTTGACGATTAGTGAACGGTGGGAGGAAAGAGCTAGGATATGTCTACAAGCAAGGTAACTTGCTGCTTGACTTCTTCATTAAACAACTGGCTTGAGCAGACGCCCCCAAGACTTGAGCAGACACCAACACCTGACATTATTTCCCCAAAACTAGGTTATACATTGGGAAAAGTTTGCCCTTTGTAACTTGACTTGTGCATCCGCCTAGTGACTTGAGCAGATGCCTGCTATTATTTCCCCAAAACTAGGGAATACATCGGGAAAAGTTTGGCCTTTGTCAATTGACCTGTACTGTGGTAACTGACTTGAGCAAATGCCCCCAGACTTGAGCAGACACCTGCTATTATTTCCCCAAAACTAGGGAATGCACCTGACAGTATTTCTCCAAAACTAGGGAATACACGGGGAAAATTTGATCTTTGTAACTTGACCTTTACTTTCAACCGTTGACTTGAGCAGACGCTCCCTGATTTCACCAGACGTTAATACCTGACATTATTTCTCCAGAACTAGGGAAGACATGGGGAAAAGTTTGAACAAAAGGTGTTCATATTAGCTACCTGAACGATATTTCCTCAAATTGTTTCCATTATATATGTCACAGAAGACTGGAGTGCCAAAAAATCCAAGATAAGTTAATGACGACGTGCATGAGAATTACCTGAATACCTCAAAATACATGTTTTACTCTTGATCTTTTCAGACCTCGACATGTGCTAGCCACGCTTGAAGCAATCATCAACGAGTCTAAAGGTATCCCCGCTTATCTACCTAACGTGGAGGCTCTAAAAGATGCGTTGAAAAAGGCCAAGGAATGGACATCCAAGGTCGACTCTGTTCAGAATGGGGAACTTTATCCGTACTTGGACGTCCTTGAGAACCTTGTGAATAAGGGACGTCCGATTCCTGTGCGACTGGACCAGCTGCCTCAAGTCGAATCGCAGGTGGCCGCTGCAAAGTCGTGGAGGGAACGCACGGCCAGGACGTTCTTGAAAAAGAATTCTACGTATTCGTTAGTTGAGGTGAGTATTGGGTGGGTGTTTCTGAAGTTTGGGTTGGAATATACATTCTGTGTAGTGAACCTAATCCCCTTTCACGGTCTTTGCGTGCATGAGTTATAAAACCAAGGTTGAGGCCCAAAATATTCCCCTCCCCAAAGTTTTGTTCAACTGTGCTAGGTTTCATTTCACTTGAGTTGCTCACGTTTGCTAATAATTGGGCAGAAATTATAAAAATATTTTTTTAGCCTGGGTATATATTTAAGACCCTTCCTGAAGCCTTTTCTGGCCCTCAAAATGAAAAAAGTCTGCTCCTAAGTGCCTGGTAGCCTCCTACTTTTCCTGAGTAGCTGGTTACTACCAGAACTTTCAAACCCCCTGTTTGCCCTCAAGCAGGTTAAGATCCCGCCTTGAAGTTTGTCACAAAGTGCCAAAAGTCAAAAGGTGCAACTCCAGGCCATGGAAAGTGAAGCCAAAAATCATAATATTCTAGTTTCTGAGGGGGGAGGAGGTTGGAGGAGAAACTAAAATATGTGACCCACCACAGAAAAATGAGTCGCATGTCGCTTTGAGCTTGACAGGTTGAGACGGACTGGTTGTTCATTTCACTATTGTCTGCCTATTGTGAAATCTGAGTGTGTCAATATCTTCTATTATGTCCTGGTGTCATTTTAGGCTCATCTTCTGTGCTACATGCGAGCCATTTTGCTGTGGTGGGTCGCATATGTCGTTTCTATCGGCTTCACTAATTTTGCGACAGCCCCTAAATTTTCAAACTTTTCGTGTATTTCTAGGTGTTGTCGCCGCGGGGTGACATTGGCGTGTACAGCAGCAGTAAATACAAGAAGAGGAAGATGAAGGAAGGCGAACGGGAGAAGGAGAATCTGATCGCCGCTTGCATCTTAGATATCAAAGTGGAGGAGCAGAGGGATCCTATGGCCATGGTAAGGAAAAGTGCTACGAATATCGGGGAGTGACGGACTCATAATCAAGTGGCCGTGGGTTCGACTCCTAGAAGGATGACCACTGTTTCGTTTTTGTGTCCTTTGGCAAGACACCTGATCCTATTTAGTATTTTGCTTCGTCCGTTTATTATACGTTCAAGTGAGACGTAAAACCTATCTTCCTTGTGCCTGTTGTCTATGCCAAGGCAAGACCCCACCAAGCAAGAAACATGAGTAGCTTGCGATGGACTCCTCCTCGTGTCTCTGACCGATGCCAAAGTAGAAGTCACTAGGCCAATAACCCCAATTGGTGCGTACGTGTAACAACCAGCATGCAAAAGTGATGGTGTGTAAAATGGCTCCTCCACGTGCGAAGTGAACACTGAAGAAGAGGATGGACATACACTTGCCCTGGAATAGAGAAGGTCTTCGTTTACCATTATACTATGGCCAAGGTCAACGGCTGACTACTTGGGTACAGATGTCGTCCAGTATACCGGCCATGCATCATGCAATCAAAATGTCGGCCTATCCTCTCGATTCCCTAAGTTTGAATATGAATTATGTATGGCAAACTGCATACATGTATTACAAAGTGAAAAGTCAAACCCCTCTGCACCTTGGTTCCTAAGATTTTGTTTAACTTGGACTTTGTGTCCTTCTTTTCTTTTCCTTCTGTGGACAGCATTTGATATGTCACATTTGAATATTTCCTATTCCAGGTGAATGCATTTAAACAAGCTGAACACACGGAGGTAGAGTCCATGCGCGAATTACGGTCACGCAATATGGAGAAGCACCGCAACCACGAGGACGGGGATGTCAAGTACTGTATCTGCCGTAAGGGGGCGTCCGGGTTCATGCTGCAGTGCGAGCTTTGTAAAGATTGGTTTCATAGTAAGTTGGCAATGTTCTCGTTTTCCTGGACACAGCAGCGGTCAGTTTAGGGATATCAGTGGTGTAGTGCTTACAGCGCTGGGGTCGTAATCGGATTTTTGTTTCCCCTCTGAGAACGATCTACCCAGTTTGGTCATTTCTTTGTCCTCGAGCAAGACACCTAACCCTGCATTTTTTTATGTCTTTCAAATGAGTTGTAAAAATCCGATGTTACTTGAACTTGGTGCCTATCAGTAGTGTCTATCAATATGACAACCCTGTTGGATTTTTCCAGAGGTATGGACACTAATCATTGGCTACTGTCCACCTATGTTTTTTTGAAAAAATGTCAATATTTGCATCCAAAAATTACATCATCTTCATCTCTTACACTCTCGTTACCTCTTATATTTCAGGTCAATGTGTTCCATTACCGAAATCCACAAACCTGAAAAATAAAAGTTCACACGCTGCGATCATACAGGCGGCCCGAGATCTCAAATTCTTATGTCCATTGTGTCTGCGCTCGCGGCGACCGAGACTAGAGACAATCCTATCGCTGCTCGTCAGTTTACAAAAACTGCCCGTGAGGCTTCCTGAGGGCGAGGCTCTCCAGTGTTTAACAGAACGTGCCATGGCCTGGCAAGACCGAGCGAGGCAAGCGCTCGCGACCGAAGAACTCGCTTCAGCGCTGGCGAAGCTAAGCGTACTGAGTCAGAAAATGGTCGAACAAGCGGCGCGGGAAAAAACTGAGAAAATCATTAATGCCGAGTTACTGAAGGCTGCTAATAATCCGGAACTTCAAGGACACCTACAGACAGTGACGCAAAGTGCTTTCAGTGGGAGCGGATTACCGGTACAGCCGAGTTTGATCGAAACGCCAGTGCCAACTCCAACCTCAACGTTACCAGTGGTACCTCTTTCGCCGATTCCCGCTGTGGTTAATCAAAGTTCAATCATTATGGATACGGAGACGACCCCGATGCAGGTTGACGTGCCGTGTGAGGTGCAGCAGGAAGTGGAGATACCGCCCCCACCACTGGTGTCCAACGCGATGTCGTCAGAACATGCGTATTCCTCGGCGTCAAAACCCAATCCTAGTAAGAAAACATCTTTCATTTTCACGTCCTACACACAAATCCAAAATCGGCCCAATAGTATTTGCAATTAAACTGTTCATCTATGTCTCCAGAAGAAAGGGTTAAAATCCACCGAGAAATAAATTTGGTATGGAAAAAAAAGTACAGAGGAATTTTCCACCGTGACTGAGTTTCGTATTAACGACAAAAACTGACGTGATTTACCAATTCTGCGTTTACTTTACTCTCACTTTCATACTCTTACTCTCCAGATGCTTCGCCGAGGAAACATCAACGAAAGTCGCCACTGGTTCCTCGGCAATTGGAGACCCCCGTCTTGGAGCTCTCCGACATGGCCAAAGCGCAGCTTGAAGAACTGATGATGGAGGGTGACTTGCTCGAGGTCTCGCTCGACGAGACGCAACATATCTGGAGAATCTTGCAGGCGTGCCAGCCCAGGCCGGAGGAAAAGTTCATGGAATTTGATGTATGTGGGGCAATTTTAGTCATGATAATGTCTATTGTTTGTCGAATGCTATGCAGAAAGATTAGCTTTTTAAGGGTTCGTCTTTCAAGGTGTTAAGCCAATAACGTGTAAATGTAATTGAAAGGCCTGCAGATGGTCAAGATGCCTGTGTTGAGATGATTGGTACAATCGTCTTATCGTTCAAGGTCTATCTAGGTCCTGAGCAAAATTGCATTTTTCGTCAAGGTTTTTGTGAGCAAGGCAGCAAAATTGTCATGTGTCATTCAATAGAGTATTGTCCAAGACTGGGAATGAAAGTTTTTGAGCAAAATCATCAGCTTACAACGCCAAATTTGACTCTGTTCAGTAAATTTTGCTGATACTCAAAATTGCAGAACTTAGTGTGGCAGTTTCGAACACAAAATCCTAACTAAGAATTGGGTCAAATACACTGTCTGTTCAGTAAAACCTTGACCACTGTCATCCATCCTAAAGACCGATCACCTTTTAGCTTGATTTGATCTAGTTTCTTATGTTTTTTTGTAAACGTTGCAGGATCTCGAGCCCGATCTTCTGCGTGACAAGAACGAGAATAAGGAGAGGAAGAAGAAGAAGAGGAAGATGAAGTATGAGGAAGGCGAAGATGGCTGGAGGATCAAGGAGGAGGACGGAAAACCGAGGAAGAAGAAGTATAAACTCAAGGATGGCAAGGAGAGGAAGCTGAAAGCGAAACTACTTGGGTTGGCTTTGCCTGGTAAGCACTACTTTACTTGAAGAGTTTTATCTCAAAACCAGATACAGTGGTACCTCCCTTAGTGGACACCTCTGTATTAAGGACAACCTCTCTATTAAGGACAACCTCTCTATTAAGGACACTAGTTTTGGTCCCAAATTGGTTGTTTCCATTCAATTTGACCTCTCTAATCAGGACACCTCTTTGTTTAGGACAGCTCACAGGGCAAAGGAGGCAAGTCTTCCCCCCTGTAACAGGTGGCACCGGTTATCAGGATACCAGTGCAAGAAGTCAAACCTGTAGGCATACATGCATACGGTCTGGTAGCACCTGTTCTGACCTGACCTGAGCAGGTGAACAGGTTCAGTGGCTATCAGTGTTCACCAGTCCAGCCTGCAGGCAACCCGTAGGTAGGCCAGCCTGACCTGACATTAACTTGCTACTTCTCACTCCAGGCTTTGGTAAAAAGATGAAAATGAAGGACAAGAAAAACAAAGACAAAGATGGCAAGAAGAAGAAGAAGAAATTGAAGATCAAGCACGAGAAGGATGAGAAGCTTCGAGAGAAGCTCAAGGAGAAGAAGAGGCTGAAGAAGAAGAAGAAGCTGGCTGCAGCAATGGGTGGGGAGGAGAAGAGCGAGGAGGACTGCGCAGCGGTGAACTGTTTGAAACCCATTGGTAAGCATAGAAATATTTAAAACCCATTGATAAGCATAGAAATATTGAAAACCCATTGCTAAGCATCGATATGTTTAAAACCCATTGGTAAGCATAGAAATGTTTAAAACCCATTGAAAAGCATAGAAATGTTTAAAACCCTTTGAGAAGCATAGAAATGTTTAAACCCATTGATTATTGATAAGCATGGAAGGGGAGGGCCAGTTCAAAAGGCATGTTTGGCCTTTATAGGCATCTGTGTATTAAACAGACTCGCCTGAACAGCTAAATTACGTCGACACTGTAAATGATCGACATTCATTCTAAACAACTTGTTGTATTTCCTTTCGTTTTAGGTGAAGAGGTGAACTGGGTCCAGTGTGACAAGTGTGAGCTTTGGTTCCATCTGCTGTGCGTTGGCCTTGCCGAGAACGAAATCTCAGAGAACGAGGACTACGTCTGCTTCAGCTGTCGATACAAGGAAGATCCGAATGCGCTCCCATTCTCATTGGACCGCATCAAAAAAGAAATCGACGAATGGCCGACGAATTCCCAGAACGGTTCTCTTCAGCGACAAACAAAACCAAAGACTATTTTCGGCGTACAAATTAAAACGGAACCTGTGGATAATATTTTCGATCTGATGATGTCACCGGAGAAGTCGCCAAAACAGAAAGACATGTCGCCAAGTCAGGTGAAGTTGAATTTGGAACAGGTCTTAATGAATAAGGAGAATAAGAAAGCAAAATTAACCGGTGTAAAGGTGACCCCTGGTGAGGCTGCCGGAAAATCTGTTACTCCACCGGTTGAGAGGATGCTGTTCCAGAGCCGGACATCGACTACACCGGACCTTGAGGCTGCTGCAGAAACTGTTATACCGTATTCGGAATTCATTGCACAAAATGTGGAAGGACAAACAAAAGGCAGTGCGTCTGCGTCAGGAAAGGTGGTGAAAACAAAGAAGGTGGAATCTGCCTCGGTGGTGCCACCTAGTGGCACTGCTGACGAAACGGTACCTGAGCCAATGGAGGTCGGAGGTGGCGCTAGTGTTGATACAGAAACGCCTGACGCAGCACCACTTTTAGAAAAAGTGGCCGACTTGGAAAAAGCGCCGGATCACTGGACGCCGGATCTAGCGGTGGATTCTTTGGGCGATCAGGCACCTCAGTTGGAAAAAGTCGAAGAGATACCAACGTCCGAAAACATCATTGAAGAAATCGTGACAGAAGAGGTTGTGGACTTTGCGCCCGATTTGAGTGAGAATGTCGTAGCGGACTTCAGCACAGAAGTGGTAACCAGCGATCCACTGGAGCTAGGTTTAGCGCAGACTAGTGAGGTGACGTCGCTCGATGAAAAAGTGCAAGAAGGCAAGAGTAATGAATAAACGATAGAGCAGAACCTCTCGACGTCACTGATGAGGTTCGATTTCTTAACTAGTATCACAGATAGTTAATCGATTTTAGTCCAATCTGAGAGTGATTTAGTAATTACTTTAAACTATGAAATGTTGGTGAAGCCAAAAGTTGGGAACTTTGCTCATTTTCTAATTCAATTGATGGTATAGTGAATATTGCGTTCGCTGCCGAAATTTAATGGTTAGTGCATTACAGTTTAGATTTTCGTGCTTTTTAAGTTTACGCATTCATGAAAAATGTTAAAATAAAACGCTCGCCAAAATTTCATAGTTTACAGTAGTGGTTTGTGTAAAATCAAAACATTTTACTTCAAAGTAGTAAGTTTTTGGTAAAATAGATTATTGATTCAAGCATTAGTATGAAATAATTCAGGATAGCCCCAGGTTTGAATTTTCTTTGGATGGTTTGAATTTCAAATGATGTGTGAGTGTCTAGTTGGGATGTATTTTGTCTGTGCAGTGAACGGAAGATTGAGGAGTATTATTTAGTGCAGCTGGTGTCAGTCCAGGAGGTACTCTTGCAACATAAAGCTTGAGTTTTAGTTGTCTTCAATGATAGAGATTATTTGGCCTGATTGAGAATTCGCTGCCACTTTTGTGATTATTGCCTATTAGTCTTATTTCGTAAATCACAACGAGGCTGAGGACCGATTTTGGTAAATGGCATTGAATTGTCAAGTCACTCCGAATTAGCTCTTGGTACCTACTCAGTAAATCTTGACTTATTCCAGAAGACCCAATTGTTTATCATTAAATTGGTGTCTATCGTTCTGGTGGTCTTGAATGTCTGAAGGCTGTTGGAGTGTGGTGCAGTGAATTATCAACACCTGTCATCTCTGAGATCCCGGGTTCGATTCCCGGTTGATCCTGTACACTCATGAGAGGGGGCAACTCTTTGATAGCGTAGGTTCCCTCCCTTCAGTATCCTCCTATTTTACATTACATGCATTACAATCACCCAGAATTGTAAATAGAGCTAATAATATCCCAGTTGACGCTCAGCTCGCAAAATAAATTTTTTTTGTCTGATGGGTTAATTATGCTCTGAAGGGCTTTGAGATGATTTCGAGGCCTAAGACGATTTCAAGGCCTAAGAAGTAGAGGCACACAGTTGAGTTCTTGGTAATCATTAGAGTAAGCAAATCGCTATTGTGAGATGTTATGTTGATAGGTAAATATTTGAATGCCATTTGATATTGAGTGCTTATTGATACCCTGTTCCATAGTTAACAAATACAGTAGAACCTCTCTATTAGGGACACCTTCGGGACTGACAAATGTTGTCCTTAATAGAGAGGTGTCCTGATTAGAGAGGTCAATTGAATGACCTAGTGTCCATATTAGAGAGGTTGTCCGTATTAGAGAGGTCCTACTGTAGCACCTTAAATGCTCTGGTTAAAGAGAATGAAGCTTCCAACAGGTATATTCAAATGCAATAAACTGGGGTTTACAATTACTGACACGTGGGGGGTGAAATTGATAGTCAGTGTTTACAGAAGCCCCGTGGTGAATATGGGGGGGGGGCATTAGGCGTGCCACCCCCTTTCGTCAGAGAGCAACGGTTTTCAGGGTACCTCTTCCTTAAAAGCCATTAATTACTTCTAATTATAGCCCTCAGATGCCAAAAAACACCTATTTGAAATCTAACCGAAACCTCCATATTTTTCCTTGATTTAAATTGGCATTCTTGGGGTTTGAAATTGACCTGTTCTAATTATAGAATTGCAAGTTATGCTTGAATCTTGCTGCTTTTGAATATTGTACACAGCCGCGTTATTTATTTGCAGCTGACAAATCTACCCCATTTGTCTGTAATGGACTTGCTCAGATACATTCTAATCTGTAGTTATTTCCTTAAAAAGTGAAAAGTCCATTTGGGACATAGGGGTGTAAGTAGTATCATATTGTGCAATTGAAAGCTTTTTGGCCGGCTTTTCGTCAGATACAGACCTTGCGTCGCATATTATAGTATTAGACTTTAGCGTGTCGTTTAGTGTAAAAATATTGTCAAAAAATGCATTCAGCATCTTCTGTCTTTGTCATGACATACAAGTTTTCAATGTAAATATTTTTCGTTTCTTCAAAGTCGAGAGCGTCGTTTAGAATAAGGGCCTAGAAGTCTACTTCATTTTGTGTTATTAATCTTGGTTCGCTGTTTCTTGTGTAGATAAAAAGAAACGCGGCCATTTTGAAAGCCTTCATATCCATACGTTGTCAGTATGTTTCATATTTATTTGATAAATCACAAGAAGTGATTTGTTTTCAAGGATAGTTATCACTTTTGCTTGGAAAATGAACATAGATGGTTCTGCATTTCAGTGCTGCCCTCTACCAGAAACTTTTGGCCTACGAAAATTGATCAGTGTTAGAAAAAAGGTGTATCAGTATGGGGACTATAAAAATAAACGGTATTCAAATACATCTGATGACTATTTTGATTTAAATAGCATCTGAATGTTTACATGAAGTCGATCTTTGTGTAAGCATGCACAAGATCCTGAAGTGATTTAAAAGGTATTGGCATGTTTACAAGAAGTCAATCTTAATTATATGGGTAGAAATGCTAAGCGCTAAAATCCTAATTATAGCGGTTTCATGCACAAGTCCCTGAATTGACTGATAAGGCACTATTTTGCTTCAGAGGACAAAGTTCCTATTATCGTCAATAAATCGCAATGTCACGTCATCTTATTATATATCCAAATTTTCATTGGAAATAGCGTTGTGATGTTAATGAATGGTGATAATAGGTCTCATGTATCCTGTGACGTTATGCATAAATATTTCAAACTGATTTATTTATATATGTGTATATACATGTATTAGTGTGCAATTGAACCCATGGGTGATATGAGTAAAGACTAGTATTAAAATCCTTTTACTGAAAACCTCATATACATTAACACTAGGCCTTTCTGTACGAAATAAAGTAAAGACCGTCGCTAGTCTTTATTCATATCGCTTGTGATGAATCATAAATCCCTTGTTATCATATGTGCAGGTTTTCATGGAAACAGGGCTGGATTAAGTGTTGTAACTCTTGGCATATTATCTAATATCTTCTGTAGTAAACCTTTTGTAAGTGTACCTCGTGTAAGTGTGACATCATGTCATGTTCTTTGTCTAGTTTTCTTGAGTTTATAAGTAAATAAAAATAGACGTCTTTGTGCCATCATAGCTACTAAGACTGGTGGTGATATCCTTCACAAAAATTTGTGGTTTTTGGAGGTGAAGACAAGTTCCTAACAGCTATCTTTAATGTATAGTTGCACTGAACACCTGGACTTCATCAGTAAACCGGCTACGCTAGTGTTAAACCAACTGTTTGTTGACACTCAGATTTGAGATTCTGATCACCACTGCAGTGGAGATTGGGCTGGATGTGAGTTTCTGATCACCTCTGCAGTTGAGTTTGGGCTGGATGTGAATTTTTGACCACCACTGCAGTGAAGATTGGGCTACATATCGTTAAAGGCCTTGCCTATACCAAAGACCTCTGGATGAAAAAATCTTTCGTATTTCAAAGTGACCATCCAATTTATTGGTCGGCTGTTTTCCGACTTGTCCAACATGAACAATAAACAATAGCAAATCAGAATAAGTGTTTCTCATGCATTATGCTTTAATCACTATCGGTCCTGAGAACCTCATCAATGATACCTGCATATCATAAAATTGCATTGAAATTCTATTGTTTGTTAATCAAAATATTCTTGAAATTTTTGTAAATAGATTACTGACTTCATTTTCATAATCGTTACAAATCTGGTGAATGTGCCGGGATGCTTGTTTTAATTCATTGGATATTTTTGTGGGGACAGTCTTTGTAAGTGTGTGTAGCCTCCTTCGATCACCCCGCAAACCAGTGATATTTACCACTGCAACAAAGATAGCCTTTGTGTTATCGCAGGTGTATGTGACAAGAATTGGGCATTGCTGCGACTTGCGATCAGTATCGAATTGAGCAATCCCGCAGACCAGCAATCTTTTTGTCACTAATATCACAGCAATAATTGTCGCAGGTTGCTGCAACCAACATATTTTAAAATCATTGGTTTGTGGGTTGCTTTTCTTGTGAGGTATACAGATGTTGACACACATTTGAATTATTTGTTGTATTCTGTACATCAACATGGCAGGGATGAAATCATTTGACTTTGATGTCACAGTGGACATGGTTAAAATGACAGTAAACCCAGATGGTGGGAAAAATAGGTGTATCATAAGTTTTATAATCGTTAAATGGTGTTTCCAGTTTAGTTTAGCTTGCATAAGGCACACAAATATATAAAGGGAATTAGAGAGCCAAACAGACCAACTGTCGGGATTTTATCTCTAAAATTCCGAATACTAAAGATGAAATGTACACCAAGTGACTAGTCTTACTCCAGTTATTTGTTTGCCAACGGAGGTGCACTTCAAGAAACAGAAGTTGTCAATTTATAAATGATGCCTGTAGCTGTTTTGTGTAATTAGTCAAGACCAGCATTACAATACATGCATATGATGTAATATTATCTTTTCAATCATTTTCTCTTTAAACTTTGTCATCCCTGTTCGTTATATGCATTTCCAGATGAAATGCATCTGCATATTAAACAAGTAAAAAATAATTGTTTTCTCTCAAACACAAATGCAGCGAAAATAGAAAATATTGTCGCAGAAATGTTCGGTGTTCTTTTCGTTTTGTGTACAGTGATGATGTGTTTCCTTTATTTTAATAAAATCAGCTGGTATAATGGAACTCTGGGCAATCGGTTTTCTTTCCAATTTGATGTCGTTCAGGCTCAAAAACAGGAATACTACTCCTAGCCAAAGGACACCACTGTGACCAGGAAAAAGAGCCTCATAGTCTAGCGGAGGAGCCTTGTAGTCTAGCGGAGGAGCCTTGTAGTCTAGTTGAGGAGCCTCATAGTCTAGCGGGGGCCTTGGCCCATTTGGAGCCACAATGATGACACATTAAGACATTGTCAGAATCATATATCAAGCGTGGCCAATTTGGAGCCACGATGATGACACATTCAGCTATTGTCAGAATCATATATCAAGCTTGGCCCATTTGGAGCCATGGACGACACCTTGAGACACTGTCACAATCGTATATCAAGCTCTATTTTGAGCCACAATGAGGACACATTCAGACATTCGGAGTCATGATGAGGCCAGATTCAGACATTGTCACAATCATATATCAAGCTTGGTCCATTTGGAGCTACGATGATGACACATTAAGACATTGTCAGAATCATATATCAAGCTTGGCCCATTTGGAGCCATGATGTGAACACATTCAGACATTGTCACAATTATATATCAAGCTTGGTCCATTTGGAGCCACAATGATGACACATTTAGACATTGTCACAATCATATATCAAGCTTGGCCCATTTGGAACCACGATGATGACACATTCAGCTATTGTCACAATCATATATCAAGCTTGGTCCATTTGGAGCCACGATGATGACACATTAAGACATTGTCAGAATCATATATCAAGCTTGGTCCATTTGGAGCCATGGATGACACCTTGAGACACTGTCACAATCGTATATCAAGCTCTGCCTATATTTAGCCGTGATGAGGACACATTCAGCCATTGTCAGAATCATATATCAAGATTGGCCCATCTGAAGCCATGATTTGGACACATTCAAAGATTGTCACAATCGTATATCAAGCTTGGCCAATTTGGAGCCACGATGATGACACATTAAGACATTGTCAGAATCATATATCAAGCTTGGTCCATTTGGAGCCACAATGATGACACATTTAGACATTGTCACAATCATATATCAAGCTTGGCCCATTTGGAACCACGATGATGACACATTCAGCTATTGTCACAATCATATATCAAGCTTGGTCCATTTGGAGCCACGATGATGACACATTAAGACATTGTCAGAATCATATATCAAGCTTGGTCCATTTGGAGCCATGGATGACACCTTGAGACACTGTCACAATCGTATATCAAGCTCTGCCTATATTTAGCCGTGATGAGGACACATTCAGCCATTGTCAGAATCATATATCAAGATTGGCCCATCTGAAGCCATGATTTGGACACATTCAAAGATTGTCACAATCGTATATCAAGCTTGGCCAATTTGGAGCCACGATGATGACACATTAAGACATTGTCAGAATCATATATCAAGCTTGGCCCATTTGGAGCCACGATGATGACACATTAAGACATTGTCACAATCATATATCAAGCTTGGCCCATTTGGAGCCATGATGAGGACACATTCAGCCATTGTCACAATCATATATCAAGCTTGGCCAATTTGGAGCCACGATGATGACACATTAAGACATTGTCAGAATCATATATCAAGCTTGGCCCATTTGGAGCCACGATGATGACACATTAAGACATTGTCACAATCATATATCAAGCTTGGCCCATTTGGAGCCATGATGAGGACACATTCAGCCATTGTCAGAATCGTATATCAAGCTTGGGCCATTTGGAGCCATGATGAGGACACATTCAGCCATTGTCAGAATCGTATATCAAGCTTGGCCCATTTGGAGCCATGATGAGGACTCATTCAGCCATTGTCAGAATCGTATATCAAGCTTGGGCCATTTGGAGCCATGATGAGGACACATTCAGACATTGTCACAATCATATATGAAGCTTAGCCCCTTTTCGTGCCATGGATGACACCTAGAAACATTATCACAATCGTATATCAAGCTTGGCCCATTTAGCCATGGAGCCATGATGAGGACTCATTCGGACATTGTCACAAGCATATATCAAGCTTGGCCCATTTGGAGCCATGATAAGGACACATTCGGACATTGTCACAATCATATATCAAGCTTGCCCCATTTGGAGCCACGATGATGAAACATTCAGCTATTGTCAGAATCATATATCAAGCTTGGCCCATTTGGAACCACGATGATTAACACTCAGCTATTGTCAGAATCATATAGTAAGCTTGGCCAATTTGGAGCAACGATTATGACACATTAAGACATTGTCAGAATCATATATCAAGCTTGGCCCATTTGGAGCCATGGACGACACCTTGAGACACTGTCACAATCGTATATCAAGCTCTATTTTGAGCCACAATGAGGACACATTCAGACATTCGGAGTCATGATGAGGCCAGATTCAGACATTGTCACAATCATATATCAAGCTTGGTCCATTTGGAGCTACGATGATGACACATTAAGACATTGTCAGAATCATATATCAAGCTTGGCCCATTTGGAGCCACGATGATGACACATTCAGCTATTGTCAGAATCATATAGTAAGCTTGGCCAATTTGGAGCAACGATTATGACACATTAAGACATTGTCAGAATCATATATCAAGCTTGGCCCATTTGGAGCCATGGACGACACCTTGAGACACTGTCACAATCGTATATCAAGCTCTATTTTGAGCCACAATGAGGACACATTCAGACATTCGGAGTCATGATGAGGCCAGATTCAGACATTGTCACAATCATATATCAAGCTTGGTCCATTTGGAGCCACAATGATGACACATTTAGACATTGTCACAATCATATATCAAGCTTGGTCCATTTGGAGCCACGATGATGACACATTAAGACATTGTCAGAATCATATATCAAGCTTGGTCCATTTGGAGCCATGGATGACACCTTGAGACACTGTCACAATCGTATATCAAGCTCTGCCTATATTTAGCCGTGATGAGGACACATTCAGCCATTGTCAGAATCATATATCAAGATTGGCCCATCTGAAGCCATGATTTGGACACATTCAAAGATTGTCACAATCATATATCAAGCTTGGCCAATTTGGAGCCACGATGATGACACATTAAGACATTGTCAGAATCATATATCAAGCTTGGCCCATTTGGAGCCACGGTGATGACACATTAAGACATTGTCACAATCATATATCAAGCTTGGCCCATTTGGAGCCATGATGAGGACACATTCAGCCATTGTCAGAATCGCATATCAAGCTTGGGCCATTTGGAGCCATGATGAGGACACATTCAGACATTGTCACAATCATATATCAAGCTTGGCCCATATGGAGCCACGATGATGACACATTAAGACATTGTCACAATCATATATGAAGCTTAGCCCCTTTTCGTGCCATGGATGACACCTAGAAACATTATCACAATCGTATATCAAGCTTGGCCCATTTAGCCATGGAGCCATGATGAGGACTCATTCGGACATTGTCACAAGCATATATCAAGCTTGGCCCATTTGGAGCCATGATAAGGACACATTCGGACATTGTCACAATCATATATCAAGCTTGCCCCATTTGGAGCCACGATGATGAAACATTCAGCTATTGTCAGAATCATATATCAAGCTTGGCCCATTTGGAGCCACGATGATTAACACTCAGCTATTGTCAGAATCATATAGTAAGCTTGGCCAATTTGGAGCAACGATTATGACACATTAAGACATTGTCAGAATCATATATCAAGCTTGGCCCATTTGGAGCCATGGACGACACCTTGAGACACTGTCACAATCGTATATCAAGCTCTATTTTGAGCCACAATGAGGACACATTCAGACATTCGGAGTCATGATGAGGCCAGATTCAGACATTGTCACAATCATATATCAAGCTTGGTCCATTTGGAGCTACGATGATGACACATTAAGACATTGTCAGAATCATATATCAAGCTTGGCCCATTTGGAGCCATGATGTGGACACATTCAGACATTGTCACAATCATATATCAAGCTTGGTCCATTTGGAGCCACAATGATGACACATTTAGACATTGTCACAATCATATATCAAGCTTGGACCATTTGGAGCCACAATGATGACACATTAAGACATTGTCAGAATCATATATCAAGCTTGGTCCATTTGGAGCCACAATGATGACACATTTAGACATTGTCACAATCATATATCAAGCTTGGCCCATTTGGAGCCACGATGATGACACATTCAGCTATTGTCACAATCATACATCAAGCTTGGTCCATTTGGAGCCACGATGATGACACATTAAGACATTGTCAGAATCATATATCAAGCTTGGTCCATTTGGAGCAATGGATGACACCTTGAGACACTGTCACAATCGTATATCAAGCTCTATTTTGAGCCACAATGAGGACACATTCAGACATTCGGAGTCATGATGAGGCCAGATTCAGACATTGTCACAATCATATATCAAGCTTGGTCCATTTGGAGCTACGATGATGACACATTAAGACATTGTCAGAATCATATATCAAGCTTGGCCCATTTGGAGCCATGATGTGAACACATTCAGACATTGTCACAATTATATATCAAGCTTGGTCCATTTGGAGCCACAATGATGACACATTTAGACATTGTCACAATCATATATCAAGCTTGGCCCATTTGGAACCACGATGATGACACATTCAGCTATTGTCACAATCATATATCAAGCTTGGTCCATTTGGAGCCACGATGATGACACATTAAGACATTGTCAGAATCATATATCAAGCTTGGTCCATTTGGAGCCATGGATGACACCTTGAGACACTGTCACAATCGTATATCAAGCTCTGCCTATATTTAGCCGTGATGAGGACACATTCAGCCATTGTCAGAATCATATATCAAGATTGGCCCATCTGAAGCCATGATTTGGACACATTCAAAGATTGTCACAATCGTATATCAAGCTTGGCCAATTTGGAGCCACGATGATGACACATTAAGACATTGTCAGAATCATATATCAAGCTTGGTCCATTTGGAGCCACAATGATGACACATTTAGACATTGTCACAATCATATATCAAGCTTGGCCCATTTGGAACCACGATGATGACACATTCAGCTATTGTCACAATCATATATCAAGCTTGGTCCATTTGGAGCCACGATGATGACACATTAAGACATTGTCAGAATCATATATCAAGCTTGGTCCATTTGGAGCCATGGATGACACCTTGAGACACTGTCACAATCGTATATCAAGCTCTGCCTATATTTAGCCGTGATGAGGACACATTCAGCCATTGTCAGAATCATATATCAAGATTGGCCCATCTGAAGCCATGATTTGGACACATTCAAAGATTGTCACAATCGTATATCAAGCTTGGCCAATTTGGAGCCACGATGATGACACATTAAGACATTGTCAGAATCATATATCAAGCTTGGCCCATTTGGAGCCACGATGATGACACATTAAGACATTGTCACAATCATATATCAAGCTTGGCCCATTTGGAGCCATGATGAGGACACATTCAGCCATTGTCACAATCATATATCAAGCTTGGCCAATTTGGAGCCACGATGATGACACATTAAGACATTGTCAGAATCATATATCAAGCTTGGCCCATTTGGAGCCACGATGATGACACATTAAGACATTGTCACAATCATATATCAAGCTTGGCCCATTTGGAGCCATGATGAGGACACATTCAGCCATTGTCAGAATCGTATATCAAGCTTGGGCCATTTGGAGCCATGATGAGGACACATTCAGCCATTGTCAGAATCGTATATCAAGCTTGGCCCATTTGGAGCCATGATGAGGACTCATTCAGCCATTGTCAGAATCGTATATCAAGCTTGGGCCATTTGGAGCCATGATGAGGACACATTCAGACATTGTCACAATCATATATGAAGCTTAGCCCCTTTTCGTGCCATGGATGACACCTAGAAACATTATCACAATCGTATATCAAGCTTGGCCCATTTAGCCATGGAGCCATGATGAGGACTCATTCGGACATTGTCACAAGCATATATCAAGCTTGGCCCATTTGGAGCCATGATAAGGACACATTCGGACATTGTCACAATCATATATCAAGCTTGCCCCATTTGGAGCCACGATGATGAAACATTCAGCTATTGTCAGAATCATATATCAAGCTTGGCCCATTTGGAACCACGATGATTAACACTCAGCTATTGTCAGAATCATATAGTAAGCTTGGCCAATTTGGAGCAACGATTATGACACATTAAGACATTGTCAGAATCATATATCAAGCTTGGCCCATTTGGAGCCATGGACGACACCTTGAGACACTGTCACAATCGTATATCAAGCTCTATTTTGAGCCACAATGAGGACACATTCAGACATTCGGAGTCATGATGAGGCCAGATTCAGACATTGTCACAATCATATATCAAGCTTGGTCCATTTGGAGCTACGATGATGACACATTAAGACATTGTCAGAATCATATATCAAGCTTGGCCCATTTGGAGCCACGATGATGACACATTCAGCTATTGTCAGAATCATATAGTAAGCTTGGCCAATTTGGAGCAACGATTATGACACATTAAGACATTGTCAGAATCATATATCAAGCTTGGCCCATTTGGAGCCATGGACGACACCTTGAGACACTGTCACAATCGTATATCAAGCTCTATTTTGAGCCACAATGAGGACACATTCAGACATTCGGAGTCATGATGAGGCCAGATTCAGACATTGTCACAATCATATATCAAGCTTGGTCCATTTGGAGCCACAATGATGACACATTTAGACATTGTCACAATCATATATCAAGCTTGGTCCATTTGGAGCCACGATGATGACACATTAAGACATTGTCAGAATCATATATCAAGCTTGGTCCATTTGGAGCCATGGATGACACCTTGAGACACTGTCACAATCGTATATCAAGCTCTGCCTATATTTAGCCGTGATGAGGACACATTCAGCCATTGTCAGAATCATATATCAAGATTGGCCCATCTGAAGCCATGATTTGGACACATTCAAAGATTGTCACAATCATATATCAAGCTTGGCCAATTTGGAGCCACGATGATGACACATTAAGACATTGTCAGAATCATATATCAAGCTTGGCCCATTTGGAGCCACGGTGATGACACATTAAGACATTGTCACAATCATATATCAAGCTTGGCCCATTTGGAGCCATGATGAGGACACATTCAGCCATTGTCAGAATCGCATATCAAGCTTGGGCCATTTGGAGCCATGATGAGGACACATTCAGACATTGTCACAATCATATATCAAGCTTGGCCCATATGGAGCCACGATGATGACACATTAAGACATTGTCACAATCATATATGAAGCTTAGCCCCTTTTCGTGCCATGGATGACACCTAGAAACATTATCACAATCGTATATCAAGCTTGGCCCATTTAGCCATGGAGCCATGATGAGGACTCATTCGGACATTGTCACAAGCATATATCAAGCTTGGCCCATTTGGAGCCATGATAAGGACACATTCGGACATTGTCACAATCATATATCAAGCTTGCCCCATTTGGAGCCACGATGATGAAACATTCAGCTATTGTCAGAATCATATATCAAGCTTGGCCCATTTGGAGCCACGATGATTAACACTCAGCTATTGTCAGAATCATATAGTAAGCTTGGCCAATTTGGAGCAACGATTATGACACATTAAGACATTGTCAGAATCATATATCAAGCTTGGCCCATTTGGAGCCATGGACGACACCTTGAGACACTGTCACAATCGTATATCAAGCTCTATTTTGAGCCACAATGAGGACACATTCAGACATTCGGAGTCATGATGAGGCCAGATTCAGACATTGTCACAATCATATATCAAGCTTGGTCCATTTGGAGCTACGATGATGACACATTAAGACATTGTCAGAATCATATATCAAGCTTGGCCCATTTGGAGCCATGATGTGGACACATTCAGACATTGTCACAATCATATATCAAGCTTGGTCCATTTGGAGCCACAATGATGACACATTTAGACATTGTCACAATCATATATCAAGCTTGGACCATTTGGAGCCACAATGATGACACATTAAGACATTGTCAGAATCATATATCAAGCTTGGTCCATTTGGAGCCACAATGATGACACATTTAGACATTGTCACAATCATATATCAAGCTTGGCCCATTTGGAGCCACGATGATGACACATTCAGCTATTGTCACAATCATACATCAAGCTTGGTCCATTTGGAGCCACGATGATGACACATTAAGACATTGTCAGAATCATATATCAAGCTTGGTCCATTTGGAGCAATGGATGACACCTTGAGACACTGTCACAATCGTATATCAAGCTCTGCCTATATTTAGCCGTGATGAGGACACATTCAGCCATTGTCAGAATCATATATCAAGATTGGCCCATCTGAAGCCATGATTTGGACACATTCAAAGATTGTCACAATCATATATCAAGCTTGGCCAATTTGGAGCCACGATGATGACACATTAAGACATTGTCAGAATCATATATCAAGCTTTGCCCATTTGGAGCCACGATGATGACACATTAAGACATTGTCACAATCATATATCAAGCTTGGCCCATTTGGAGCCATGATGAGGACACATTCAGCCATTGTCAGAATCGTATATCAAGCTTGGGCCATTTGGAGCCATGATGAGGACACATCCAGCCATTGTCAGAATCGTATATCAAGCTTGGCCCATTTGGAGCCATGATGAGGACTCATTCAGCCATTGTCAGAATCGTATATCAAGCTTGGGCCATTTGGAGCCATGATGAGGACACATTCAGACATTGTCACAATCATATATCAAGCTTGGCCCATATGGAGCCACGATGATGACACATTAAGACATTGTCACAATCATATATGAAGCTTAGCCCCTTTTCGTGCCATGGATGACACCTAGAAACATTATCACAATCGTATATCAAGCTTGGCCCATTTAGCCATGGAGCCATGATGAGGACTCATTCGGACATTGTCACAAGCATATATCAAGCTTGGCCCATTTGGAGCCATGATAAGGACACATTCGGACATTGTCACAATCGTATATCAAGCTTGGCCCATTTCGAGCCATGATGAGGACACATTCAGACGGATGATATGAATAAAGACTAGCAAATTCTTTTATCTAAAACTCCATGTACATTTACAGTAGGCCTTTCTGTACAAAATTGAAGTACACTGTAAAAGCATTTGCTAGACTTTATTCATATCAAACCTTGTCACAATCGTATATCAAGCTCAGCTCATTCGGGGTCATGATGATGACACATTCAGACATTGTCCCAAGAGTAAAACCAATAGGATTTCCCAGTTAGCATACCACACAAGTGATTAAACTGTGGTGAGGAAACTAACAATACCGAAAGTCAAGGGGGTTTCTGGGCAACGAGGAGCATAATAACAACATCTACTGTTCCTTTGCTTTAACATACACCAGCGTGAACTGACACGGGTAGGAGACTGGGGTCTAGCATATGCACAGGTACAAGGGGAGGGGGTACTGAAAAATGTTGCATATCTAGTAAATGAATTGCCCCCCCCCCCCCCCATCTGATTCAGTCTCGAACATGATATTTATTGACAAAACTTTTTGATGAGACTAACAAGTAATTCGTATGCTACTGTCCACAGGCACTGGCCCACATAACATATCATAACCAGGTCATTTGGAGCAGATGTCCTCCTGTGTGACTGTTGTCAGGAGAACCCTATGCAAACTAGAAATGTGAAATTTGTTTACAGCAAATTGGATGTCCAGCAGTGAGGACAGGTCTTATAGTGTGAAAGACATCAATACCCCAATCAAAGGCAAGATGTACATTGCATTGCATACCTAACCACTTTTCTCCCTCTGACCTTATAAAACTGATCCTGTCTGAGGACATCGTCCATGGGGGTAATTCTCACAAAACTCCAATCCAAGGCAAGGGTTTGTCTTGAGGGTTTCAACCATTCACTCACCGACACCTGACACTAACTCTTGCAACTTGACACTTCCATGTCGATTGTGTCACATCAACGATACACAATAGAAGAATAGATTTCAAGAAAGGGACTGGATAATGTGACAACAAACTTTATTCAAAACAAATATATTTGATACAAATATAAGCCAAGTCTGTGTAACCTCATAACTCCTTTCAGACCACCAGTTACCAGTCAAGAACTACTGCCACTTTGGGCGGTTACCTCCCGATTGGAACCTCACCTTGGTAGCAAGCCTCTTGGAATCGAAGTTCACAAGTCGACTGGGTCTGATAGTGCCTAAGTAATTCCCAGGGCACGCCAATTGAAAAGCAGGGGGACAATGCATGATTTAAACCCACATTTCTTAATCTGCCATTCAAGTCCTGGCAGTTTGATTTATTCCCATGTTTTCTAATCAGTGATTCTGTCCTAGCAGTTTGATTTATTCCCATGTTTTCTAATCAGTGATTCTGGTCCTGGCAATTAAAATTCACATACATCATGAAATATGTTAAACAATTTGCATATCTTTCTGACATTAAGTCGTGTCCATTTCAACCTTGACCTCGGACGTTTCATCGTCTGAAATCAAAAAGAAGTTAAAGAGTCAGCAGATCGCAATCAAAACCATTCCAAAAACTGTTTACCTGCAAGACACCAGTGAGATTTAATCAAACATGCGTGCCAAAACATTACCACATGAAATGCATCCAGCATTTAAATCGGCCGTTCAAGGGACAAACTTCTCGGTGCTGAAAGCCACACAGCCAATTATTATTTTATTATTAAAAACATTTTTATAGCGCTTAACGTTGTTAAAACTTCTAAGCGCTTTACAATTTATAATAAAACAATAAAACATTAATATATGATGGAATAAAAGTCATTACTAAAGAAAACGTGCAAGTGGGATTTAAAAGAAGTTCTTAAAAATACGAGTTTTTAGTGCAGTTTTAAAACGACCCAGGGTACTCTGGCCACGAACACTATTTGGCAGCTCATTCCATAGCTTTGACTAGCACTTCAGCATAAAATTCTGACAATACTAGTATCTGTGTATCAACAAAGGTAGTGCCATTGGCTAATGCAAACATTTTACTATCTATTGACTTAACGAGCCTCATGGCCTAGTGGTTTACACTGCTGGCCACCACGCAATAGGGCCCGGGTTCGATCCCGGGGAGAACCCAGGATCGTATGTCTGGATGAACAGGCGTGGCTTTCAAGGAACTAAAATTCCTGGCTCTTCACAGTCCTTCGAGTGAGACTCAAAACCGAGGTTCCTTGTACCTGGTGTCTATGCCAGGGCAAGCTAAGACCCCACCAAGTGAGAAACATGAGTAGCTTGCGTGGACTCTATATCTCTCTCGCCAAAGTCGGACCACTAGGCCAAAAAACCCAATTGGCGCCTAACCGTAGTGGCACGCAGGATACGCTCATCCCGCCTTGGAGGAGGATTACTCCTAGGAGAATGACCCCTCCAAGTGCAGAGCGAACGCTGAAGAAGAAGAAGAAGAACTATCTATTGACTTCAGGTTTCCTTTGACTACCCTTTTCGCTTTCCTTGGGGTGACTAAATGTTACTTCAAGCATAGTATATGCTGTTCAGTTATGAATTCAATTCTCAAACTTGTTCACACCTCGGGCCTCCCTTGCCACTTATGTACACTCAAGTGGCTTGGGGGCGCCACTGCAAGAACTGGTTGTAGAACAGACCTTGGGTCGAAACTCACCTCCGTCAAGTATACTCTGCATTTCGTGAATAGCAGCAATCAAAACATGGAACTGTTTTCTTCTCATCTCAAGCTACAAGTAACAAGAAATCAATTCATTACATGCAGATAGTTTTATTTCAACCCTTTCACCTTTCGGTATCATAGTGCGTATAATCCGTATCACCAAGTATATATTAATCCATACTTGGTATCACTTTGGTATAACTTCCACCTCGGTAATGCTGCCAGCAATACTGAGTCCCTCGCCAAGTGATAATGAGCACATTTGCCAAAATGTAGAACATTTCAGTAGTTCAGTGACTAACCTTTTCTTCCAGCGACTGTTTCGTTGCTTTAAAACTTTCCATCTCTTTATCAAGTTCTTCCAATTGCCTGCAAACACAGAAATTAACATTTGGTGCCGCACCATTGATGAAGAATACAGCATGCATTTACTCATCAGCTAATGGTTACTCATAAAGCATTGCTATACACAAAGTGTAGCCACTGCTTTTGCTCATCCAGTCCGATGATATCGGGAACTGTCTTTTGGTGACTCATCCAAAAAACTACTGGATATTTTGCATTGAAACTTATGCAGTGTCCCAAGAAGATTACAAGGGCTAACCATGAGAAGTTGTATAGAAATCCAGTACATATGGCAGCGTGGCAGCCATTGAAAGTGAGGTCCACCATTATGATCATTTACACACAAAGTATACACAAAGTGTACACTACAGTAGAACCTATCTATTAAGGACACCTTCGGGACTGGCAAGTGCTGTCCTTAATAGAGAGGTGTCCTGATAAGAGAGGTCAAATTGAATAGAAACTACCAATTTGTGACCAAAACTAGTGTCCTTAATAGAGAGGTTGTCCTCAATAGAGGTGTCTGCTAAGGGAGGTTCCACTGTACATGTACATTCAGCATAATAAGATCAATTTGGGTGAGGTGCACCACGATACATAGATAAATGGCATATTCAGGGATATGCGGGAGGCTAGGGACGGAGTCCTTCTGATAGTTTAGAATGCGTAACTAGCAGCTAACCTCATTGTATCTTGTCTGTCTGGATGCTGCTGGATCATCTTGGCCAGAGCGTCATATTCTTGTCGGTTCTTTCTTATTCTCTTCGCCTGCTGAAGTTCCGTTTTGCATTCGTTTATTTTATCAAAGGCTTCTTTTATACTCTTTTCTGAAATAATGAAATAAAACAGTTATACAAGCCAAGTTGGCCAAAAGAAAGAAAATTATAATTTCAACAGTACTACATATTATGACATCAAACTCTTCAAGTTTTAAAAGTTTAACATATGGTGTAAGACCTCTGTAATTTTCATCTGGCTTATTGGTCAAATCCAGCAATAGTTTGGCAAGATGCACGTCTGAGGCAGTAGGAGACCAAGGTTAACGCCATTGTTGGCCTGACATCCTTACCAATTTGGTTATTGAGTTGTTCGTATGTCTTCTGTTCCGTGAGATTCATCTCATAGACAGAGAGCGTCTTCTCCATGGCCGTGTCACATTGAGCTAATATCATCATCATCTTCTGGAATGTGGCGTAGCTAAAACATCACAGGAGAACCGGTGTTAATGTAATACCAATGCATTCCCAAACTGTTTTGATTGTGTTGAGCGATATTTTTAAAATGCTGCCAGAAATGCTATGTAGCTAGAGGGGGCAGGGGTTAATGCAACCCCCCCCCCCCCAGGTGTCACCAACACTTTTGTCTGTTCCAGAGACAGCCTTGTGTCTGCATCATTGAAGGTTAGAGTCCCAAAGGTAGGTCATTCCAATAAGGCCAGCTGGTTAACCGCCACCAGGTAAAAAATACAGGATAAAAACTGCCTTCTCGCCAGGCGCCTGGCTTTAGAGATCAATAGGAGTTTGGAAGTAAAGAAATGTCTCATAAGGCAAATTTGGCTGAACTTTTCATTAGAAGTGACACTATGATAAACAAGCTTTATTCCAAGCCAAAATTGGAAAACGTTTTTGTGATGTCACAGACAGCATCCTCATACAAAATACATTCGTCAAGGCACTTGGGGCGCCAGCCCACTCCCTGTAAAGGGTGGAGTCATATTCAATTGTTGAAAAACTGTTTGTGAGAGGATTGCAAACCGAGTGCCCAAAGCTATTTTGGCAAGAATACTGCTTCAATTACCTCTCCTCATCCGATTCTGTAGCCTGGCACCATTTAATAAACATCTTCAGGAGCGATCCAATTCTTCTGTCATCACCACCTCCATCACCTTCTATCAGAAGGCGCCGTCGAATAATATCGTCTGCAAGAAAATCTTATTTTATTTGCGATCAATTGGCCCAAAATTTTTTTCTCTTTTTAATTCTAGTAATAATTGACTAATAGGAAGCAAAAAAAACCTGTGTTTGTTCCCAACAGCAGATTTCCAAAAACACCAGCCAATGAAACAGTAAAAAAGTCGCAACTAAAAACACTCCGGCTAAAACTACCAACTCTTGAAATGAAACTCTTGTTCTATTATTACTTGCGTAACGTAATGACGGATGGCCTCAGGAAAGCCAATAGAGCCATGTCATTTGTGTTTTGACACCGTGACATCTTCTGGCAGTCTGGCACTCCCCATAGCTCATGTCATGATATTGCATGTACAACAAGATAAAGTTGAACGATGAAGGAAGGAGTCTGGTCCAAGCGTTTGACATTGTCCATTTATCAAAATATAAAGCAACCGTTAAGACTAATGATGAACAAATGACGACGGTGGTGCCGATGGCCAGCCTCCCTGGCTGTGACCTGCTGTCAGTGGCTCAACCACCTGCCACCACTCTCATCGAGTCATGTACTTCACCATGTCAGGCCAGGGCAGGGCTAGGCCAGGCAAAAACAAAATCACTTTCAAAAACACAAAGAAAAATGACTGAAGGACAGAGTATTCTATTCAAATGAAGTGTTGATTTGATACATCTTGACCTGAAGATCATGAATATACAAAAACCGGCTTTTTATTTGCCGTAGTTAGTCTGTTTTTGTTCTTTGAAAAGCATTTTTCTTACCATCAGAAACACTAGCCATGCTAAAATTCTGTGTCGCTAACAACAGTACCAATTGTACTCGACAAATTTACATGGGAAATTTTGAAAGAATAGTTTCAAGGTATCCTTTATAAAACCAATTAATAACTCATTTGAATGCAAAACTTCTTTATATACACATTTAACGGCTTATATAGGAATAAAACGTACATTTGTCAAATATTGCTATTGTTACAAGCAAAATTTGAAAGGGCTTCACGGAAATTCCCGACTTTTGACGTCACTTTCGGGAATCTCCGACGAGGCAAAAAGCACCAACAAGAAATGCAAAATGGCGACGCTGGGTGACAGTCAGTCGCTATTTGCAGACAAACCATGGACTGTCTGGGAAGAATTGATAGAAAGTAATCCTAGAAATGGTTAGTTGAATAGTTTCTCAAGTAATATGAAAAATATTAGCGGTCATCGCTGCCAACAAATGCCTAATTTCCTTGTTCGAATACGGGTGTCTCACAGGTGCACCTTCGCCGTTCGGACATGCTGCATAAATCAAAGTCAGTTGATTGTCAGGTTCATATCGCATTCTGTTTTGTTTATCTGCAGAAGAGAAGCCCTTGGTGTCTGATGTGCCCGTAAAAAGTGACAGTGCTAGTGACAGCATGAAGCTTCGTAAAGAAGGTGCGTATTGCAGTCAAAATACATTGACATTTGCAAGAACGGTATTTGTTTTGAACTGACATGCCCTGGCCTGGCCCGCAAAAAATGAAAAATGAAAGTAAACCTTGAACACTCCCTGTGACACACTGCAGGTTGGCATCATGTCAAGAGATTTGCGTGACGTTTCCCCTGTTTGAAAAGGATGGTGGTTTTAAGATCACCATATGAAAAGAACGAAGGATTATGCACTTATTTCTGTTGAGTAAATTTGCGAGTGAAGTGAAGACAGCAACATGCCAGACTTAAGTCTGAGAAACCGCCGCTGACACTGAGTGTTGTTCGACTGGTGAACTCTGTTGTTTAATCTTTGCAAGGGTATTGGTAATGTCTTGGCATTGTACCGGGTATTACATATTTAGTAATCATCGCTCTTGTTGTAAAGATTTTCTACCATTGACTGTAATTTATCAATATTCTTATAAATTTTAGGTCTGCTGGTGTGGTCCTGTTGAAAATCTTGGCATCCATGGATTGTCATGAATCATGACTGTTGGTTGGATTGTGACTTCCAAAATGATTGTCCTTTATTATCAACTATGACTTGTGTAGTTGTGATTTGAAGGTTTCCAACGTTGTCATTTAGGAAGGTGTATTACCATATAAGAATCAAACTTCCCTAAAGCATTTGATAACGAGTTGCATTGTCCCGTTGAACTTCACCGAGTCTGAGATACATTAATTCCAGGGTGGCCCCAGGCGGACCGCCAAGTTTCATTGCCACGATGATTTGACCTGGGTGGCTAATTTCGAGGCGTTCTCCCATGTCTGACTTCATAGAAAATGCCCTACACCTGGCACCCCTCTCTGTAGGCTGTTGAACGCTATCTTGGTCCGTTGTTACAATACGTCCTAGAAATTATGTTTACTTCTTTTGCTCTGTGGACAGTTGTTGGTTCGTCTGCAGTTGGGTTCCCATATTCAGTTGCTGTTGAATTCATTCAGAGTTTGTATGTTTCAGTTCATGTCTGCAAGTTGTTGAAAGATGCTGTTTAGGTCCAGCGTGATAATGAACACTGCCTTCTTCTGCTCAACCTGCCTGAACTATAACTGCAGTACTGGGGCGGAGATGAAGCGTCCTGTCGTTCCGAGGTCCTGCTGTGTTCCCCACAATATTTCCTCAAGACCAGTGTCTGTAGGCCAGAATTTCTGTCGTAAATCCTAGTGCAGGGGACAGTCCTATAGGATGGGCACTGGTGTCTGCACTGCTGTCTGGCATTGGTATTCTACTGGGTCCCTGTAATGAACACTGATATCGGACTCGGTGACTGTCATAAGGCAACCATCTCCAGTATATTTCAATCACAGGGGTCTGAAGAATGAAGGTCTGTCGGTAAAATGGATGTCAAAAGTAGCAACAAAGTGAGCCCTACTGATAAAAATACATATAAAGTAGGCAGCTCAGTACAATACGGCGTGATTTTTCCAGACCTCGGTTGGTATCAAAAAGAAAATGAATGAAACGGGCCCAAATGGATGCATGAGTCATTACCATGGAATTCCACAGATAAGTTGTGATTCGAGATGAGTCTTTGAGGAATTGTCTATTCATATGATCATTCCATGGATGGAATATCTTTTGAGATGAAAGTGTTTTAGGAGTTTTGTCTAACCGGATGACAATGCCAGAGATAGATTGTCTTCAGAGATGAGTTTTCGAGGAATTCGTTAGTCTCTTCAGATGATTGAGACATTGGCAGATTGTCTGATGAGCTAAAGGTGTTTTTGAGGAGTTTGTCTTTTTCAGATGATTAACCATGGATGGATGGATTGTCTTTTGAGATGGAAGTGTCTTCAAACAGTTTTTCATCAGATGATTGAGTCCTGGGTGGATGGTCTTTCAGTTGAAAGCGTCTTCGAAGAGTTTGCCTTTTGATTAACGAGCCATGAATGGATGGTGGAAGTATCTTTGAAAACTTTGTCTTGAGATGATGGAACCATGGATGGATTGTCTTTTGAGATGAAAGTGTCCTCCAAGAGTTTGTGTGGAGTTGATCGCGCTGTGGATAGATTGTTTTCTGAGATGAAAGTGTCTTCGATTTTCATCGAGAAGGACTGTGTCCTTGGATAGGATGTCTTTTGAGATGGACTGTGTCCTTGGATAGGATGTCTTTTGAGGTGGACTGTGTCCTTGGATAGGATGTCTTTTGAGATGGACTGTGTCCTTGGATAGGATGTCTTTTGAGATGGACTGTGTCCTTAGATAAGATGTCTTTTGAGATGGATTGTGTCCTTGGATAGGATGTCTTTTGAGATTGATTGTGTCCTTGGATAGATTGTCTTTGAGATGGATTGCGCCTTGGATCAGTTGTCTTTGAGATAGATTGCGTCCTTGGATAGGTTGTCTTTGAGATGGATTGCGTCCTTGGATAGGTTGTCTTTTGAGATTGATTGTGTCCTTGGATAGGTTGTCTTTGAGATGGATTGCGTCCTTGAATCGGTTGTCTTTTGAGATGGGTCATGTCCTTGGATAGATTGTCTTTTGAGATTGATTGTGTCCTTGGATAGGTTGTCTTTTGAGATTGATTGTGTCCTTGGATAGGTTGTCTTTTGAGATTGATTGTGTCCTTGGATAGGTTGTCTTTTGAGATTGATTGTGTCCTTGGATAGGTTGTCTTTGAGATGGATTGCGTCCTTGGATAGGTTGTCTTTTGAGATTGATTGTGTCCTTGGATAGGTTGTCTTTGAGATGGATCATGTCCTTGGATCAGTTGTCTTTGAGATAGATTGCGTCCTTGGATAGATTGTCTTTGAGATGGATCATGTCCTTGGATAGGTTGTCTTTTGAAATTGATTGTGTCCTTGGATAGGTTGTCTTTTGAGATGAACTGTGTCCTTGGATAGATTGTCTTTGAGACGGATCATGTCCTTGGATAGGTTGCCTTTGAGATGGATTGCGTCCTTGGATAGGTTGTCTTTTGAGGTTGATTGTGTCCTTGGATAGGTTGTCTTTTGAGATGAACTGTGTCCTTGGATAGATTGTCTTTGAGACGGATTGCGCCTTGGATCAGTTGTCTTTGAGATAGATTGCGTCCTTGGATAGGTTGTCTTTGAGATGGATTGCGTCCTTGGGTAGGTTGTCTTTTGAGATTGATTGTGTCCTTGGATAGGTTGTCTTTGAGATGGATTGCGTCCTTGAATCGGTTGTCTTTTGAGATGGGTCATGTCCTTGGATAGATTGTCTTTTGAGATTGATTGTGTCCTTGGATAGGTTGTCTTTTGAGATTGATTGTGTCCTTGGATAGGTTGTCTTTTGAGATTGATTGTGTCCTTGGATAGGTTGTCTTTTGAGATTGATCGTGTCCTTGGATAGGTTGTCTTTGAGATGGATTGCGTCCTTGGATAGGTTGTCTTTTGAGATTGAATGTGTCTTTGGATAGGTTGTCTTTGAGATGGATCATGTCCTTGGATAGATTGTCTTTGAGATGGATCATGTCCTTGGATAGGTTGTCTTTTGAAATTGATTATGTCCTTGGATAGATTGTCTTTGAGATGGATCATGTCCTTGGATAGATTGTCTTTGAGATGGATCATGTCCTTGGATAGGTTGTCTTTGAGATGGATTGCGTCCTTTGATAGGTTGTCTTTGAGATGGATTGCGTCCTTTGATCGGTTGTCTTTTGAGATGGTCATGTCCTTGGATAGGTTGTCTTTTGAAATTGATTGTGTCCTTGGATAGATTGTCTTTTGAGAAAGATTGCGTCCTTGGATATATTGTCTTTGAGATGGATTGCGTCCTTGGATAGGTTGTCTTTTGAGATGGATTGTGTCCTTGGATAGGTTGTCTTTGAGATGGATTGCGTCCTTTGATCGGTTGTCTTTTGAGATGGTCATGTCCTTGGATAGATTGTCTTTTGAGATTGATTGTGTCCTTGGATAGGTTGTCTTTGAGATGGATTGCGTCCTTGGATAGGTTGTCTTTTGAGATTGATTATGTCCTTGGATAGGTTGTCTTTTGAGATGGATCATGTCCTTGGATATATTGTCTTTGAGATGGATTGCTTCCTTGGATAGGTTGTCTTTTGAGATTGATTGTGTCCTTGGATAGGTTGTCTTTTGAGATTGATTGTGTCCTTGGATAGGTTGTCTTTGAGATAGATTGCGTCCTTGGATAGGTTGTCTTTTGAGATGGACTGTGTCCTTGGATAGATTGTCTTTGAGATGGATCATGTCCTTGGATAGGTTGTCATTTGAGATGGATTGTGTCCTTGGATAGATATGGGCGGTTATTTCCGCATAAATAGAGGTTGTCTCAAATAGACATTTTATGTCGTGTTATGACTCGAATAGACGTTTGGTGGCGCTTTTCAAATAGACATACACTCAAATAGCTGTTTGGTGGCGCTCGTATCTCAAATAAACATATATTGTCGTGTTTTCTGATTTTTGTGTATAACTCAAATAGACGTTTGGTGGCGCTTTTCAAATAGACATAAACCGCACTTACACCACCTGAAAATGGACCACCAATCTTGGTTCGGGAACCAATGCCGCACCATCGAAAATCCACCAAGCGCTTACACCAGCGCTGTAGCTAGTTATAAAATCCGGCTACAGATGGCGCGCAAACAATAAGCAGAACGCAGAAAGCCTAGGCAGAAAGCGCCATTTCGAAAGCGCCGTCTGGAGCCGAACCATCTAACTAGCTAATTGCCGATCCATTTGTGCTTACACCACGACAAAGCCGAGCTTTTAACAAGCCGGGCGAATTTGGACCATCAAGCTTGGTGGGACAAATTCGCTCTGCAATTTGTATCGGCAATGGATTGCCGAACCAATTTGTCGCGGCAATGTGGTGGTGTAAGTGCAATTGGTCCACCAATATTTCGTGGTGTAAGCGCAGCTATACACTCAAATAGACGTTTGGTGGCGCTCGTATGTCAAATAAACATATATTGTCGTGTTTTCTGATTTTTGTGTATTACTCAAATAGACGTTTGGTGGCGCTTTTCCGCAAAAATGGAAGTTCCCCAAATAGAAGTCTTTTGAGATGGATGGTGTCTTTGAATTTAGCTGTTTTTAGCTCACCTCTTAGCAGAGGTGAGCTTATCCCATACCGTGGCGTCCGTCGTCCGTCGTCGTCGTCGTCGTCGTCGTCGTCGTCGTCGTCGTCGTCGTCGTCGTCGTCGTCGTCGTCCGTCGTCCGTTAGCAGGGCACGTTTCGTAACTGTTAGAGCTATTGAGTTGAAACTTGGTACACATGTACCCTTATGTAATGACACCTTGGAGACCAAGTTTCGGTCCGATTCGTTTCATGGTTTGGCCACCAGGGGGCCAAACGTTAAAAGTGAAAATATGTTATATCTCCCTTAATAGTAGTCGGGAAATTTTGAAAAAAATATGGTAGGTACTTCTAGCAAAGGTGCATCATATATCCTCCGGGTTTTTGATTTGACCTCCTTTTCAAGGTCACAGAGGTGAAATAGTGTAAATTGGCCGTTAGGATGTAATGGTGGCACGTTTCTAAACTGCAATGACTATTGATACCAAATTTGGTACACATTTACCCCTTAGTCAGGTGATCTCAGGGACCGAAGTTTGGTCCAATATGATTCACCACTTGACCACCAGGGGGCAAAATCCAAAAACCTTAAAAATGTGATTATTCCTTAACTTCTTGCCCGATTGCCACCAATTTGATATCATGGGTACATCTCACCACCATACAGTATATGTCACACAGGTTTTTAATTTGACCTTCTTGTCAAGGTCACAGAGGTCAAATGGCGTAAATTCGCCGTCAGGCCGTAACTTTGGCACGTTTCTTAACTGCAATGACTATTGATCACAAATTAAGTACACATGTACCCCTTGGTCAGGTGATATTAGGTACCGAAGTTTGGTGCGATCTGATTTGCCGTTTGGCCTCCAGGGAGGGGGCCAAATCCTAAATTCTTCAAAATGCCATTATTCCTAGTAATGACTTGCCTGATTGGCACCAATTTTATATCATAGGTACATCTAATTCTAACAACCATTCAATGTGTCACCCGGGTCTTCTTTGATTTGACCTACTTTTCAAGGTCACAGAGGTCGAATGTACTGTAAATTGGCCATTTTGGGGAAATTGTAATTGCTTGGACCGACATCAAACCTAACACTACATGACACAATACCATGCCCTTTATCCATCTTTCCTCCACATGAGGTGAGCACAATGGCCCTGGCCATTTTTTTCTGATTGTATCCTTGGATGGGTTGTCTTTTAACAGTGTCCTTATGGATAGATTGTTTTGAGACGTTCATCTTCTGAGGTTGTGTGTCCTCATGACTGCTTTTACAATGGAGGAGACGATTTGATTTTTATCAATGCAGTATATATTGAACAATCGGTCCAAATACAATTTACTAACTATTTGCAGGCCATGTCTTCACATTCTAGGTAGAAATTTTTTAAATCTTGCTCTTTACATTCCAGGTAGAAAATATCTAATCTTTGCGGTGACCGTGACTTATTTACTCTTCACTTCAGACATGTACTTATTTGGGCTTTGCCATAACTTGTTTACTCTTTGCTTCAGACATGTACTTATTTGGGCTTTGCCCATCTCAAGACGAATTCTACCTGGTGGTGTGTGATAGATGTGGACAGGTGGTCAAACCACAGGCGTTGGAGACACATTTAGGTAAGATGGGACATTTGGTGATGCAGCTGTTCTGTATAAAGGCTATCCAGATGATGCCATCACATAAGACTCAATTTAGGGCGTGAAGTTTTGCATTGTTGACCCACGTGGCGGACTTGATAATCGCTGCAGAGATGGTATTGGTAGTACATGAAGTTATGTGCGGCGGCGCTGATCCAGACGTTATCCATAGGTGTCGCCATTTGTAAATGACATCAAAATGGTCAAGGACTTGGCTTGACGTCCAAAATAGATTTCCAAATGACGTCATGGCCTGTGTAGAAAAATCCCAGGCCATAGTAGCTTTTTTTGTGGTCTTTGGGCTGGTCGGTCTAGGACCTGGCATGACGTCCAACATGGATTTTCAAAGTGACGTCATGGCAGGGCCTCTGTACTTTATAGACGAATCCCATAGTAGCTTAGTTTGCGCTCATCTGGCTTGTCACATCATCACCCTCTTCTTTCTCTAGTCTGCAACATTGCAAACTTGCGATATGATTTCATGTTCATAGATATGTGACTTGGAGGTTACATAAGATTTCATTTTGACTGCTGTACAAGGGGTCTTGTAGCGTTGTGGTTAACACTGATGGCCGTCAGACAAGAGGGCCCAAGTTTGACTCGGGGGAGGACCCATGATTGTACTTTGGGATGAAGCGGCGTGGCTTTTAGAGAACGGAAATTCCCGGCTCTTCAATGTCTTCGAATGAGGTGTTAAACCAAGGATTCCTACATTGGTGTCAATCCCACTGCGAGCTAAAGACCACACCAAGTAAAACATGAGTAGCTTGCATTGCACACACAGCGAAAGGTTTCATCGCAGGTGGTTAACATCCGAATCAAAACTGAGGCAGGTCAAGCCTCGGTGTCATGAAGGCCAAGATGTTTGCTTAAAATGTACAGATTGAATAACTTCATCAGAGACCCTGCTTAAAGTGGTGAGCCTATTGAAACACAAATGCGATTGGTCACTGAATAAAATCTGGCCAGAGGCTGATTTCACAAAATGTATTGGCTACTATGCTACTGATGAAAAAATATATTGTTGAGAAATTTAGAAACAGTTGGGCGCAGTGCCTGCTTTAAAATGGAAAATGCATCGCCCAAATGAAAAATGGCTCCCCCAATGCAGCATGACTTATTTCACTGCTGTGATTCATTCTGCTTCTGTCTCACACAATCATGTAGGCTGCTTGGATAGTAGTGACATCTGCAAAGCAATTAACACATCAGAATATCAATATTCTCAGTCATCTTGGCGGGATTACTCATGTTTTCTAGGATTTCTAAATCTGCTATTGTGAGTGCAGGAATATGATGCTCAAGACAAGGATGCATTTCTTAGTGCAATTGGCACATCATTGAAATTTAGAACTAGTTTACCTTTATGTGGGCGAATACCTTTGACAGTGACTTGTATACAATAGGAAGAAGGGAATTTCATTATTGTCACATTCGCAATAAATGATAGTGATGCATCCTTGTTTTATCTTTAAAGGGATAACTTGGGCTTGGGATTTTACCTGGCCATGGAGATAGTACCTCTGCTCGCCACCATGGATCACCACATGTGATATCACACTATATATGCTGATCTCTGATGAGGATTTCGTCACTATTGCTAGGCAGTTTTGGACATGGGTTGTGAATTTCAGGCAGGCCTACAGTTGCATCTCATTGTGTAATGCAGTTTGTTGAGTTTTCAGTTATCCTGGTTGGAGTTTTCAGTTATCCTGGTTGGAGAAGTCATGGTCCAGCTGGAAGCCATTTTTGTATGAAAACCAACATATCTCATGCCCCAGTTTTCCCTTTAAATGACAAAATGTTTTTCAAATGCGGTGATTGTCAGCAGGAAAACGTCATGTCACTTGCGACTTTGGCTGAAATATAAGGACTGACGAGTGTCTGAACTTTGTACACTTACAACATGCTATTTAAGTTTCTGCTATCACCTGTGTTGGGGCATGCAACCAAAAAATGTTTGTTTGTGGTAGTCAGCACCTGCGACAATAATCAGTGATGGCAGCAACCTGCAATAAATATCAAACCGATTGATTACCGGTTATACCCCCAGACGGGAGATTTTTGTCACAAAAAGTCGCGACTATTGTTGCTGGTTGCAGCGTTGTAAATTCCTTGTTTGTGTGGGTGCTTTGGTAACATTACAAAGAGAAGGCTCATCACCAACTGACAGTAATGGGATGGGTAAATTATTAATTAGCGCAGCTGACCACATTATCAATTTGAAACGGATAGCGCATTTAATATGTACCGCCTACATTATATGAATTCATGAGGAAATTCACTGTCGTTTATTCCTGATATTCATAAACACTGTTAAATATAAATTGCTAATGTACACAATGCATTATCATTGAAATAATCAATAACACTTACGGAAAGGCAGTCGGTGTCGCTCCTAATAGGTTTCAGCGCTTCCACGAGGAATTTGCAAAAACTGCGATGTTCAGTTGAGTAAATCAGTAGGTTGTCAGGTTTGTGCAGGTTGGAGAAATGAGCAAAAAAGATGGGTTTCGTGGTGTAGTTTAAAAGTGGTTTCCGTTGTTTTGTTTATGATCTTCTTGTGTATTTATATCGTGTAATGTTGTATATATACTCTAAAACTTCGAATACGGGGTCTGAGGCTCCGTTTCCATTCATTACGATCTTAACGATGGAGGAGGGACTGTCGAGTTTTTGTATTGTTCTGTCAGCCAATGATGCTGATCTTGACTGTCAATCTAAGTGATAGGCTGGGTCTCTTTTATTAGAAGATGGGCCTACTGTAACCAGTGATGTTGATTCTGTTTCACTGTCAATGTCAGCCAAGATCAGAGCGTGATTATAACACATGCGACTCCATTGGCCCATGTCATTGATAAAAGAATAATACCTGACTTATTGGCCCATCCCCATTAAAAACCATTGTAATAAATGAGGGCAGAGCCTCAGACCTTGCATTCGAGGTTTTGGTCAGTCAACACTATTTAAAAAAAATGTTCAAGTTAGATATGACAATGAGTTGGGGACACCAAGTGGCGTCATGTTCCAGCTTCATGTATACGTGTCAATTTTTTCGCGATTAATGAAGCGGTCTTTAATAGATATGCGAGAGTATGTATGACCAGCTTAGGTGAAAAAATGGGAAAAAGTGAGAGAAAACAACTTTTTCCTCAATTTCTTTATTTTCCAAAAAATGATTGTAGAAGTCGTACGAACTTGCTGGGTTGCTTTAAAGCCGCCTGGAGGCTGTTTAGTTTAGTAAAACAGAAGGTGGGGTGTTTCTCATTGAGTAACTAATCTTTTGATGGGTTTTTCTCAAAACAATAACTTGAACAAACGATGTGTTCTGAAAATGAAAAGCATCAGATGAGGTGATGTTATTAACGGGTTACTTATTGGGTGACTTAAACTTATCTTCAGAACGGATGAGTTTTTTATTGAAAAATACCTGAACAAATGATGCATTCTGAAGTCGATACCTCAATCAATTCTGAAGAGACTGACAAGGGTGATATATCATTTAAAAGGTAGTTCTGTGCCCAGTCAGCCCATGCCAATAACTCACCTTTTATCTTTAATCTTTGTGTTAGCTTTATTTTTGTTTTCGCTCAGGTGAAACTGAAAAAAGGGACTATGGGTTATCGTCTACAGTGTGTGTAGTACTTGGTTTTGAATTCACAAGGTAGCTTAAAAAGTATTCCGCTAGGACTTGGCAGATTTGAGTGTTCTCACCTGTCGATTACATGGGTGATTAGCCAGATTCTGGATGTCTGAATCATGAAGTTCATCATCATGATGACTAGGTAGTGGTTTTACATTGTTGGGAATTTAGGCCATGTGAAATAATTGGATGGTAGATGGGAATTTAAAATATTTAAAAAAAAATTTGATGTGCAATTTAGAGTTAAAAAGTCCTGGGGCTGTATGGTCCGTTCTCTTGGTAAAAGACATCCCTTTTCAAGGGCTTGACACTACCAAACATAGACAAAAAGTTTTTGGCTGGGCAGCAGGGGAACAGTTATTACAAGAAAGAAAAAAAGAGGTTCTCATACGCAGTGGTTTACTTCGAAAATTGAGTTTGAGTTGCAGACATGGTCCATGGACCATTTCATTAGGATTCTTTAGCATGCAGTGCTGACAAATCGTGAGAGGGACTAAAATATATTGACCCTCCAGAATTGTGGCCATCTCAATAAACGTTTGTGTTTTGTTTCCTTGCTCTGAAGAAGTTCTCAGACAGTAACTGCATAGATGTGTCCAGTATTCTTTATTTCGCACTAAATTAGAATGGCTAACACATAAATTGACAAAAACTGGTAGAAACAGGATTTGCTATAATTGTGTTCTATATTTCTCTTTACAGAACAAAGACATGGTAACATCCCGACCAAAAAGTCACCAACAGCAGTCTCTCCCTCCACCATTGCCAGCAAAACCTCATCGTCATCGTCACCGGCTACAACGTCAACAATTGCACGGTCATCACAGCCTAGTACGCCATCCTCACCACGACCATCACCGAGGGCGTCGCCCAAACTGACAAAACCCATGGCACCATTCACCAAGATGAGTTCGGCAGAAATCAATTCGTTGAGCTCAAAAGACATGCACAAGATCAAAAGGAACCACTCAATGCCCGTTGTCAAAGTGGAACGAATACCTTCCCCGTTGGCGATGAAAAAGGGTCGAGTGTCATTACCGCCTGAAAAGGCGCCGCCTGACTTAAAACGAAAGCATGTATCGTCGACTACGAGTAATAGTACGCATGGTGTCACACCGCCAAATGTCGGCGCGTCGACGTCAATGCCATCGCTATGTCCTACGACGACTGTCATGACAACCAGCATTACAACATTCGCACTGACGACGATAACATCAACAACGAGTAGTAATCGCACCCCAAGTCCTGCTTCGGTATCTCCACCAAGTCTGCACCCATTGGCGTCGCCAGCGGCCCCAATTCACTCGCCCGCTCCCCGTACCCCGACGCCCCTATTTGCTCCAACGCCGCTGCCACTGGTCTCGATTCCGCCGCCAACTCCAACACCACCTCCAGCTGTATCTGCCTGTGTGCCGTCGCCAGTTAGTCTGCCACCGAAACTGGTTCCGGTGAATGTTGCCTCTCCTCCAGTGCGTGTGGCGACTCAGCCATCAAGAAGACTGCCAAAAGAGAAACCGCCGAAGGAAAGGAAGTTGTTATTGTGTAAAGGTGGGTAAATCTTGAGTTGGGAAAAATTCGTTCCCATAACCCAGTCTGGGGTGATTAATCGGCTGAAATAAAAGGTCCATAGGAGATAGCTGACTAAAATATGAGGCCTATAGCAGAGAAACCAACTAAAATATGAGGTCTTTACTCTGATCGTGTAGTGACGATTATAGTGCTGGTGGGCAAATTGTAGCTTGACAAGAAATTGTGCGTGTTTATCCTGGTCCTGAACTTCTTTAAACCAGGAAATTTACATAGTATCATAAGTTGAGCACTTTGCCAAGTCTCATGTCATACAGAGCAAAAAAACCCTTGTGAAAATTTCCCCCTATCATAATCACTTATACTTTGTGAATGAGATTTTTGACACTCGTTTCTCCCTGAATTAAAAAAATGTCTAAACTCAAATCTAGAATTGCTAGCGATATGAGATTCTTTTATCTTGTCGGTTCTAAGATAGATACATTGAAACGGGCAAATAGATGACATGTATTGCGTGAAATCGGTTCCCTTGTGGAATCAATTTATTGTTGATTTCAATTTCAGATCGTGAATTTGATGCTGACAAACATTGTGGTGCCTGGATACAAGATATAAGTCGTCAATGTACTCGTTCCCTCACATGTAAGGTAAGTGATCGAGTGATAGCGGACTTTTACTGAAAGTTTTGAAGCATTGCAAAAATGTGACAGTGATCGTTCGCAGATATAAGATTGAGCAATGACGTCAATAGATGGCAGACGGATTGTGGGGCAACAACGTTAATCCCCCTCAGTAACGGACATTTTAGTCACTAAGATATCCAAAGGACCCCGCTGGACCCGTCAAATTTTAGCTTCCCATCCACACTCCATGCAAGCCGCAGTGTCTAAGCATGTAGCAGACGATAGGCAGGGCTCTTGCCCTTTGTCACAAGCATCGTTCCAAGATGGCAGCACTGTGCCTTAGCGTAAATAGAGTGGAAAGTAAAAAGTGCATACCGCTCTGCAGGTCAGTGGTGCTGTAGGATGTCATTTTATGTTCCGCTGTGCTGGTCAAGGGTAGCAAAAGGGTTTAAAGTACTTGTACAATGGCGAACTCGTCTTCAATACAGACAGTAGAACCTCTCTATTAAGGACACCCTCGGGACTGACAAGTGCTGTCCTTAATAGAGAGGTGTCCTGATTTGAGAGGTCAAATTGAATGGAAACAACCAATTTGGGACCAAAACTAGTGTCCTTAATAGAGAAGTTGTCCTTAATAGAGAGGTGTCCGCTAACAGAGGTTCCATTGTAATTTAAAAATCCAGTGTTAAAAAATGTTTCAGTCTACTCATTTCTTCTTCAGACGCACGCATTATCGTTACGGCGCGCCGTGGTTGGCCGCAGTAAATCATTCGACGATCTCCTCAGGGAACATCGAGCAGCTAAAGAAGCGCTAGTGAAGCGTAAAGCTTTGGCGGCACAGGCAAACAAGAAGGCAGCGCCGGGCGGTCTGGTCGTCGAGGAACTGCCAAAGCCCGTGGAATCGCGGAGTGCTCCCGCATTGAACGGGGCGAGTTCGCAGAAGGCACTAGCACAAGCACTCATGGCGCCCACACCGTTATCTCCTCTCAAACTTGCCAAACCGACCAATAGGATACCCAACTCATTACAAAGGTAGGTTGAAGTCGGATTGTGACTGTGAGTGATATAAAATGGGTACCAGGCCGCCGTGTACACCGTTTGTAATTACTTGTGGTCCAGTTAAATAGAAATTCACTAATACACAATGGCGTGGTACAGTTGTTATGAATACAAATTTGTTTAAATATGGTATTCATAGTATTTGTATATCAGCAGTTTACACAACGGCAATGTTGAAATTTATATTTAGTACATATTTCTGCAATTGGAATTTTTTTAATTCAATTACAAATTCGAAATTATTAACGAAAGGCGTTGGCCTTTAACCTGCGATAGACCAGCATCCTATCCAGGTGTAATACTCCTAGTCACTTAATGCTATGGAAATCGGGATAAGCTCCGGCCGCATGGGCTGTTCACTGTTATAGATTATAGAGGGATTACTGTCTTAGAAACTGTTTTCACCAAAATAACTTTGATGTCTTTCTTTTTCGAGCAGTTGTTTTTTTCTTGGGAAATGGAGTGGAGAGGGATTACTATCTCAGGAACTTTTTTCTCCAACATAACTTTGAAATCTTTTTCAGGCCTGCATTTTCCCCTCCGGCTCAGCCTATTCTTCAAAAGGAACCCACACCGCCCCCTGAGTTGTCCAGCCACCTATCTAGCGAGGGTGAAGACGACGACTTCCCGTACGAGTGTCCTTATGTAACGTATCATCCAAGGCCAGCTGCAGTAAGTAGCGATACGAGATGCAGAAAATTATGCTGGCTTTCTAAGAGACAAGAAAAATTATTTTGAAAATTATGCTGGCTTTCTATGAGAGAAATAGTTGATATATAACTTCTCTTATAACGACACCTGTTGGACTGACTGGTGCTGTCTGGTACAAGTGGCCTAGCATGTTCTATTCATGAGAATGGCTACACCAGGTAAACGTTTTCTGATTACTCAGGTCAATTTGGATGGAAAAAGTATGTACCAAAACCATTGTCCTTTTAATAAAGGGTGTCCTGATAATAGAGGTAGCCTTGAAGGGAGGTTCCACTGTAATTTTAGGGCTGAATAGATATTCTCATGAAAAGTACATGCTGGGCCACTAATCCCGGTTAAATCTAATTGTTTTCTTGACACACAAGTCCTCCCCTTTTCGATCAACCTGAGTTCAACTCTCATGGCATCATGGGTTACTCAGCTGGGTAGCTCCATTGAATCGTTCTGGTGCCAACAAATACTTGCAGAGTTTGGCAACTCGAATAGATTCTGCACTTCGATTGGGGTAACCCTGCACCCATAAAGCCATACAAACTAGGCCTCAGCTCACACCCCCAGGCAGGAGTGTCGAAAAGCTCCCTCATTCATTACATCTTTTGTTTTTCAGATGTGTTCATACGGTGGCCGCCTCAGCGGGAGTTGTTACACATTCAATAGGAAGCAGGACTTATTTCGGGCAGCGTTTAGCCATGCTGTGGAAAGACATTTACACCCACCACCTCATAAGTAAGTTAGGAATTCTGTAAAGCGGCAAACATTTCCTCATTATTTTTGTGATTGGCAAACATTTCGAAGGAAAATAAAATATTCAGAATTTTTGTTTTGGCACTAATGGCAGATTATGAATATTCTTTTAGTCGTCCCAATCAAAAATATTTTTTCGCAATTTTCATTTTCGCTTATCAAGGTTATTTGCAAAAATCGCAAAAATAAGTTCCCGCGATAATTGGGCGGTAAATGTATCACCATGCATAACCAGTAAGAAAGAGAGTTATTCTTCGCCTTTCAAAGATGGCCTGAGAATAGTCCATGAGATCAGTTGACAAACCAGTAACAGATAAGGTCAAAACGGTAGTGGCGTTGTTCGAACACATTGTGCCAATTCAATGCCAAGTTGCGACCTCCCATGATTTGCCAATTCATTTAGTATCAAATGACGTGCTGTTTATTTTTCAGAAAATTGTGCGTAGAATCACGACTACCTCAGGAACTTCATATGCCAGTGGAATCGAAGGACCCATACGATTTTGATTTCTTTGACGTGACTTCTAGTTTCGGCGGGCCACCACCAGGTGGCACACCTAATCCTAACGCTGTCAACAAACCAAAACAGTCTTCGCCGACGAAATTGGTGTCGCCACCGTGTACTCCTACTCAAACGACAATGCCAATGAATCGAACAATAAAACCGCGGGACAATCCCGCGGGTGGGAAAAGTCCCGTTCAAGCTGCTGGTCCAAAAGTGCCATTTACTAGTGCAAAGCGGAAACGTAGTGTTTCCTCGCAGGAACCCACAAACAGTGTTTCTAGTGTTTCTGGCGGAGAAACTACTTATTCCGGTGCGACGAATACTCTAAGTTCCCATGTTGCCGCCCCGATATCTATTTCCATTCCAAGCGGGATCAACCTGGGGACTGTCGGTAGTATCAACGCAGCGTTGCAGGCTGCGAATAAAAACTGCATTCTCACGAAAAACGATGTGCTCAAGGATGTGACGGGATTAGTGGTGACCGGTATCGACGCGACGATCGCCAACGGGCAGCTCATTAACATAAGCAGCGCTAGTCTCGCGGATATCACGCAGCTGCAGAACAGCATTCACATACAGAACAGTAGTGTGATTGATAAACAAGTTAATCAAGGTGCAAAGGTCAAAATGAAGACGAATAGCACCAAATTAAAAAGTGGGAATAAACTTCAGAATTTAAACGACATAAGGGCAGCTAATAATATCTTCGGATTACCTAGTGGGACATTCATTATGGAGAGTACGACGCAGCCTGGAACGTTAATAGCCACGCAGGCTCCGCTAACAACACTAGCCAATAGCAATTCCGCTGCCAACATTACTGCTATGTCACCGCCATCACACCCCAGTCCTTCCACGACGCCGAGTCCTTTATATAGATCAGTAAGTATAGTTTAAGGTCAATAGTTCAAGGTCAAAAGTTCAAGGTCAAGTTTTGTTCAAACCGGTCGACTGACAATGCAAGTTTTCTCAGTTTATAAGGGCTAGGTAGATTGCTGAGATTCCCTTTCCTCCCCAACTCCCATCTCTCATGCCAGGCATCTTGGAAAAAGGTGGTTAAATGATTTTACTGGCTTATTTTTCGCCTACTGCCGTAATGATTAAAGTTGCTAATACAACCTGTCTATTAAGGACACCCTTGGAACTGACAAGTTCTGTCCTTATTGGGGAGGTGTCCTGCTTAGAGAGGTCGATATTTTCAAAAACAGCTGGAAGGCATCAGAAATGATAGAAATCATTTATCTCTAATATCAACCACAATGGCCGCAAATTTTTTTTCTTTGTCTTGAATATGACCATTTCAGCAAGACCACAAGTCTCCTCCATCTTGCCATTACCAAGTGGTATTGTTTCCACGTCGTCTGCTGTGTTTATTTCCATTGTTTTCATAATTTTATTGTCTGAACTATGACTATTTCAGGGCTCAGTAAGTCCACAAGTCTCTACCACCTCGCCACTACCAAACGGCATTGTTTCCACGCCGTCTGCTGTGAGCGTCAAGGGTCTACCAACGGGTGCTAACCACGTACCAGTCACTATAGCTGTCAATCCTGCCAACCGAAGCATCCCCAGTCCGTCACGAACAAACCCTGGACAGGGATCGCCGAATCATACGGGACAATTAAAAATCACAGGTAAAAGCACATAGCTAGATTTTAGGCCTGACTTATGAGGAGCTTCATAGCCCCATGATCCCAGGAAGAACCCGAGTTGTATGATTTTTGGATGAACCAAGGTGGCTTTCAAGGAACTGAAATTCGTGGCTGAGGTTCTGTGCCAGGGCAAGTAAAAGAACCCACCAAGTGAGAAACATGTGTAGCTTGCGTGGACTACCTCTGGTCAAAAAAGGAGTCACTGGGCCATTATACCCTATCGGTGCCTAACCTTAGTGGCAGGTGATCGTAAAATTTAGTTTTATTTGATCTTGAAATTCACACCTTGTTTCTTTTGTAGGAAAAAACCATGGAGGTCAAAATGCCGGACGTCACAACCCCATGTTCAACAAAACTAGTGCTAACTCAGCCAAAGCACAAACTGGTCACTTAAGTGGTACGTTAAATGTGTCGCATCCAGGACGATTAGTGACTGCAGCCAGCTTACAACAGCAGAGATATGCTAATCAAATGCTCGTTTCACAGACTAATCCGCTCGTAAAATCCAACTCTTCGAGCCGAGCATCAAAATCAGCTACGCAAGTGCCGCTCCTAACGGCGGGAAATATCGTCATGACACAGCAGACGTTACAAAGTGACGAACGGACTCGGAGAGAATTGCAGCAGTGTATTAAAACAGAGCCTTCGGATATGATATCCTAGCATATGGCTAACTAGCGCTAAGCTATTCTGTGTTGGGCTGAGTGTGTCTTGGAGAATTTTAGGTCATGCCGGAAACTTTCCCTCAGTAGTTAACCGTGTTTGTGAAATCGAGTGAAATGTTCTTGGAAAATACATGAAACGACCTTTGAAAACGAGGGAAACATCCTTGGAAAACAAGTGAAACGTCCTTGGAAAACGAGTGAAACATCCTTGGAAAACAAGTGAAACGTCCTTGGAAAACGAGTGAAACATCCTTGGAAAACAAGTGAAACGTCCTTGGAAAACCAAGTGAAACAGCCTTGGAAAACCAAGTGAAACGTCCTTGGAAAACCAAGTGAAACGTCCTTGGAAAACCAAGTGAAACGTCCTTGGAAAACCAGGTGAAACGTCCTTGGAAAACCAAGTGAAACGTCCTTGGAAAATCAAGTGAAACGTCCTTGGAAAACAGGTGAAACATCCTTGGAAAACCAAGTGAAACATCCTTGGAAAAATGAGGGATATGTGCATGGAAAACAAGTGAAATGTATTTGGAAAACATGTGACATGTTCTTGCCGGTCGGAAATTTAGGTTAATTTGTTCTATTTACAGTTTTCCATTCAAATTTTCGTAAGACGGATTCATCAGGTGGCAGATTGCGGTTAAGTCCTTAGCGGATTTGCTGGCAGTTCTGTCGCTCGAGACGCGGCTCATGTCTGATATTATTGACCTCTCTTGCTCATCACAACAAATGCGGTTCTTGGGACGTGATGCGGTTAAGTACTGATATGCAATGCGTTGTGACTCACGATTATTGGAACGAATGATCCTGACTTTCCATGTTCTGTTTCGAATTCCTACAAAAGCACAAATGTGATAAACTTTGTGATACAGTGATCGGGGAGGAATAGGAATTGCTTTATTCTGAACACTAATATGAAAGCTGTCGGAAATGCCAATCATCAGGTTTTATTCCTCGTCAAATCAAAAGCGTATGAACAATACCTGTTGAGTCCGCATTTCAAAACGGCCAATAGTTCCACTGTGGCTGGATGGCAACTAATGCCTGGATGTGTAATTATTGTATTTATTGAAATAAGTTCTTGGGTAGTGCTTGGAATTGGTTGGGAAGAATCTGATTGGCTTGAATACTCCCAAATGGCAGAAAAGCATCAAAAATAAGTTCATTTTCAGATTCCATGGCCCCTAGTTGGGTCCCACCTTCATGTGTGGTGGCTTTTAGTTTGGAATCAACAGTATGTCATGAAAAATTGTCACTTGGGATACGTGTTACAGCATCCATGATAATTGAGTACCCTTGCTTAGATCAAACTTGCATAACCAGCCTCTGGCATAATCAATTGGTGATGTGTATGACAGATTTGTATACTTGACCCGTCAAACCAAACTGGGTAGTAAGTCTCCTTTGGGGGCATATGTTCGTATATCTCAAGTTACAAGCTACATGTACACTTTGATACCTCTCCCATCTTTTTATCTTTAGCGGTGCCGAAGATATTCGTAAATATCGGAGACAACTTTGACAGTGAGAGGGTTAAATCTAGAGGCCCAGTACAGCATACACATGATTAAGGTGCATGGCTATAGTGACCAACACCCAATCTTTTCCTGAGAACCTGGTAATTCGTAACTCACATTTTCCAGGCGACAGTTTTTTGTGACATGCTGTATAGAAGAGCTCTGATCTACTGATAATCTACATAACGGATCACATCAAAATGGCTTATTTATTAACTTTTGGCGACAATCTGCATTTCGATGGGTGTGCACGCGTAATTTCTGTGGTAGGGTCCCAGAAAAAACCTCAAATAGGAAAACAGGCATGAAATTTACCAATTCAAAATTCACTGATATTTTCAATATCTTTATTTATGAAATTTGTATTTGCAGATTTTGAGGTGTCTTTTAGAACATATTGCATTTATTTGTGAAATTTGCAAAATCAGAAAATGTTGAATATATTTTTTAAAGTGGTTTTCATGGGGCCCTACATGTATGTAAGGTAATCAAAATTTGTGGTGGGTAATTTTGTGGTCAAGTTTCCATGAGAACTTTTCTGTTAGTTATTCGGACATGCCCCGTCATATTTAAATTGCTTCATGACAAGAGACCCTATGTTGTTTCCAAACATTGAAAGAATTGCCCCTTTAGGCTGTTGGGTTGCCTTTTGAAGGCTTATTCCTACTCTGAATACCTTTGTCTCTATGTTGGGTAAAGTTTTGATCAAGCCTTACCAAAGTTTTTACAGTATTATCATTGCTTTCTTCCTTGGTAAGTCGTAAATTATGAAAGGTTTTCGGTGGCAATTTAAGAGTCATTGACATAGATAGCCATCTGATGACAGACCAAAGGGTAAGGGTCACTCTCGACGATTTGTGTAGACCATCCTTGTACCAAGAAAATGTGTGATAAGGGGTGTTTTTACTGACAGAAATGCATGGCTTGTGAAAGTAAGTCATGTTCTTCTTTGTCAAGGCACATGACAAGCCCCAGGGCTTGCTTCATAAGAAACTCGCCCCTGCCACAGGCCACACATATTTTCTCTATTTCTCAGACACCACAGTCTAGTCATATTTCCCGAGTTTTGGAAACACAAGGAAAGGGGTTGTGTATTGGCGACTAATACTAGTAGAAGAGAGTTTGAATAATTACGCATGCCAGCAAAAGGGGTGGGGGTTGAAGATGGCTTCACCTGTGGGAGATTTAAGGATTCCAGGTTAAGGGATGCTCCACACTTGTAATCGAGAGTGACCACCCTGGGGTAATGCACAAGAAGTGGTTTTTGTTCTGAAACCAACACTAAACACGGAAGCATATATTTCACTTCTACCTTCCTTCTTCTTGCGTTGAACTAGTCAAACTTTACATTGTTGGTCTTCAAGAACAAGTCAGTATGACGCAAATCTGCCTCTGTTCCCCAAAGCTTTTGATGGAGAGACTTCCACCTTTCAACAGTGGCTTCTTGGTTCTGTACAAAGTATCCTGGTTCTGCTGCCCGACTTTCAAATCAGTGTCGTTGCTTTGAACTCTCCTCTAGTCGCTATTTCATGGGCCTGGTTAGGCCCGAGTGATGACTGTGCAAGCAACTCCTAAAATACACGAGAGTGCCTCTGGTGACTTAAAACGAACAGTGATTGTTTGGAAGAAACAATGGCGTATGGTGTCAAAATCAAAACATTTTCCACAAACTAGTATTCCTGCATGCATATTGACCCAATTGCCAAAAAGATATTCTCAGAGCTGCCTCGTGAATGAGTTGAAATCCAGTTTGTTTCACGGAAATGGATACACCCATCTGGTGCTATTGACTGCACACTGAAAGCCAATCCGTGCCTTCAGGTACCAAGTTCACCCAATGCCTATAGTTTTGTTGACGATGTTGAGAAATTTTTCATTTCGCTCCTATTTCAATGATTTTTGTATGATTTTTAAAGGCTTATCTCAATTGAATCTTTACATGAAGTCGTATAGCTTGAATCCATTCAAGACATCTCTATGAGTATGACCCTGACCTCTCTCGAAAATATGCCATAACATGGTAGGAAACACTTTTACTCAAAAATTGTATATATTTTAACCCCTTTCTCACAGTCTCTACGACACATAGTGCAGAGAAAGCCTGCTATAATCGGTTAAAAGGTGATGGCATGGTAGTCTTATTCGGCCTATGTTGGCCTTCTTTGGGAGGGGAGAGGTCAGAATATAGTATGAATAGTTGAAAGCTACATAATTGGTGTAAAGGTTTATTTCAGGGACATGTACATGTAGGTCTTCTAAAATTTATACAGCCGTTATTGAAATGAGAGTGAAATGAAATGAACAATATCTCGACACTGCAAACAAGATTACATGTATGATATTTTCCCCTTGATTGTGATAATTACATTTTAAGTTACCATTCTGTTTTTCAACTGAATGTAATGATAATTTATGATGACATGAAATGAAATAATTAATTTGACAGTTGAAGGGTGACTTGCACTGTAAAATCACTTATTTTTGGTATGTTATTTTCCCAGGATGTTCTGGTTTTGAATATTCGACACGCTAATATGAAAATATAAACTGTGTAAAGATACATTTTGACAAAAATGTGAAATAAAATCCTTGCCAAAACATGTGATTCTGCATTTTGGGGGATAACATTTTTCATTTACATTTTCATAACGTTTTCAAAAAAACTAAATAAGTCTAAAAATAACAGGTTCAGTGGTTTTCATGAGATATTTTGTTACGAGCAGGGGCTAAAATTTACTTGCTAATTTTACCCAATCCAGTGGCTTTCACAAGTTGACTAATGTGATCATGGCACTTATGTTCTAAGGACCCTTCACCACATGACAGGACATGCGCTTAAGGATTTTGCGACCAAGGCAAAAGGATTTCTTGGGCCTGGTATTTTGCATTTTGAAACCTGCCAAATGGAAATGCACAAAGGCAAAATTGCCTTCGTAATTTTTAATCTTTTTTCAACCTAGTATATTAAAAACTGTTTGGCAAAGGAAATTCCTCTCTTGGCCAATTCATGTCGTAAATCGATTCAAGATCTTTCACCTCATGTTTAAATCAAAGAATGGACTAGCCCTAGTTTTAACTTTGGCACATTCCGATTCTATGATCCTTGAGTTCTGGGTCCAAGTGCCTGCTGAGCATTCACAGGTGTTGCCTGGAAATGGTGGCCTAGTGGCACACTGGTAAAGACCAATGTTTGGAATTTACTTCAGCGCATGACTCCTGTGAGTCGTTGGCTGGACTCCTGGCCGGTGCAGTATTTATGTGATAGTGATAGAGAGGGCAACTCTCTCTGCAAGCGTAGGTTTCCACGGGTGTCTCGGGTTTCCTCCTACATTGCACTATCAACACTGTATTCAGCTGAAATGGAGCTCTAGGTCTGGGCGGACAGACCCTGGAATAACATGCCTGGTGATGATCAGTGTCAAGTGAGGAAAGTCGCTGTCATAGGCGTGTAAAATTTTAAATCCATTGTCAGGCTGAATTATTTGCAGATAAATTCTGGCCCTTGCTTGTGACAAAATAATTAAGAGCTGATAAATTTTTTGGAGGTCAAGGGTTAATCTGAAACACGTCAAATTAGTTATTGTATGTACGAGAGAGTTGTATTCTTGATGAATATTGATAATTTAATTGACTGACTTAATTAACTAATTAATTAAATTTTACCTATTAATTAGGTAATTGCAGTGCATTGCTATGTGGAATAGTATTTAACGATTAGGGATGCCACCGTGCTTAATTTATTGCTAGTGCTATGCATGCTTTTGGAGTCTAGTTGGCTTGTTCTCGAGGGTTAATACGAGTCGCAATAAGGCATTTGCCTCTTGGAGATCTTGATGCATTAATTATCAGAAGGTACATGTTAATTAGTTGATTTGTTTAATGAATGGAACACTAATTCCATTGGACATGTTTAGAATATTTGTTTGTTGCAGTTTGTTGCAGTTGGTTGCAGTTTGCTCAATGATTGAAGGGTTAAGATGCAAAAGTCGCTGACATTCTGATATAAGAGGGGCTACTGGGGACAAGATTTGGGGTACCTGGGAACGAGGTGGACATACTCCCTCTAAAACTGTTCGACGTTGCCATATTCAAAAATCAATTAACATAACCACCACACGGTGATTGTGACGATTTCGCGCAGGTGGCAGGGTGAATTGGCAAAAATAGTTCTCCTCAATATAATACTACAATATTTGTGTGATGTATTCTGCTGTTGATGAGGAAGGTTTGTAGCTGATTTTAACATTTGAATAACCTCTTTGGAAAAGTTTTTTGAATTGAGCGAAAAAGAAATGCCAGTGTTGTCACCAAATTGCACATTTGCATTGAAGTTCAAATCGATACTCTTCATGAATTGATTCGAAGTTGTGAGTGAAGTTTAAATGAAGCTTATAGCACCCTGGATCTGAATGCGGAAGCATTTCGTTGCAACCCCACAAATCCTATTGAAACGCTAGTAATAAGATGTCACTTTTACTACCAAGCCATTCAGGGGTTGCTTATCAAAACTAAATAGGAACTACAACGAATGGTATTGTGTTTACAATGTTTGGGATACTCGCCTTGACTACGTTGCAGCAGCGTCCAGCTTCCCTGGATTTTCTGCAGGATTGTCAAACGGGGGTTGCTTACCAAGCCAATTAGCAGCTTTAGCAATGCTGTATTCATGATTGGGAGTGGTACATGTCGGCACTCGGTGCATGCACGAGATTTGGGAAGATATTTGTTTGAGTGGCGCTCTGCATTTGGTGCTAAAGTGCACGTCTGATCGGTAGGAAAGCACCCTATGCCAAATTTAGTATGTTCTCTTTGGTGTTGTTGACCTACTGCCATAGGAAAGCCATAATAAACGTGGTTACTTCATAGCTCATTCGGAGTGTCCCTTATTCACTTTTCTGCTGACGTAAAGTGTAAAAATGTTTGCTATACTCCTTTTGTAGGCCCAAGAAATCCGCAACTCTGAAAGTTGGCGCGAGAATTTGCCACAAACATTGCTTTGAATCAGAATCAGAATTTCAAATTCAAATTTTTGAATGAATGGAGTTGGCCTTTAATAATGATTACGTTTGACAAGCTGCTCAAGTGTCTTCAGACCAGATATAATCCCAGATTGCAAATTTCGCCAAAAATATCTGCTTTCAATATTTCCTGGAGTACTGGACATCATTAAGCCTTTGTAGTAATTTTTTGGGGGAGGAGGGGGCTAAAAATACTACTTGAGAAATGTTTACCAAACCCTGTCAAATAATTTTTTCTTGTTAAGTGATATCGATTGTGCATTTTGTCAGTTTACAGCTGGTCCATTTAAAACTAGGCAAAAGGAAATCTAAAAAACTCGTGTCAAGCTGTTCCTGTGCTGTTAGAAGATATTTAGGGAATTCAAATTAATGCATTTTATCGCCGTAGACCGGAAAAAGAATCGACTTGGCCTTTTAAATATGCTCCCTGCATTCGGTAATTTTTGAAAATTTCTTGGCTTCTGGCATTACACGTTGGTTTGGCTAATTTCATAATTTGTTTAAAAAATACTACTCTTGGGGCTTGAATGGTGCTTGTCAATACTGATATTAATTAGCTGAGTCAGTTCTGGGTGTGGATGATTTATTAGCTAATTTGCTGATGGGTTAATTAGCCGTTTTTTTGGTTTTTGGAAGTTTCTTTTGTACCGGATGTTTAGTATTTTGCAATGGTTTTGGTCAACATGATTTCCTGTCTGACAGCTGGTATTCCAATTTTCCCTGTTTTCTTTGTCTCTGCGTCTGAACAAAGAATCTTCTGACATTTTGTGTTGACCTGCCTGCCAATTCAATTCAGGTGTATCTTGTAAACAACCTGAGGATATCACCCAGAGATATCGAGAAATAAACCGTACAGAGCGGAAAATGTGCTAATCCAATGCACTATGTCATTGTACACGAATACATAAAAGAAATTTTATTTCATTGCCATGTTTACTAAGATTTGAAAATCCTGTTTGGTTTTCAACCCCAGGTTAGAAACAATTTAAAGAAATCAGACCAGTAGTTCGCACTCCAGAGCCCAAAGCGATGCGGAGATTACATTTACGAATAGACTATAGCAGGCAGGTCGGGTTCACCATTGGTTAGGGGGTGAAAAAACCATGAAACAAGGCTGATGTGTTGATAGTTCAAGTAGCATCCATACGTGACTCTCCCAAAACATATCATTATCAAAGCAATTCTGTTGCTATTGAGTTACAGACCTTTAAATATGATTTGAATTTAACCATTTTACTGATAGTAATTGTAACTTCAAATAAAAGTAACCTTAAGTGATAAATTAACCTTAATGAAAAATTGTAAACTGCATCACCAGCTTTTAACACTCAATATTTTTGAAAGCTATAACTTCTCTATTATACAGTCAGTTACTCTAGTTTCACGAACCTAAGACGGCTTCATTATTTGGGGGCATGACCACAGGCCAAAGAAATGATGTCTTGATCATCGGACTACTTTGCGATCGCCACCATCTGTCAATCCCAGTTGAGTACTGTGTAGACGCAATTAGTTTGGTTGAAGGTGCCTGTACAAAAGGCCTATATAACGTGTAATAGGCATATGTGTAACAGATGCACCAAAACCTGCTAAATAGCGCCTACACAGTATATTAAACGAGCTTCAAACAGCCATGTGCATAATATCTATGGTAGTGTGGCTTGGCTTAAAAGTTTAGGAATGATCTTATATCAGTGAAACTAGAGTAGATGGACTGACAACACGGGTCAAAGCAAGAATGACAAACACTCAGAAATCTGGCCTGATAATACATGTTCTTGGTTTGGGCCTTTTAGGAAATTGTGTTTTATTCCTGAACCTAAATGACGATATTTGTTGATCTAACTCTACAGTTGCATCGTGATGATCTGCATTTAACCATTTCTAAATTTGAATGATTTTGCATGAAGATTAATTAATGCAAGCGTTAATTAGATGAATTAACAGTAATCTGAATGATAATAAAGTTAAGTAATAACTTGTGCGCTGGAATGAAATTTGGCATAATTCAGCATGTCTGTAAATAATTATTACATCTTCTTTCAAGTTGCTGTGAAAATGTTTGTTTTGTCATCTTGACAAACTTGTCGAATTTTCCCAACCGGTGTGCGTTAGTACTTGTGGTGTGCGAGACTCGTGTGGCTTGCGAGTCTCTTCTTATGCACGATAAAGAATGCCATAGTTGTATGAATAATATCCAAGACAAACAAGTTTTGTATAAGACTGCTGTAAATAAACGATATAATTTATATACATTTATGTATAAAAAGATAAAATTGAGTTTTCTCCTCTCTGTCATAACACCCCTGATGATTCTCCAAGCAGATTGAAGAATATTCTCTCTGCCAACACTGATTTCCATCAGACCTAGTGGTCACAGGCACATGAAAATACCAAAATCAACCAATCGCTTAGCGATCAATCAGCCCGCACATAATCAACAGAAGACACGCCAATAACTTTGACATGTAAGAGTGATGTGTGTGTTGTTTTGTGGGCTGTGAAAACTGATTGGGGCTGATCATTTGCTACAATCCTTGTATCTTCATGTGCCTGTGATCACATCAAGATTCTTGGAGCAGAATTTCAGTAATGGCGGCCTGTTTTGGCAGTCACGGAACTACGATGTCAGTAAATCCAGTTCCATTGCTGTGCAGGAGTCTTAATGCTGTCAGATCTCACCCAATTCCATACAGAATGCTTCAATCTTCCCTACGATGCTGCACCTCTTGTAGAAGGTTGTGACTATTACCATCTCCAGTGGAAGGTTGTGACTATTACCATCTCCAGTGGAAGGTTGTGACCATTACCATCTCCAGTGATAGGTTGTGACTATTACCATCTCCAGTGATAGGTAGTGACTATTACTGTTGCAGGTAGGAGGTTGTGATTATTGCCATTTCGAGTGGAAGTTTGTGACTATTACCATCCTCAGTGATAGATTGTGACTACCACTGTTGCAGGCAGGAGGTTGTGACTGTTCTCAGTGATAGATTGTGACTATCACTGTTGCAGGTAAGAGGTTGTGACTGTTACCATCTTCAGTACAAGGTTCTGACAAAAACCATATCCAGTTGAAGGTTGTGACTATTACTATCGCTGATAAAGAGCAGAGTGAGATAGAAGCAGAGGGGGCGTGATGTTGTACATGGGTTGTAGGGGTTGTACCTCATACACGTGCAACTCATGTTTCAGTTTAGACCTATCTTCAAGAGCACAGTGAGATAAATCCTCCACCCAATACAGAAGGGTCCTGTTGTTGTCCATGGGTCCCAGACAGCAATAATGGGTGGTCACTGGGGGCTAATAAGGGGCACATATCGTGCAACCAGTGCCACACACCAGCAGACATATTGTGGTTATGGTCATCTGTACCAGTGGCCTCCAAGTCCAATGGCTGCCGCTGCCACTAACTGCCACTCACTGCCCCTCGCTTCACTGGTGATTTGCCACCATTGGCCAACTGATGCTTGCTGTCTACTCTTGCTCCTCCAGTGTGGGAGACGGGGTCCAAGTTGTTAAGGTCATTGGGACTCTTCCTCCGCAGCACTGGGGTATACCTCCTGCTCCGCCAGCTGCATGGTGTCACAGACAGCGAACAGAACCACCTGCCACACCAGCCACAGGTTGTAGAAACGGGCGGCTTCACGTGCCACTGGTTGTGAGAGACAAGATACTAGACATGTACATCATATACCTTGTACCCAGGTCTTACAGGCTTTTCAGTCCTATACATTCATGCTCATGGATGGTCATATGGGCCCTGGATCCGAGGCCCCTTTTTGAGTTTGATGGCATAATTTTGCAAAAAAAACACCAAATGTTTGAAAAACCACGAAGCGGTTGGAATTTTGAGCTGATTTTTGCATGCAACATCTGTACGACATCAACAATTACATTGGCAGTGTTTATTGGTTCTGACATGTCTAGATAACAATTATAACAATATATAATTTTGTGTCATTTTTGGATGGATTTTCAGGGCAAACACAAGTGACGCTATTAAGATGCCGTGGCGTCCGTCGTCCGTCGTCATCGTCCGTCGTCGTCGTCCGTCGTCGATAAATTAATGCTTAATTAGCATTGATATCGATATTTCGCTTTAGCATCAATCAGATTATGTATCTATCATTACGTTCCAAAATTTTCAGCATCTTAGCGTCGCTCGTGTTTGCCTTGAAAATCCATCCAAAAATGACACAAAATGATATATTGAACAACGACTTTTTGATACGTCAATCTTAATGAAACTTATGAGATTGATACAAATTATTAAAAGTCCGGTAGATTTCTTTTAACATGACCAATAGATGTAATTTGAATTTTTTGATAAATGGTACTATCTCCTCTTCAAAGTGAAATGACATTTTTGAAAAATAGCCTTAAGGTGAATAAATGACCGCTTATCATAGAAACCAATAAACAATAGCAAAAGACTTGTTTGACATTTCTGCACACGTGGTTGTGCCGTTGTGGGGTTGTCTTCTCAGTGTCGTGATGGGGTGTCAGGTCGGTTGTAATTAATATCAATTGAGGTTATTCGGATAGGCCACATCCTTCCAGAAGTGCTGTTTTTTGTCGCGTTGAATTAGCCCTAATATTGGCCATATTATTGCAGTTTTAATGAACCCCGACTGTGACTGACCGCACAGTAGCTGCTCGCTTTGCCACTGAGTCCGTGTTTTACCTCAACCCCACTTTCAATCGTCTGCTCAGATATTTCGTCTGCACTTTCCTTTCTTTACGTTGTGAAAAATACTTATTTTACGATAGTTCAAGCTAGAAATACAAAACGTGAGCGTTCTACAAAAACTTTGTTAAAAAATATGACATTTTGAACGTTTTGAGCCATTTGTGTGAGCGGGTTGATTTGTCCTCCGCCATGCATGCCGGCGCGCTGTACATCTACACACGTGGTTGTGCCGATGTGGCGTTGTCTTCTGTCGTGATTGTGATAATTCGAACTGGAATCACAATGCTAACTGTAGCCCATGAGCCTACTAGCCAGCGAATCTGGATCCTCATCAATGGCGTAAGACTCGATCAATATACTGGTGGTAGGATAGGATACGGTATGGCTGCTGCTGTCTCTCCCGAGTCCCGTGCCATGTGGCATGTCCTCCCGGGCGGCGGGCGGCCCCCCGCGGGTCCCAGCGCGCCGGGGTCTTTTTCTCCAGCTGCTGGCAATTATCTGGTAATTCCGGGACGAAATCAATCCACGTATACCTCTCTCGCCCCACCCCCCTCCGCAGTGTAGCTTGTACCGGTAAGACGACAGGCATTCGAGTCAGACCGTACTGCAATTAATTTTATTTCATTCAATTTCATTTCACTCATTGATGTTGACATTATTCATGGTGTTATTGGTGAGTTTTCAAGTTCAAGTTCAAGACTTGCAGTCTTGCTTGATCGAGTCAGTTGTATCTGTGTCTGAACTGAGGACACAACCAATGCCTCCACTGTCCTCCGCCATCCTCCAACTTCTCAGGACACAGAGAGACATTGCTGCATTCTTGCCAGGGCAGAGAACTTGAGACCAACGGAATCCACGTGCCAAGGCAGGAATCGGTACTGACAATCTATCGTTAAGTGTCAAGACTGGTATACCCCTACTCTGACAGAACCTGACAGTCAGATGTGCATGTGACAGACTGGTACCCTGTCATGTAATTAACCAAGTTGGCCCCTACCATTTCCGATGATAATGGCATAAATTACTGTGCAAGTAGCTAGTGTCTGAAGACCAATCCACCTGTAGTTCCGCTTGAGGAATTCCGAATATGAGAGACATTGTCACAACCATGGACTCTGAAAGAAAGAAAGAATGTACATGTGCACACAAGGACAGGCAGGTCTCACCGACTCAGGTTCATCACACAGTCACAATCATTGAGGATCCAAAGCAAGATAAACATGCAGTGAAACAGTCACTGAAGCACTGGCAGTGCCTCAAAGTACTGAAATATAACGGGGACACCGTCACAACCATTGGGACAGAGTCAGAACATTGTGTGGAAACCAGTGGTAGGCTTTTCTGCTGCATATTCTTTACTGCTGATCATTCAGGACAAATGTCCCGGGACATGAGACACATGAGAATTCATGCAATAGTAATATATTTGGCTGTTTTTTCAGTCTCTGGCATGGTGTTGCCTATTGAGGAAGAGTGCCCCATGTCCATGATAGTCTGGTAGTGGCAACTAAGCTTATCCCTCGTCAGTTGGCTGGGAAAGGACTATGGCATCAATTCATTGGTACTCCTCCATGCTGATGGAGCTACACTCCAGCTTCATCTTGTTCACTGTCATTGTTTGTGTCAAGACGGCATCAGCTCCTGTCCCACTCTAAAAAGATGACAAAGACATTTTCACAATGTGGCAGTCATGGACTCCTTGAACAATACGACACTGGTCCCTGCACCACTATCAAATAATAGGCTACTCAAACAGTCAGGATGGTCGGATACACTCTTATACCAGCCATAGGACTATCAGGGACACTTGTCATGACCATTCTAGACACTGTCACAACCATGTACAGCAGCCGGATTGACGGGAACTTGATTTACACCGGTGACTGTGTAACTTCAATTAGCCACATCACTAGTAATAATTTGCTTTGGTGTCTTGAATGATACAATAATGTGCTTATTAACCATATGGTGTTCTCTAAAAGCCTATAATCCTTTGAGACAAATGAAGTTACAATAACAGTCTCCAATATCTAAGATTATAGTAAAATGTTAACTCTTGGGAATCACATGAAAGGTGTTAAAATGATAAGAATTGAAGAGTAAATTACAACTTAGTAATATTCCTCTTTGATTTCAGTTTAACTGCCACAACTACAAATCAAGGTAAGCTTTGACATTCGAAAACGTCTTTTCTTTCACAATTACACTCCCTTTCAAACAGAACACTGTAATAAGAGGATGAAGTTGCAGAGGCCACAGTGCTCACTCATTGACGGAGCAGAGGGACCTTGAACAGTCCAAATTCAACAAATGCCAACACCTATTGGACTTGCTATTAGTTGCCAAATTGCCCTTACCATACTCAATAATTTGGTACTTAGGAATTTATCAGTCTCACTGCCATGCGGGGCCACAAGGCAATTTACCCACTTAGCACCGGCATCACTGAATGATTTATCTACCTTGGGAGGGAGTTGAACCCTCATACATGGCAGTGAGACTGATGAACAATTTAAATATTTTGTGGTTGTTTTTAATCACCTACCCCAGAAAATTATGTAGAATCTAATAAATTTCTTTCTAGATTTACAAAGACAATCTAAGACATCTGTGTCAAATTTTCAATTAAGGAAACATCTAGGTAAGCGGATGATTGATGCGGAGTTGGACAATTTAGGTCTCTTTCCTTACAGTCTATACAGTTTGGCATGAGGGTTGGGACATACTTAAGTCAAGTATATCATCAAGTTGACCTCCGGTATTTACGATATTCTGCAGTATTTCTTCAGATGTCAAATTTTAGGAAAAGGGTCTGTTCTCGCCAATTTTGAATGTCCAAAACCGTCTTGAGGGCAAAGATGTGACTCTGAATGTTAACTGCAACAAACATTTCAAAATTTGGGCTGTAGGCCAATTAGCTATATATTTCTTTAAAGGGGGACTATACACAGTAAGGGCACTGGTTCATGTTAGGTTCAGCACTAAATATATTCCTTGTAAAAGTGTTACTAGTTTCAATGTACAGTGGAACATCCCTTAGCGGACACCTCTCTATCAAGGACAACCCCTCTATCAAGGACACTCATTTTAGTCCCAAATTGGTTCTTTCCATGCAATTTGACCTCTCTAATCAGGACACCTCTCTATTAAGGACAGCATTTGTCAGTCCCGAGGGTGTCCTTAATAGAGAGGTTCTACTGTACTTTCAGATGTGACATAGAACCCTATTGGGTTAAGTGTCACACAGCAGTATTAAGGGGTCAAAACATTGTAAAAAGGTTCAGGAAGAACAGGGATCTTCGGATTTTACCTCTTTCTTCCACCTCAAGCCTGCTGTGACAGGATAATTAATTGACTAGTGATGGAATAAACGATGCACTAGAACGGGGTGTAATCATAGGCCTGCCTGAAATTCACAAGCCATGCCCAAAACTGCCTTCCAAGAACAGCATCAGTGTAATACTACAGGTGGCGGCACATGGTGTCAAGTTGCCACATTATCCTTCTGGCCAGGTTAATCAAATGCCAAGTTGTCCCTTTAAGTTCCACAACAATACGTCCTTTGTAAAGGCTCATTTATCTTTTTGAACTGAATAAGACAATCTGAATTTGGATACACTATATAGAATTAGAAACCCATTGATATTGAAAAGGCTTGGACTTCACTACTATAGAGACTGATATTGTTCACACAGAGAGGTGGGACGGGCCGCACGGACCAGGCAGTTTACAATCATCCTGACCCCACATAAAAAAACCTGAGTTCTTCTAAAAGATGGATCCGATGAATCACAGAAGTGGAACGAAAGCACATGACCAGCAATGGACAAAATGTACACGCCATACACATGTCATTTTCATCAAATTCAATTTAGGACCTTCACAGAGAAAACTATGCTTTAGATTTAAGTTACAAAATAAACGGCAATATCATATTTCAAATGATACACACCAATCTTCCGAAATATAAAGAATGAATGTGCAAGAAGAAGATATTTGGGAACACAGAATACAAACGGCAGAGCCGGCATGGACCGGGTCTCGATCGTGCTGCCATCTAGCGGTAGAAAGTGGAACTGAAAGTTTTGGACGGAGATTTCAGTTTCATTTTCTGCCACGAGATAGCGCTACAGTCGCCTAAGCCAATTTCACACTGTGGTCCTGGAATTGATTGGTTTTCACGCCAGTATCAAATTTGATTGAGAAAATGACTTGCTTTAGTTGTCAAAACAGGTTCAGCACAGCCACACAAGCGGACGATACTTTCACCAGTGGCAGGCTCAAGGGCTTCTGGTTCGGTGTAACCCACTATTGACCTTGTCAATTGCTCAATATTACAGGAGGCCTTCCTTGTACCCTTTGATTAAATATAGGTGCAGTCACTGATCTTCAAACCTTTAGATTTAACAACATAAGTTTAAACAACACAGTTTGCAAACCTATATTTTTGCCCAAATAACGCCAACTGGTGACATAAATCGAAACTATTCTATTTTATATCAAAACATCAATATTATGCAAACCTCTTCAACTTTATTTCAAACTTCTATCTGTAGATATAAAGCGACAATATTTTTTTGCGTAATTTACACTGTTTGCCCTCTTTTTTTCTGCCAGCAGCAATACCAGCATATCTTTGGCTGTTCTACCTGACGGCCAGATTTGAAGTGCCTACAGCCTAGTAGGTCTTACGGTTACAAAAAGCCCAATTTTGTCCACGGATGGATGGACACCATTTGAGTAGCTATTTGACTTTGTCAGCTGAGCTAAAAAATTCGTCCTCTTTTTGCCGAGTTCTATCAGTATACGTATGAGGATCCTTGATAAGATGCTGTTCTCAACCTCCCTTATGCTTTCAAAGTAGGCAACACCTTGACATAACTGTTGGGGTGTTGACAAGTTCGCGATTGAGAATACATATTGTACATAAAAAAGGCGGTTTCCAAGAGAATTCCTTTTTTTAATTTCTTCATATTTCAGGTAATATATGTTCAAAAAAAGATTAAATCGCATCCTGTGGCTTGAAATTAAATTCTTTTCTTATAAAACATTCATTCTTCGTTAACTGCTTTCTACTAGCGCATTGTGGAAATACCTTTATTAGTCAGGAAGCTGAAGAAACATGGCTGGTGATGCACAAAGTGATACAATATCTTTAGCCGTAGGCGAGATCCGTTGCGCGGATATTGACAATAGGGAGGTCAAGACGAGGGATCACGGATCCTTATATGTAAACAGATAGAAATGTACACAAAATTCGTCATCTTTCTACCGAGTTTTATCCGTATACGTATACGGATCCTTGATAAGTCGCTGTTCTCAACATCCCTAATAAGGGGAGAAAGAAGGCAGTTGTCCCCTGTCTCTCATAACCTGTAGCTCAAGTAGCAGGAGGTACAGTCCTCTCTCCAGCTGGGTGTAGCACAAGAAATGGTTGCCAGTGTTTCAGAAAGTGTTATTGGACTTTTCTCATGCCTGTATAACACTGTCTGCTAGCAACGCGCTTGTTCACAGAGTGAATACAAGAAAGAAGAAGACTTCAATATCATAAACTTCATTGTATTGACATACATAATATACATTATTTACAGACAAATTGAAAAGACTTGCAGTTTTTGGAATAAAATTACAGAACATGGCACAGTCATTTTATGATGATCTTCTAGAAAAACCGTGTTCCAAAGCTAGAATGTGTTAATCTGATCGCAAAGTTGTCAGATAGAGTTTCAGTAGAACCTCTCTATTAAGGACACCCTCGTGACTGACAAGTGCTGTTAGAGATGTATCCTGATTAGAGAGGTCAAATTGAATGGAAACGTCCACTTTGGGACTAAAACTAGAGTCCTTAATAGAGAAGACGTCCTTAACAGAGAGGTGTCCGCAAAGGGAGGTTCCACTGTAGTTATGCGAGAACAACAAACTGAAGGGAATGTCCAATGACTGGTTTCAACATGATAAATCAAGAATTATCTAGCTGAAAAAGACACCTCATGCCAAGCGGAAACAATAATTTTGCTATTATGTACTCTGGCAGGGTTCAAAATATCCCAAATCGACTCATGCAGGGTATTCAGACTTTACTGGGGATATTCAGAATTTTCGCTAGATTAAGAATTATCTAACTGACGGACACCTTATACCAAGCGGAAACAACTATTCTTGTAATTATCATGTACTCTTGCTGGGCCTGGCTAAAACATCCCGATTCAACACAGGACATTCTCGGGGAAAAAGGGCATACGAGATGAAGAAAGTGCGAAAGAGAAGTTTCCCCATACAGGTAATCACCCCCCCTTGTCTGTAGCAAAGACCCTGATGACTTGGGAGCTGTTACAGCCCGTCTTGGTTATAAGTTTACACGTTTTTTTGTTCTTGTATCACTATCATGAAAACAAAATGTAACAATAATTATCTGCATTAGTTTTACACTCAAAAGCTTTTCAAATGCTCTTTTGCCTTTCTCTGATTCCTCTCACAACGGTTGTGCCCGCCAACTTGTCCCCACAAACGCACCGCTTAGTGATGAGCAGTTCGATGAATATCTCACAGATGGCACTGCTTATCACTTGACCACCCTGGCTGAAATGTAATATTTTTTCGAAGAGCAGAAAGGGATGAAAGAGTCTACTCGGTTTCAGGCTACTAGCTCCACCTATGCAGCATTTGGAGAGACATCCAAATGCTGCTTATTAATTTTTTTAAAACTTAAAAATGATTCCAGTAAATCTTTGCGATATATCAGACGTCTGGTGCCAAAAATAGAGAAAGACTTTTAATTCCCAACATCGCTGATGGCTGATGCTAACACAGTGCCATCTAGTGAGTAATTCCCAAATCATGCTTATCGAAATCACCATCTTTTTTCCGGAGACTAGCAGATGGGTAAGATCACTCCAAAATGAGTAGGGTACAGACTTGGCTCCTTACACTTGAAATCTAAACGATAACATCAACATCAACAGCTTGTGCGTGTACAAACCCAAAAAATATGTGTAACATTAAAAGGTGGCCAATTAACATCTTTCGGTAAAGAGGGATAAGAAAATACAATTCCCAATGATGAAATCATAATCAGTAATTTTCAACAATCATTTATAAACAATCATGATGCAACAAAATATCAAACAATTTCGATCTTCCAAAGCATAATTTTGACTTCCAAGATTATAGTGTGAAATGAAACATTAATGAAACAGGACAAAATTGGTGAAAATTGGTGAAAATTGGCTATACATTCTTGGATATGAGTGAAAAAATACATGACACATAATAGGCAAGACAAGGGAGGTGACTGGTGCAAACAACCCCCTTTTGAGGAAAAGTCTTTGTATTTGACCGTGAAAATTTGGAACTCCCCTAACTTCCAAATATACCTCTAAAATGGTTATTTTTGGTCCGATTCTGAAAATTCAAAGTTCTACCCAGAGCAGAGCCAAAGATCTTTCCATTTCTCCTGTCAAATTTAGCCCTTTTTTTAAGAGTGGAAAAATGGAAATTCTCAAAGTATCGTATATGTCTCATCCCCGTGAAGTGCTCATTTGTACATCTCCTGTCGTGATACTGTGAAATTATTAGGCTTGCAAAATAAAGGGGTTTACAGTAACTTGAACGAAACACCAGCCTAATTTGTTTACGCCACAGTCATAACCCTGTTACTTGTCAGTGCTACGCCACAGAGGAGTTCTGCCAGTACCTCTTTGAATTCTCGTTTCAACCAAAACAACATATTCAAACTATAAAGTTAAGTCACCAAAAACCATTCAAAATGCAAAGAAACTAAACGCTGGAGTTAAACAACTATTTTACTACGAAAGAACACGTTTAAGTCGACAAACTTAATTGTCCATCTCGATCACCAAGAGACAAACCTTCAACCTTGGCCTTGTTGCTCGAGGTCAAGGTCACTGTTTACAAGAGGTCAAGGCTACATGTACAGTTCAACCTATGAATATTCTGCCTGCCTCACTGGATTGCAGTGGTGCCCTCTACATGGCATAGGATATGACACTGTCCAAAAGTTGATTAGCACATCTAAATCACTCCAATTCATCAGTAAACTTTGTGTATACTGCATTTCACATAGTGGAATGTCCAGACTGCCTTTCTTACAAAGCGATGGCAGCACTTGCCCTGGTGCCAATGTCATGACAGCTCGTCACTTTGCCTAATTTTGTCAAAGTTTTCTGTGGCTTCAAATTTCTCAGGGTTAAACATGATCTTATGGCAACCACGGGGAAAAGCTAACACAATATTGCAACAATATTCATACGACAGACAACTGAACAATAATATGCATATTATACTGATAGAGTCAGTTATAACAATATAACTGAGTTATAACAGTATAACTGAGTTATAACAGTATAATTCTGTTATAACGGCATAACACCAAATTATGAAAGTACAACTCAATTATAACAGTAAAACTCACTTAAAACTCAGTTTGAATGAAAATCGACAGATAACATTGCCAGTTTCTGTATAAACTCCCCATTCGTTGTTAACAAAACCAAGATATAACACACGAAAACTCTGATCCCCTGAAGTTTGTTTTAACTGGGTTTCGGCAGTACCAAAATGAGTGGGCCTTCACTGAAATATTTGAGAATACAAGTACCTATCTAGAATAAGGAATAGTAAAGCCAACTACTTAATGTTGGAATGAAAACAATCAAAGTTCGATGCATCGAGTCAGAATCGTAAAATATTAAATGCAGTGAAGTCGACAATAGTCAACAAGTCTGCCATGATAAAAACCTGACTATCAGTTTTCACCTTATGTCATAGAAACTTGATACTCCTTCAGGATTGGGTGGAAGTGGTGAGGGTGGGGGGTGGGGTGCGGACAACATACGCCTCCAGCATGTCTGCCATCATTTCTACCAGCAGGGTGACAGGGGGTATACCCCCTTGCCTGGAAGATGGGGAGTTTGTACCCCCTTTTCTGCTAACAAAATTTCGATATACTGTACTGTCTTAAAAGGAATTTTCATGATGTAATGTGTAAAATTTGGGCATGGAGCTTACTTTGGTGCAAAAAGCATTTGAGTGGGGTCATCTTACCAAGAAATATTTTTTCAGACAAAAATTGTTTTTGAAATATTATTGGTAACCCTTTTAGTTTGGAGTTCTTCAATTCAATTCTGGCAAAAGTACTGACTTCTCCCAATCTGTATTGGAAATTACCGTTACTTATAAAAGGTGCAAATGAATTCTGTATTTGCTGCAAAAGCAACCCCCATCGACACATAAGACCAAATCATTCAACAGTTCATATTTGGAGGAAATCAACAACATAGACTATTTCAGCACAGACAGAAGTAATTCACATCATTATAGCATACACATCAACTAAATAATAATTTAGTTTCAATTAAAACCAATCGACTTCCAGCTCAGCAACAAAAATGTGTGACATCAAACTGAAAGCTCAAGTTTTGTTGCACTTGCATGTAACCTGACGCTGTTCACTGTTCACGCCATGAAGAACGAACAAGTCATTTCGAAAGAGCGGGCTACCTACGATTCACGAGGTCACTTTTCACCCTCATTTCGTGTTTTCAAGTAAAAGTCAGTTGACTTGTGACAAGTGAATCATGACAAGTGACTATATGAATCCTGTATAACTCCAGCCTAAAAAGTATTTCTAATGTTAGCCATTCAGACAGTAACGGAAACCAGGTCAGAGTCATGGAATTTTTGTCACTTTTCTATAAGCAGAAAAAAATTGCAGTTTAAAACGAAAATCACCCTTTTTTAACAAGATTTAACCTGATCATTCTTCGTCACTGCCTCATGATCATGTTTTCTAAGGTTTACAAAGAGTGTGTCATGTCTTGTTTTTAATCAAAAGCCAATAACGAACATGCTCCTGATAAGTCAATCCTATGTAAACCAGGCCTGAGTCATTGTTTCATCCAATGACTGGAGGTGAAACTGAATGCTATGTAAACCATGCATCAGCCAGAGCTGCGGAAACCATGAATCATATGTAAACCAGGCGGCTCAAGTCATTGCTTCATCACGTGACCTTAAGTGAACCATGAATCTGATGTAAACCATGCCTTAGTCATTGTTTCATCACGTGACTTTACACCAACCATAAATCCTATGTAAACCAGGTCTTAGTCATTGCTTCGTCAGGTCACCCTGACTTCCAAGAATCAGCAAACAAGTTTGAAAAACACTGCATTGCCATCATCATTCTTATACAGGTTGACTGACAGGCAAGTGAAAAGTTTCAAATCTTTGTAAAACAACATATTGACAAATCAACAAACTATAAAAGCCAACCCAACAGGTGGAGACAAACTTCAGATAGAAAAGCCTTTTCACAACCTTCTTTTTCATAAAGAAGTTTTCCATTTTTCGTTTCAGCTTGGTAGATCACCTACCCCCACCCCCATAAGTTTCTCACCGATATAAATGAATGGCCAAATGAAAACTGAATCAGTAGTTTCAATACCAATAGTAATGTTCGCCATACACAAGCAAGTTTTGTTACACAGTAGCAAGTTTTGTTGCAGGGATATGTGATTTCTGTTGCATGCAAGTAGCAACAAGCGATTTTGCACTCCACACCTAACAATTTTTTCCAGGTTTGAGAGGTGCAAAAATTTCGTTGCATGATGCTGTAACGGGAGATTTTTTGCATGCAACTGTGGGCAAGTATAGTATAATACAGTAGTATAGTTTGGTAGTATAGGAATTGCACAAAAAATTGCAAGGTAAGGCAGTACAATTAAGGTCTCAGTACAATAATAACCTGTGTGTGCATTAATGCATACTGTCAGCGGTTTTCTAGACTATAGAGGCTATAATTGTACCGAGTCTATAATTGTATCACTTTTACCTTACCTGGCACAACACTTTTGCATATTTCAATGTTTGACTAACATTACAATGTTCTGCACAAACAAAATGTGCATTGACTTTACCGCAAATTCTCAGCTGCCTATTACTTGTGGATATAATTAGCACGACCAATTCCCTGCTCCAAATCTTTCGGGAAAACTAAAGAACAATGTGAGGGGACCAAAGATGCACAAAAAGATTATACAGCGGTCATTTCGTTGTTTCACAAATGAAGAAAATTGCCAAAGGAAAAATGTTCTGTATTCCATCATCGAAGTTTTTCTGCCGTGAAGTGTGTAAAAAGATCCTGGGTCACACTTGTCCAGATTGGTTGAGGGAAATGAATTTCCTTCCAACACTCCATGGCAGCGCACATGCAAGTGTATGCAATTCTGAAATTCTCTAATTTTTTTTTTCTCACAACTATCTTAGGTGCAAGAGCGCAGTAATCGGCAGTTATGACTGATTCGTGTCACAGGCAATTGGATGACAACTACAAACAAGCAATTTTTGTCACATGCAATTATCATTGCATGTCGCAGCAACAAAAATCGCTCTTTAGTTCTGCACTTTACGAGTTGAAATTGGATCCCTATTTTGCATATTTTCTACATTATTTCAAACACTAGTGTATAAAAAATTCTTGAGACAGGAAACTGAGGTCACCTCAGGCAAGTCACTTAACCTTGGCAAGGATCAGGATGCACAAGCACCCACAAATGCAGCAGCTTAGCGATTATACAAATCCACCGTGAAATACAAATTTGACATTCCATATTTTCGTACGTCCAGATCTGAATGAATCCACAATGATACCAGGCCTGTCATGTGTTCTCCATAAAACGTTTTAACAGGGCGGAAAAACAGCACATGAAAATTGACACATATCAAAAATCAGCCACCCGGAAAATTTTCACTGAATCAAATAAATCACTCACAGATATACATTTTCAAACATTTTTTTACAATTTCAACCCTGTTAAAACTACTTTAGGAGAACAAAAAGTTTCTGGAAACTGATTTTCCCGACTGAATCCACAGATTGACAATAACTTCTGAGTGGCATTCTCCATGTCTATGACATTCTTTCCGTCCTGATTCTAAGAACATTTTGACATAATCTGGAGATCTCAATCACATTTTTCGCCCGCATCATTCTACAGAATCTGATTCCGACACCTTTCACTGGATTCTATCCCATAATTTCTACGCCGTACTTTCTCCCGTGTCGCTAGCTTCTGACACAATCTCTCGTACTCGCGCATTTAGTTGCAGTTTCTTAACTTTATATTTCGTACGCAATTGTTCAATGTGTTCTTTTTCCTCACGATCAAGAATCTCGAGGAAGTTGGACAATTCTGGTATACTAAACGCCTCCCACTGGAAGAGAGAAAACACAAATATTAGGACTGACAACTTCACAAGAAACAGAATGCTTACTCTCTGTTCCAAATTTCACTCAAAGGCAGGGGGACTAAACGCAGGAACAGAGGGGCTAATTTGGCCATCTTCAGGTGACTAATACACACAGTAAGGGCCCTGGGTCATGTCAGATTCAGCACTAAATATATTCCTCGTACAAGCATGAATCATTTCGACATACTGTGAGATGTGAGAGACCCCTATTGGCGACTTTGTGTAACTTCGTCTTGGCGGCCGAGCTGCTGCCTATATTGTCCCTTTAAGGAACTGATACTGAACTGGGGGTACTGGTTGTCTCACCTAAACCAGGAGGGGTGGAGCTAAACTGCAGACAAACATTTTAGCTCCACCCAGGTGGTTTTGGTGAGACAATCAACACCAACCATGATGTATCAGTTTCTATTCCAAAATCATAAAGCAGAATAAACTTTACAGGCATATTCTTCATCAGAACACTTTTTCAAGACCATGCACTGTCCACAAAATTCATTACCCTCGAACCATTCTCACCAATGTCGTCAGAATCAAGCACATACCCAATTCCCACTAACATAAAATAACAGTGCCCAACACTGATGGGGAATGAACATGGCCTCAGTAACTAGGGAAACAAATACTTTGTTGCCACGGCAACCGAGTGACATCCTTACCATGATTTCTCCCGTCTCATTTTCTTGCAGCACAAGTTTCCACTGGCTCTCAGACTCCTCCTCCTCCCACTTCAGCCAGAGCTGCAGTGGCTTCTCACCGTCGGGCAACTTACGGATTTGAACTGAAATGAGGCAGATATACTGTGAATCGCCAAAAAATTGGTGGCGTTTCATCTCACAGGAAAACTTGATTTGTGAAAATAATATTTTCAACTTTTTGCAAATCAAGTTTTACTATGAAAATATTGGATTTCCAATAAAAAGAATATGTTCTTTTTAAACCATAAAGAAATTTCGTAGTCTGGCCAAAAAAATTTTTCTAAGAAAAATTTGTGAATCGCAAAAATAAAGGGGCACAGAATTTTATAGGTTTCCCCTTGGAGTTGTTGTTCTCCAGGGAGTATTATAATACTCCTCCAAGGCTTTTCATCTGAGGGCAAGGGGTCAGCTATTCCCCTGCTAAAATTCCATCACTTTCAAACTTCTGACATGGACATAAAGTTTTGATGCCAGAAATCAGTCTATTCTTCATCATTAACAGGAGAGATGGTTCAGAGAGAGATTTTCAGAAACTGAAATACATCATCCAATTTTGGGAACATTCCTGAATTTCAAAATGGCCAGACTGATATAGTTAGTGTTTATTTTATTGGAAACTTACGTTTGTTATTGTCGCCAATAAAATGATGGTAGAGGGCAAACTTGTGTGGATTGTCTGTGATATGGAACTTGTGTAGGAGTAAAGATATCACTTCTCGCGTCGTTGTATCACTGAAATCATAACAGATATCAAAGCAGGGCTTTCGAACTATCAGTGGCCTGTTGGGGTGCCAAGGTGAACCAAGGGGTACCAAAAAACTGCCAGACTGTCCCAGTGGGCGCCAGGGGTGCCGATGCCGACCTTAGCAGCCAGGTCCCCCCCCAAAAAACAGTTTATTTGCAAAGGCTGTATCAGTGACTGGCATAACCACCGAGGTTTGACATAGTCTACACGCTTACCTGGTAATATGTAAAGCTTTGACTGTGTCTCTGGGTAAATAGAAAGACGTCGTCTGGGTGTGATCGTCCTCTATGTCTTCATGCGTGAGCACATCGTAAATAGACGGTGGCCGTACGCCTATCGACATGTTGATTGGACGAGTTAGGTTCATGTTTACCCGAATGAAACCTTGGAATGTTAGGCCATCTTCTCTCTGAAAGTACAGTGGAACCTCCCTTAGCGGACACCTCTCTATTAAGGACAACCTCTCTATTAAGAACAACCTCTCTATTAAGGACACTAGTTTTGGTCCCAAATTGGTAGTTTCTATTCCATTTGACCTCTCTAATCAAGACACCTCTTTAATTAAGGACAGGACTTGCCAGTCCCGAAGGTCTCCTTAATGGAGAAGTTCTACTGTATACAGCAAATCAACATTTCATAAATCACAAATCAGATTTCGAGAGTGAATGAAAAATGCCACCCACAGGCACAATCCAAATTTACATACGGTGCAAAAATGAAAATCTGATTGACATTGTAAGAGATACAGGGTTGACAAAATCATTAAATTTTCTAAAGGGTTTTGTATCAGGAATTCATGTTTGAAAATTTCATCCCGAAAGGGTTTAAACAAACTGAGAAAGAATTCTGAGAGTAGAAATGAGGAGAAGAATTTGACGCGGTGATGGAGTCTCGTAACATCCGAAACTGGTGTGATGTTGCCGACGATCACCACCAGCTCCTTAACTAAAACACCGACCTGCCCCTGGTTAGCCTCATTAGAAACTTGAAGATATTGGATGAGAAACAATTGACAAGAAACGAACTGGTAAATTACGGTGCCTTGAAAAGATTCCCATAATCAAATCATAAGCACCAAAATGATTTTTTTAAAGAAAGCATAGCAAGTAATCAAACTAATTTGACAATATTCTGATTGCAGCAAATGATATCGATGCCCACGACCCAGCCTGTTCATCATATATATATTTAAAGGGTTACACCATTCTTTGTCACTGGTTGCACCGGAAAATAGAATGCATTACACAATGCCATTGTTTTGCAATTAGCTGAATTTTGGTATTTAAAGTATTACATATCTTTATCTAACAACAGTATTGTTGAAATTCACACTCGGCACGTATTCACACAATTTGGAATTTTCAAATTCAATTACAAATTTGTAACGATTGGTGCAGGCCTTTAATGTTAGCGAATCCAAAGCAATATTGAGGAAAACTGACTAATTGTTTCATTAATCTGGCTTCCGATCGACTGTCGCTCACGAGTCTAATGAATATTGATATTGACCCTGGCAGCAGAGCAGCGTAATATAATAGCTCAGGCCAGACGATGTGGCCAGCCTCCAGCCCCGTGGGGCCCCAGTTCCTTAGAATAGAAATATCCAATCTGCAAATTGCTCGAATTCCATGATCATGTGATGACGGAGACATTGATTATGGCAGGATTTCAAGGTCTTAAGAGTTTTCATGATGACAGGGGAGTGAGATGGTAAAAAGGGAGCTCCCCAGGCCTGATCTGGGGGGGGGGGGACTCGACCACACTGGTATGTACAGACCTGTCCCGGATTTGGCCGGCATGTCTAGCTGATTTGAGTCATCGTGGCAGGCCCACGTGGATCTTCAAAAGCCCCCATTCATATTGAAGTGTACCAGGCCTACCGCGAACCGCATGCACCAAAACTGCCTCACAACACCGACGAAAATCATTATCATAGATCAGCTTCAGTGTGATACTACCAGTGGCGGTGCATGGTGGCAAGCAGGGGTATTATCCTCCAGGCCAGGTAAAGCCCACGCCAAAGCTGTCCCCTTTAATACAAAATGCTCTCACCCCATCGATCAGAAATTTGTTGTCAGAGCCCAGATTATAAAATACTCCTGTCTTAAATGAACATCAAATGAAGGCAAAGGAAAATACAGAAATGTTCGAAAAGTGAAAAAGTTGTTCCGTTTCCAGTTTTTGATAATGAGTGGTTTTAGTTATATACAGGGTGGTCCAAAATCAAGATTGTAAACATCAAGTTTTTAGTAGTTTCCAGTTTCAGTAGTTGCAACGAACACTTGTTTGAAATTTTTTGCTCATTTTAATTCATTGATCAGCAATGATCTAGAATTAAAAAATTATTTCGGTAAACGGAACCAAAACTTGTGAACCACGTTAGTAATTATCTCTGCACAACTTTCTACACGAAGATTCCCTGTCCACTGTATGTTGGCCCAAGGGTACTGCAAAAAAGCTCAGGGTTTTTTTCTGCACCACACTGTATATACAATGTATCTGAAAGAGTTGCCAACCTACCGGTTTAAGCAGAAGTTGTCCCTGAATAGAACACGAACAGTAAATTACTCAAGTTAGCATCCTCATTTTGAACCTGACACCCAAACACAGCCACCCCTCACTGTGGCCCATTGACTTAGAGCCATAATGAATATTGATTGACTTATCACGTCCAACGCTATCCTATTGATATTACGGCCTTGGTATCCGACAATCGATGGACTATCTTCCTGCAGCAACAGCGTCCCGATAGCGTAATGTAGAATATAGACGTGTGCAATAAAGTATGAGGGAGTGTGACCTTTTTAGCATGAAACAGACCGTGAGCATTCGATATTGTATTATTCCATATAAGCATGTACATGAATGTATTGGTAAGTGCGGCTCAGTTAGGATGAACTGGAACCCAAATCACACATAATGTAATGGTTTCATTAGGAATGTGACAGCGCCGGCCGCAGGAAGGGATTGGAACGATTTGATCAATTAATTGATTTACTTTTATCGCGTAAATGCGTGGTAAGAGAGATATTTTTATTAGTAGAGAGAAACCTAAGTGATTAGGAAGCATTTATTTACTCTGTTTTTAAATCTCAGCCAAGGGCCCAAAACATTGAGGATGAAGAATAATTGAAAGGCCCACAGTGCACCCCATGGTCAAAGACTTGTCTGGAGATCCTGGGTATGTATGTTTTGCTTACCATTTCCATAAGAAGTCCATGATTTGTATTCTTGGAATTGAATTCCTCTATCCGGCGTCGAATGTCTTCCTTGGGAAGCGACGAGTAGTCTGGTCGGTCATTTGGCTCATAACCAGACTCGAATTCACCAGATTCCTGCAAGTAGAAGAAATGAAAATTATGAAGACTTTGGTGAGAAATTATGAATACTCAGGGAAAAAATCATGAATACTCTCGTAAGAAATTATGAATACCCAGGTAAGAAATTATGAATACCCAGGTAAGAAATTATGAATACCCAGGTAAGAAATTATAAATACCCAGGTAAGAAATTATGAATACACAGGTAAGATATTATGAATACCCAGGTAAAGAAATTATGAAATACCCAGGTAAGAAATTATGAATACACAGGTAAGATATTATGAATACTCAGGTCAAAAGTTATGAATACTCAGGTCAAAAGTTATGAATACTCAGGTCAAAAGTTATGAATACTCAGGTCAAAAGTTATGAATACTCAGGTCAAAAGTTATGAATACTCAGGTCAAAAGTTATGAATACTCAGGTCAAAAGTTATGAATACTCAGGTCAAAAGTTATGAATACTCAGGTCAAAAGTTATGAATACTCAGGTCAAAAGTTATGAATACACAGGTCTGATATCATGAATACTCGGGGGGTGGTGGAAATTTTGAATACTCCGGCAAGAAGTTATGAATACTGAGGTAAGAAATTGTGAATACTCCAGTAAGCAGTTCTGTTGTTCAAATGTGCTTTATCATGACACATGTCTGAGCTGAGATGTAATCAGCACCCGAACGAGATTTCATATTTCGCCATTTTGCCATCTCTGCAAGACCACAGTCTAATAAAGGGTTAAACAAGGTATCTGAAATCACACCATTACAATTGGGACAAGTGACCGTTTATATTGATTGACTTTCTGGATAGCTGCGCCTCATGCCGTCACCTTCGGACATGTAACTTAAATCAATGTCGCAATAGAATCCTAAGGAATTCATCGACTCGACCATCAACAAAACTCCCCTGATACAGTACGGAAATCCCATTGCGAGAATTGAATATATTTCCATGGAAACATTAGGTGTTGCCATGGCGATGTAAGTAAGGTGACTACATTACAATTGGACAAGTTAATGATGACGGATCTGATGCAAAAGACAGTCGGAATCACACACTTCGATGAGTTCGGATAGGGCCCGCTGCCTCATCTTCATGTCCCATTAACTTTGTAGCATGCCTTGATTGACAGTTCGTCCGATGGCCATGTATCCCACAAGCACTTGTTGCTCGATGATATGCTACTTATTACAATGATTACCAGTCAAGATTTAATGACAGGGAGTCAAGCTCATGGACCCCTCATTCAATAGCGTAAAGATGATTAGTTATCTGTTATTCATGTCCCATTGACTTTTGCAGCGTAACTGACAGTCGTCGAAAGAAAATGTTTTCTTCCTTGCTGCTCAAAGATGGATGAATCACTAAATCTCCTTTTTTTTCTTCAGGCAGTCGCTCTGCACTTGGAGGTGTTATTCTCTGGAGAATACACCATGTCCAAGGCAGGATGAGCGTTTCAACTTGCCATTATGGTAAGGCACCAATTGGGTTTATTGGCCTTGTGACTCCATCTTTGGCCAGAGGTAGAGCTCAAGCCCTAGTTCAAGAAGGTTTCTCACTTGGTGGGGTCTTTTGCCTGCCCTGGCAATGACAACAGATAGAGGAACCCTGGTTTTACGTCTCATTCAAAGGACTGCGAAAAGAGCCAGGAATTTTGAGTTCCTTGAAAAGCCACGCAGGTTCATCCAGAAAACAATCCTGGGGTCTCCCCCCAACTCTACAGCATGGTAGTCAGCAGTATCAACCACTTGGCTCTGAGGCTGCACTCAATCACCTGTCCCTGGTTATCAGCAGAGATTGATTTAGGAGCGATCCTTGTCCAGCTCTGAGATATTTGCTATCAGTTTTTTATCTCCCATTGACTTCTGTGATCACTACCGACAGCTTTTCCAATGATGATCTGCATCTAGCTTGTTGAGGGAAGATCAGCCACTCTGGGAGCCTGCCCAATCTCATTTAGTCAATCAGATTGAAAATTATCCATACAAGTCACCCTCTCCATCACATTTGTATGAGCTCGGAGATACTTGCTATCTGTTTTTCATGATCCATTGACTTATGTAGTGAACACAGTTGACAGTTTTTCCTCTGATGATCAGCAGTGAGCTTGTTAAAGGACTATCAGCCACTACAGAAGACTGCCCAATCTCGTTTTGTCACTCAGATGGACCCTGCCTGTTACAAATAGGGTTCACATTCGGCCGTAATGTCAGCATTGCTGTGGGGAACCACCAGTTAACAGAGATAAGGTTTACCACATCAGCTCTGTCTCACAGTTGCCATTTTTTTTATAGAAGGTCATCAACACCGATTACGTGACCATGAAATATACCTCTCAGCCTCTCCGGGTAACACAAGGAGTTACTCATACAGTGCCACAGTTGATCTTTTTTACGACCAGTACCCATTTATACTCCTTGGTTGACAGAACCAACACAAGGTTAAACGTCTTGCTTAAGGACACTGAATCAATTGGTGGTCCTACTAGGTGTCGAACACATGACCTTTGGGTTATGAGCTCCGCAACCATGACTCCAAGGATTCCCTTGGTGTTCCTAAACTAAACTTCACAGAGTTGGGCTTCACATTTTAGAATAGTTTCTTCCTCTTCTTCCCCTGCCAATATTCATTCCATACTTCTGTTCGCCAACCAATTTGCCACACCATGAAAAGTTCAATCAAGAATAGCCAATGTATCCACCCTATTGGCAACTTGCCCTAATCAACGCTATTGGCTGGCTGTACACATGTTCTATTAGCTTTCATCGGCCCCACGGTGCACGTTCTCAACAGAATACGGAGATTATGACCAGCTTTGAATTTCTGAAATGTCTGGTGTTGGAGGAATGTCAAGCTTAGCTACTAGTACTAATATGGTCTTCCTCGACTGGATGGTATGGTTTGGCTCCCGACTTAGACACTGAAATTCGTATCCAAGACATCATGTAGACCAGGAAATATTCCCGTGCCTTTTATTTGCGTTAACAGATACTCACGAAAATATGTGGCTGTGGGAAAAAAAATCTATTTGAAATTACTGACACGGGGTAATCAGCATGCTACATCATAAGGACACAAAAGTTGCAATTTCACATAACAGTGAAATAAAACGACTGCAAATATTTCCGAGTTTAAAGTAACGGGGCAGCATAATCAAGTGGTTTGGCATCTTTGCCTCGATTACCGAAAGGACATGACACATAGGTTTTGACCGTGGGTACATAGGTCACTGTTCATTAACATGACCTCACTGACACATTGGCCTACAGGTAACATGACGTCACTGACGCTGGCACATTGGTCTGTAGTTATGATGACACTGACAGCTAGGTCTGCAGGATACATGATGTCATTGACACACTAGCTGGCAGGTAACATTATGCCATTACCAGAGTCGTCTCCCTATCAGTGATGTTACCGCTACACTGGTCTGCAGGTGACATGATGCTATTGCCACACTCGTCTGCAGACCGTATTAAACATGATCACACACATTGTTCTGCAGGTAACATGATGTCATTGCCACATGTGTCTGCAGGTAACAATGATGTCACTGACACACTGGCCGGACAATATTCTGCACTGACCATCCCATTACATGATACCACTGCCACACTGGCCCCATCACCATCTCCCAAACACTCCAGGATTCAATTAGGGGTGAAAATATGGTTCATTACATCTCCTATTTATGGTGACCACGTCTCGAGATAATTTCTGGATGATGAAACTCGAGATAACCTTTAGCCCAACTGGTCGAGGATGGAATTTCTATCAGATATCAGTGATGGTGGATTGCAACTGACAATCATGGTTGGCAATACTATTTTGATTAACCAGCGCTCCAGAAATTCGAAATCCGTGCTGTGTTCAAAATTCATTATTCATCCGAGTTAATGCACTGACCAAAGGTAAGCTTAATCTGGAAATTTAAGAAAAATTTGGCTGAATTTCGGCCACTTGGGTGCAAATCAAAGGTGACAAGCTTAGAAAGCACAGACCAACCTGTACAGGGTGGCCCAAAAAATACAGATAAGATTTTGTAAAGCCTGATGGATTCTAAGCGAAAAGAATAATTGAACTGGAGCAATCTGTAAAATAACTTCCTCCACAAAGTCAGCTCTCGATATAAAAATACATAACCATCAGATATCTGTCTCCTTTTCTTCCAGAACAATTATCCAACCACCTGCACTGGTTAGGGCCTGTGAGTGGTGGAAGGACGGTAGCCTTTTTTTGGGCCAACCTGTACGTAATCAAGCTACTCACAAGTTTCGTACTCCTACTTTCATCGCGGTGTCTAATACTGATACAGTTCTTATCCAGAACATTGCTGAATGCACTTCCCATTACATCCCTCACAAATCGGACCATTTCGAAGATGGCGTTTCAGAGCAAAACCCGTTAAAGGTCTACGTCATTCGTGATAACTGTATTTTCTTGTGGTTCAGGTAATTAGAAATAAACACTGCCGTAGCGCAGATATCATGCACACAAAATTTACTGAATCTTGCCTTTTATGGTATTTGTTGATGTATATCAATCAATACAACAGCATTGTTGAAATTCATATTCTGCTCGTACATTGTATTTACACATTAGAAATTTTCAAATTCAAGTTAAATTTCCAATTTTCGGAAAGAACCTAGGCCTTTAAAAGCCCAAAGAGAATCGACGTCACAAAATCAACACCAACGCAAGATTAACTCTCTCAGTCCTGTTCCAAATGATGGCAGATATTCCATGTCCTTGATCAGAATTTTATAACAGATTCACCCAAGCAATTACACATCTGTGACCCGCTCTACCAAAACTAGGCGCTTGTTGCATCTGAACTTGACAGGTTGATACGGACTTGTTGTTCATTTCCCTATTGTAGACCTTTTGTGAAATGTGACCAAATCAGTGTGTAATAGATTTCACAAAAGGTCTACAATAGGGAAATGAACAACAAGTCCGTATCAACCTGTCGAGTTCAGATGCGACAAGCGCCTAGTTTTGGTAGAGCGAGTCACATCTTGAAAACGTTCCATCGTGAAAAATTGACCAGACCCAACCCAATGCTAAAGGTTTCCTATGACTCGAAACCTCCGACCACTACACACAACACCTACTGATGTGCTGACAAACCACAGCACACCAGACACTCAGCTTGCTCATGTTATCGTATTCTGAATATAAATGAGAGAGTTACACAAGAAACTTGTCAATCGGCCAAGGTGGACATGAAAATTGATCAATATCCTCTCATTTGTATCTTGAAAAACAGATTACCACAATTTGGTATCTTCTAATATGCCATAATGTTCCTAAGGTGTCTCAAGAGCTGCAAAGTGCCTGTTACCTCATAGCAGGCCTTGGATTTTTTCTACACTTGCAGAAATCCCTCCCCAAATTTGTTCTTGGACATGCCAAGAGCTGCTGACAGTCAGGAAGTCATCACCCAATCATCAGAGTCCATAATTCTGATGTGTACCATCTCCTACTACTCACACCCATTACAGTGCAGACAGCCAGCAAAAGTTCATCTCAACTAAAGATGCTATCAATTCCACATATATGTAAATTATGCCATTTTGCCGCCTATCAGTGTTCTCCACAGGGTTTTCTCAAGGTAGGGTGATACTCTTGATGTTAAAGAAGTCTTCCCATTGTGCAACACAAGGTAGCCCACCCTTTACGAAATTGTTAAGCAAGGTAGGTTGGTTCTTTTAAGGAAGGTGGCAGGTTGCCAAAGTAGGGTGGAACGCCCAAGCAAGAGGCCTTGTGAAGAACACTGGCTACTGCTGACACTGTGTCTACCTCAAGTTCAGTTCAATTTATCATACAGATTGGCGGTAAATTTTGGGTCAATTGCTGACACGGAGGCATCTTCATAAGATGATAACACCCTCTCCAAATGCGTACTCCGAACTGGGATTTAATCATTTGATTTACGATCATTTAGAAAGAAACAATGAATCTCGCTCACTGACAGCACAAATAAATATAACTTGACAATCTCGATGCCTGCATGAGCAAGGATATGGGGATGGGTCTATCATTGAATCAAAGGCAATAATGAGGGGAAATGACTCATTAACTAACGAGAGAAAAATGCAAGTACACACGTTGTGTATACAAAATAGTTGACAAATATCATTAGTATAGGAAATGTTGTGATATTATGAATCTGTACATGACGTTGTTCAAACAATCACAGCATCGAATTGATCAAATTCCCATACATGAATAATTCGAAATGGATCGAACATGTGTTTTTCAAGTACCTTTAAACAATTGAACCAAATTACAACAACTTTCGTCACAATTCGAGGCCATTTATAGATAGAAATAAAACCTTTTAAAAGAAGACCTCACTCTTAATCTTGAGAGTCAGATCAAAAATACAGAATGGTTTTAGACAACAAATCGACCCCCCAATTCTGATATTAAGGTCCTGTTAGAAGTCTGCTTGGCTATTGCTAGGGCCACTGAATGAGTAAATGCCTCATCAGGCCTCAATTTAACACCCAGTATCTATATCACCAAATGACTCTTGGCCTATCACTCCGCCTGGACAGGACTCGGGTCCACCACAGATTAACTTCCCAGGCATACCTAGTACCCATTTATACTCTCTCTCTCTCAAGCAATGTAGGGTTAGGTGTCTTGCTCAAGGACATGGAGATGAAAGAGCGGTTATCCTTTAGGCCCTAATTTTCTCTAGTAAAAAGTTACAGTTGGCTAGGCTATTGCCAGAGCCACTAACAGCTCATCGGGCCAGAACTTATCAAGGTTTCCATAGCAATAAGAGTGATAAGCAACTGGGAGTATTACCCCCCTGGATAGGATGATGGTCTATCACAGGTTAACTTCCAAATCCAAGGCGAGCCTTGGGACACGTTCAATCCAGGGTTGAGAGAAGTAAGTAGGGTAAAGTGCCTTGCCCAGGGACACAAATAGATGAAACAGTGCTGATCTGTCCCAGTGTCGAACCTACGACCTCCTGGTTTAAGCCTGGCATTCTAACCACTCTGCCACTATTACCCCCAAGGTTCCCCCCAGGCCCAAATTTATTATTAAAATTATCCTAAATCTGGGCTTTAATTAACTGTGACATGTTTTTTTCTGCAGCAGCTGTTGTGCAATAAATCATTGGTTCAATAGGCGTTTTTACACGGTGCGGGTTCAAGCCGGATCGAGACTAGTTCAGGTACCAGCCGGTTTATTTTCCCTCGTGTAAAAGCGAACCTACCGTCCTGAACCCTCCTGGTCCGAGGCGGGTTCCGATCGCCGGTCTCGGGTCGGTGCAGGCCGGTGTAGGCCGGTGGAGGAGGGTTTATTTATGCGTGTAAAAGCGAACCGGCTCCGAGCCGGTTTGCACACGGTACTCGCGTGACGTCATTCGCGGGAATAGCTGCCGTGTTCCTGGCATGAAATTTTCCGCGGAAAGAAACTGCTGTGAAATCTTCAATTTATCGAGAGCAAGAGCTTTCTTTCCATACAAATGCTGTGTACCAAAGCAAAAACTCTGCATCTCACCGGCGCCATCGTGAACCATTTTGTATTATTTGTTGAAGGTTGTGATATTTTCGTAGCTCCACCGCCAGCAGGATTGATCAGCGCCACCAATTGACGATGTTAGTGACGAACCGGCCTGGAGCCGGATCGAGGCCAGATCGTCGAACCGTCCCCGTGTAAAAGCGAAATGAACCGTCCTGAACCGAACACGCCTCGTGACGGTTCAGGAGGGTTGTCTTGAACCAGCACCGTGTAAAAAGGCCTATTATCAAACACCAATGTGGAATTCCAGGTCATGACCAATCAAACATCACCGGAAATGTGATGGGATATTGTGCATCAATTAATGCATGTGACTATGTATCGCGTGTTTGCATCATACAATACACGTACATGTTCATTGCAGTACATGTATATCAACATCCTCATCCTCATGTATGACCTTTAACTTCCCATCACATTTTTTTTGAAGTGTATTATTTTAAGAACTGAATCTTTCGGCTCAGATAATCAACATATTTTTCTGACTACAGGCTACAGCAGAACATCTCTATTTAGCTGACAGATTTTGTTCCTACATGTCAGGTAGAATGGGGTATTGGTAGCCCCTGCATTGTTTGATGCATGGGGATATCAATCAATATCATAGGCAGGGGCTACAATTACACCAGGGCTACAATTACCCCATTCTACCCTATTTCTACCATTTGAATGACTCAACAGTTCTCCAAACACCATCAAATTTTCTATTTTGATGCAAAATGTTAGCATTTCTGTGAGCTAGCAGGATGACCTCGAGGATAGGATGACATTTCCAGTACATCCTAGTCCTACCTCGCGAAACATTTGTTCGACATCGGCATTGGGTGTTTCCCCATACCTGGAACGTTCTACCGAGTTTATCAAACACACTGAAATGATTTATATCATAGGTTATCATGTTTATGGCCAGTAAATTATCACAGATGCTGCAAATTACCGTAAACAATGCTATAGAGAAGGCCTTGTATCAGGAGCTGCATATTAGAGAGAACCATCAGGAAATATACTGGGTATCAAAAAATTATCAGAATGTTAATGGATGGAAATATCAATAGACAAGTTTGAAAAAGCCTGCCAGAGCCACATTGGCCAACCCATCCATGATCAAGTAAAGTGCCCTTCAAACTTGGCACACGTGATTGCACCCCAAACCAGACACGAAATATTTCATTCGATTGTTCGGGTAACCTGCCGTTTTCTAGTACCCCCTGGTTCAGCCTGGCACCCAACAAGCTGCTCATACATGTAGTAGTTGGAAAGCTGTGCACAATGTCACAAATTTACTTTCGCAGGATGCTCTTCATCACTTAAATGTAACCATGGCAACTGAAACACTACCGGCGCACCCATTTTAATCTGGCAAATTATCACTTTTATTTGCAGCGTCGACAAGCCTTGAGCCTGTCTTGAAAGGTCTGAATTCCTTCTACTCACAGCACAGAAGAACAAAATGTGACCCGTCACAGCAAAACCAGGTGCATGTCGCACAGAAGATGAGCCTAAATGACACCAGGAGATAATGGAAGAAATTGATGGGCTCATATTTCACGAAAGGCAGACAATAAAGAAATGAACAAACTGTGCGTCTCAAGATGCCAAGCTCAGAGCGACATGCGCCTGGTTTTGCTGTGACGGGTCACAAATGTCTATTTTATATTGGCACTATAGAAACAGAAATAACGCCATTGGTTGTAAATAACCCCCTGGTTGTTCTAGACCCCTTGGACACATTGGAGCCATTGCCAATATATTGACTCTTGAATAGCTGAATAATTTGAGTGAATATTATTTTCAGCTAATTCTGTACACAAAGTTATTAACCCATAAAGACCAGGACGTTTTTTAAAGCCCACCCGATCTACGACACTTTCCCACAGCTGGTTGTCATTGCCCAGATTCCTTAGGCAAGACACTTGACTATAACCAGTTCATGTCCTTGGCAAGACATTGCCACAGCCTGTTGTCATTGGATTGCCTTGCTGTCCTCAGTCAACACCTCTTTACTGTAGTTAACTTTCCTATGCCCAGATTTCCTTAGGCAGGACGCTTTACTGAAGCCTTTTGTCATCGCCCAGATTTCTTTTGACAAGACACTTCACTGTAGCTCATTGTGTTGTGCCTAGGTGTCCTCAGGCAGGAGATTTTACCAAAGTCTAACTCTAATGTCTTATGCCCAGGTGTCCTTTGCTTGCCTACATGTCCTCAGACAAGACACTTGACTGTAGTCATTGCCCAGATTTCCTTAGGCAAGACACTTTTCCACATTAAATGATGCCCCACTCTATTTAGTCCTGCCTCAGGACACCTAGGCACAAGACAATAGACTACAGCGAAGTGTTTTGACTAAGGACACCCGGGCAATGACAACATTCTGTAGTCAAGTGTTTTGACCAATGACTCCTGGGCAATAAAAACGGACAGCCGTAAAGTGTTTTGCCTAAGGACACCAGGGCATGGGACTTGGCTTAATAGGCCTTCGGACATGTTCTGAGTGTGCGCAGGGTACTGGTTTGTCTTCGTCGAAATCATCCATTTATGGGAGTACTATTGCTAGACATATCAAACCCATAGAATAGCTGGCTGCAGTACCCCCAGTCAAGTACTCAGTACAAATGTACACAGGCTACAGTCCAGTATCGGGCCTATTCATAGTGTCTGAATCCGAATAGACCTATGACGACAACACCTAACGGTTCCAATAATCCGCTGGTCATGCATTGTATTTATAACCAGCTGTGATATCAACTCAATAAAATTCAAAAATACACTATGGTAGACCAATAAGCCTAGTGTGGCCAGCGTGGCTTCATTCATGTGTATTGTACAGTCATAGGCCATAGCACACATCCTGTTCGCTGGCCAGCCTGGCCTTAGGATATAAAATCATTGGCTAAAAAGTTCTTTGTTTCAAAACTTGTACCCGAATACGCTTTTGTCAAAATCTGGTCTAGTGTAGCTGTCACAAACTGTCATCACATAGACATGTACAAAACTAAGAGGCAAGATTCAAATTTTGAAACTGGCAAACTGATAGAAAGTGTGGGAAGTCTGCCCCCCAAAAAGTCGACTTTGAGTCGAAAATCAAATATGATCTTATGATATTTTGATACAGAAAGTCTCCCTGATAACTTGTCACACTTACCAAGCCTTCATACAGTGAGAATGCAGCCCCCATGCCGTCATAATTCAGACATCTTCACAAAGAACATTTAATTCCTGCCTCTTCCTGCTAGTAGTAGTAGCCTTTGCACATGGACTGTACAATGTACCTGAATACACTGGAGACTTGTACAGAAGTGTGACTATTGGGCTATTTTTAGAACTACACAGGTTGTGGCACAATACAATCAGAACGCTGCTCTGTTAGTCATCTCATTGGGGAAAATGACATAATTGGTCTAATGTCAGCATTGTATATCAAGTAGAGACCTAGACTATCGCATAATTGGTAATCTTCTAAATTTTTTATCTGAAGGAATACTATTGATTATCTCATAGATTATTAGCTGTAGATTTCTATGATAGCAATGCCATGGGATATTAACGTTTGCAACCAAAATATCTGGACTAGGCCTCTATCTTCAGCTGCCGTATTTTATTTTCTGGTCATAACCAATTGGGGAGGGGGGGGGGGGTATGCTCCCTGGTGGGGGGGGGATCCAGATCCAGGTGGGTCCGATAGGCGGTCATTGGATAGAAATTTTTTTGGGGGGGACATTAGGGTATATTATTTGTGAGCGGTACTGCATGTCTACCACATCTACAAATAGCTACTGAGAGTTAGAGAACTTCAAAGGACCGAATATTCAATTTTATCGAAAAACAATACTCGTTCGACACTTCTTTGTATCGTGAACTGAAGTGACAGTGAAGCATTGGAAGATAGAAGATGCTGGAAAGGGTATTTAAAGGTGTAGTTTGTTGGTGGATATTGTTTTTATCTGTCCCACAGGTAATTAGAAACAAACATAGCTATTGTGCAGTCATTATGCAAGCAAATATGATGAAACTTGTCACGCATTGTGTTTGTATATAATCAACACACAGCATTGTTGAAATTTGTATTCATTACCTATTTTGATGGTAAAATGTTCATATCTATGAAGTTCAAATTTTCAAATTTTTAACATAACGAACATGGCCTGAAAACAGAAATGAGGCAAAAATGATTCTGGCTGTCATTCCTCTTCTACTGCATTTGGTATTTTAGAGATGCACGCTAGACAGTCAATCCGTGTTTGGTAACAAATCCGCTGTTCTGGACAGTTCCACAACAGAGCCCCACAGCTTTGTGGTCAGGGCCATCATCTTAGGTCAGTATTCCTCTGGCTGTCAGACTGCACGGCCTGAAAGAATGGGAACTTTTTCTTTCCAAACACCAGATGGCAGCACTGAGTAGGCCTACTTGCAAGCCGGTTCAAATGTAACAAGGATGTGTGTGTCCTGAAGGCCGACTGCCCTATTTGAACTTCCAGTTCTTCTTGAGTTCTATTTGCACCACCCTCTCAATGAAGACCGTGCCTGATGTGACAGAAGATGTTCGAAAACAGTCAACACTGGTTTTTCACAACTGTTCAATCAGTATAGTCCATTAATAAATGTTATGTCCGCATCGTTTGAGGCTCTGGAGGGCAAACTACTGGTCAGATTTCTTCCCCAAGCATGCATTTTGTGATACAAGGATGCTCTACACATGTCATCGAGAGTGATCCCCCCCCCCAACTCCTACCGCGGACCATTTGTGAGCTTACTTGGAGAGGAATCCTGTTGATATGGCATGTTTACCTAAACTTTGAGTGGTACAATACAGGGTAGATCCTGGAGCCAGGAAAAGAGGTTACCATGGTGCGCACTGCATTTCTTATCAAAATTCCTGGTGTGTTGCAAAATTTCACGGTCAATTGCAAAGGGGAGGGGGTGTCTGGTGCACCCTTCCTTGGGTCTGCACCTGACAACCGGGTAGGGAACTGAACCCCGGTTGCACAGATGACAGGCACGGCCAGTCAGCTTAGTATATAGGCCTATCGAATAAGAAATTGGCAAATGAGAAAAAAGCAAAGAGGTGAACCTACCAGAATGTTGCCCATGCCTTGGTGCCAAGATAGTGTTGTGAGGCAAACACCACCTCTTCTCAAGGTACTAGGAGTTAGTGCACAAGATGTTGGATACGGCACAAAATACCAAAGCAACAGTCTATACATTACCTCAAAGGCCTACTAAACATAACTCTGGAATGGGGTTAGTGTACAGCAGGTTACAGTGGCGCTGGGTTCTCTGGCCTTCTAGCATTGTTTTCTTTCCATAACGCATTGAAAGCCCAGATTAAAGCAACCTCAACAGGTGTAGGCCTAAAGCTAGTGCATACTCAGTTGCATTACAACCATCAGCATCGTTGTCTTGTATTGTTAATTTCTACGTCACTGTGGGTATCATGCACTGAAATTAATTATATAAACCCCGATGCCGATGGGCTTGGGTTGGAACAAAGGTGTATATTTCACCTACCATCTGACCAGGCCATATCCAAACACACATATAACACATCCTAGACAATATATCCACAAAAATTTAGAAAAATTTCGAATGCTGCAAAAACATCGGAAGGTGAAATCCTGGATGTAAAAATCAACCTCCAGCCTTCCAGAAATATTTTTTATCGGAACTGTTATATCTAATGGTATACAAATGCAAGTGTGTTGAATCAACAATCCATGGTTTAATCGGACATTTTTCAGGAACTTGTCGGAGAAATTATTTCCTGATGAAGGGCAAATCAACTGGCTGTTCTCTTTCTTCTTCATCATTTGCTCTGCACTTGGAGGAGTTATACTTCAGAGGGTATAACTCCTCCAAGGCAGGATGAGTCTTTTGCATGCCACTACGGTTACGCGCCAATTGACTCCGAGATATGCTTCAGAGATGCGTACATATCCAGCGTAAGAGAAACCCCACTTAAAAGTGCACAGGATAAGTTGTAACTCCAGATTATGACAATTTTTCAAAGTCTCACCAATTTGCCTGTTTTATGGACAATAAACTAATTGTTTTTTTCAAAAACAAAATCATAGTTTCACCAATGATGAAAGTTTAAAGAAAGCACTTCCACATTTCCTGAGTGTGCCAGACGAAAACCACAAAATAAATTTTATTGGCCTAAAGGCATTTTGCAAACGAGTGATTTTTGTCACCGCGACCTGCAATTAAAATCACTGCTACGAGTAACAAAAATATATCTCGTCCACAGGTAAAAGCAGTCATCGCTGAGTTTGATTTCGATCGCAGGTTGATGGGATCACCGATTCTTGTCGCAGGCAACTGCGATGACCAATATTTGTCATCATTTGATCACGATCGCAGGTCGCAGCAATTTAAATCCATCGTTTGCAGGGCACTTTCAGGAAAACCATGACCTACCTTAACCATGGCTTTGCCGTTGGTACTTTCTTCAGTCGTGGAACAAGATGCTTGTGCCTCTGAGCTGCCTTCGTTGCTTGCACCTTCACAGTCTAGCGTTATCAGCTGGCGACACCGGTGGTGACATGTGTATTTACATTCTGAAAAGAAAGCGAAAGAATCGTCAGAAAATTTGTTGTCTCTTCTTTTCAACGGACTGGGAACAGACTGAAACTGCTCAAGGTACGCCTCCTGAGTCCTGCTCTCTCTCTGCTCTGCCTCCAGTGGAATAAGATGAAGTTGTCACCTGGATAGATAGTGAGAGAGAATTTTCAAAATTTGTAACTGATCAGTCCCAAAGCCATCAATAGGGCCGTTTAGACGACAGTAAAAAGGCCCGATGAGATCCGATCGAATCCGAATGCGGTCTAAATTTCCCTGGTGTAAACACAAACCGATCGGGTCTCATGTGGTCCCATCGGGTCTTCAAGTGGTCCACCTCTTTTGCTGGTTCCATCGGGGCTAATCCGGATGCATCCGGATCAAATTTGGTCGTCTAAACGCGATCGGGCCTAATGCGGTCTTATCTGGACTAATTTTTTTACCTACACGCATGCGTATTGGATAGGGTACTTCGGCAATACTTCCTTTCATTATAAACACGTGTATTTTCGCGGGAATTAATGTCGTTTTGATTGTCAGTTTTATAGTATTTTCTCTTGGCTTATTTTCATTATATCAATATGGTGAAGGATATGTTCACGGACACGGTTGTTTTCGATCTCATACATATTTGGACCGATCAATCCATTCAGTGGAAGCTAGACAGCAGCTACCATAAGAACGAGCTTGCCTAGTACCATTATAACCCGCATTGCGGCGCTTAATCGGTGACGCCACCGCGACATCCTGCGGATTATTGGTGGAACCAAAAGAAATTAGTCCACATCAGTCCTCATTGCTGTTAGCGTCTAAACGGGTACATTAAAATGAGACCACATCAGGTCTGGAATGGGGTTCGATCGGATCGGATCGGAATGCGGTCTTATGCGGTCTTTTTGGAAAGCGTCTAAACGGCCCTATTGCCATCATGACAAATAAGACTTAAGATAGCAATGCCCCTCCTCCCCATGAGACACTTTGCATACTACTAATAGTACTATCTCCTACATTCCTTTCTCTGACTTGTTTACTTAAAATAGCTTCGGAATGCAATATGCAAGAGTACGTATTAAATTGTCCATTAAAATAGATCATAACTCGACAGTGAAAGGTTAGATAAAACAAAGCTATGTGCTTAGACTTGTCCTTTGAGAATAGAAAGGTTGGACCTCAGTCAGGCCGACAGCTAACTTGATGTTTCATAGTTTCTCATGCTGCTGTCTATGCTGGCAACTTATTAGGCCTGGTTTACATAGGATTCTGGTTTACAGATAATTCACATCGTCACTTGTCACGGTTCACATGTCACTTGTCACAAGCATATTTGCTAATTGACTTTGGCTTGAAAACATATGACATGCATGGCATTATATTCTAAAAGGCCTTAGTCACAGTATATCATTGTTTCTAATACAAAATACATTACGCCTCGTTTTGATCGGAGCGGTCTTGGTATCGTAACCAATGACCGCCTGGGTAGGTATACAATTCTGAATTTTAGCAGACGAATTATTTTCACCAAGAAGCAACGACTCAGCCCCACAAAACAATGTCAAGAACACGAGATTTTGAAGTATTCCCCGATATTGGGAGTTGTGAAGTATGGAGGATACCCGAGGACTCTTTCGAGGTCGTCAGTCAGGATTCAGAAGAGGTCAAAGACGAGGAAATGGTAGAAATCGAGCTAGCAGACTGGGAATTCCCTTGCTGCGTGACGTCATCTTCACAAGCAACAATATGGCGGAGTTCCAGACACCAGGCTGGATCATTCTTTGACGAAAACGGAACATATATACCTTTCAAATCGTATTTAATTTGTTTAATTTTGAAACCTTTTAGAATAGAAATTAATACCTCGCTGTCGGTCATTGGTTGTATAATCAAGACCGCTCGGGTAGACCTCAAATTACGTCCAAAACTCTCGGCGAAGCGCCTCGGGTTTTGGACTGCATTTTCGGTCTACCCGAGCGGTCTTGATTATACAACCAATGACCGCCAGCTCGGTATTAATTCCTTAAGCAATAAATGACTTGTATGACACTTAGGTCGCTCTTTAATAGAAATAACTTGTTCATTCTTCATTTCACACATGAAAATGTGAATTCTTTGTAAACACAGGCATGCAAGTTTAAAGCGAACTGGAACCGCCAAGCCAGTTCGTATGACCTCGTTTTCATTTCCCCCGTATCGGGTGATCAGAACGAGGCATGAATGAAACATGGCGCCTAGCTGTCAATCATTCAGTGACGTCACTACTATGGAATTTACTACGAAAATTCATGAATGAAAGATCGCATGACTCACGTGATTCTCACATGATTCTCAATAATAACAAATTGAACTGCGCATGCTCGGGCACTGGGGGCGGAGCTACAAATCTGAACTCGAATAGGAAGTTGGAAGTTTGACTTTCTCGGGCGGTGAAAGTCGAAAAGTTGAATAAATCGCTCGGCGTTTCCAGTTCGCTTTAACATGCAATGGGTTAATTAGCATGATAGGGAACATGTAACCCAGAAAGGCACCACTTCACCTGTTAAACAGGCTAACCCCCTACCTGAACAGGTGAAACATTATTCTAAGGTTAACCTCAACTCGAATTGGCTGCAAGCTTGACATAGATACTTGTACATGAATGCATGAGGAATTCAGCAAACTTAACATGAAATTCACTACCCATCTGTTTCATGCTAACGTGGCGTGTATTTGCCTGTATTACACCATGAGTACGTACGTAACCTCCAGGTAATCCTGGGGAAATGTCAACATGAAGATGTTGAAAAGTGGTTGCACATCAAGAAACCTTGTTTTCATGAGCCAATTTATTGCTAATTTCATGAATAATATTATCGGATTCCTAACACCTCAAGGCTACATCTACAGTAAGCTGAAGACAGCCATTTTGCAGAAAACAGTGAAGACATTTCTGTCAACTTTCAATTTTATCTGACCTACTAAGATACCCAAAGGAACCGAGTCCCCAACAGGCTTGTTACTAGAATTCATCGGGACCTGGCTGTTAGCTGAGACACCAAGGCAACAGACCCCAGTGGCTCCTACATTGCCAAAACAGCCTTGGCTTCTACTGGTGAAGCAATGGGTAAACCATCAAAGCAGGCGATTTGAGCCAAAAGACCACAACAGCTCCTATACTGCCAGCCTTGGCTATAACCCTGGGGAAGACTGGTAAAGCAATTGGTAAACCATCAAAGCAGGTGATTTGAGCCAAAAGACCACAACAGCTCCTATACTGCCAGCCTTGGCTATAACCCTGGGGAAGACTGGTAAAGCAATTGGTAAACCATCAAAGCCAGTAGACCACAGCAGCTCCTATACTGCCAATACAGCCTTGGCATTGCTGAGGTAGACTGATAAAGCAATGGGTAAACAATCAAAGGAGTTGAGTCCAGGCCAATTAATAATAGCGGCTCCTATATACTGCCAATACAGCCTTGGCTATAGCGTTTGGGGAGACTGTTAACTTCGTTAAGCAATATGTATAAACCATCAAAGGAGGTGCGCCACTTTGATTGTTTCTGCTCAGGGCAGGTAATCATTCAGCTGATGTTGACAAGGGTATCAAGAAATCAATAAACAACAGCAATGCCAGTGTGGTTGCTGATGAGGAAGGGAGCCAATCTGCCAGGGTATTGAAGGAATTGAGTGGGGAATTGCAGCCAGTAGACCACAGCAGCTCCAATACTGCCAATTCAGCCTTGGCAATAATGTGGGGAAGACTGGTAAAGCAATTGGTAAACCATCAAAGGAGGAGCGCCACTTTGATTGTTCCTGCTCAGGGCAGGCAATCTTTCAGATGATGTTGGGAAGGGTATCAAGAAATCAATAGACATTGGCAATGCCAGTGTGGTGGCTGATGAGGAAAGGATCCAAGGTGACATTTATGATGGCATTGGGGGAGATGGGCAGACGCAAGCAGCAATCATCTTGAACCAAAGGGGTAGTCATCGCAGTCTTGCCCTGGAAGTGACTCGAATAATAATTCTGGTCAAACGTTAAACCATGGACTGGGTGGTTTCTTGATGTTTCTTGATGTTTCTTGATGATTCTTTATTTTGTTTTGGATTATTTAGCCTAATGCAACATAGCTGTAAGATACAAACTATACTAACACTTCATGTTACATTTATCATCTGAAACTTCTGTGTATCTAAGAATACCTACTTGGCTTGAATCGGACTAAGCATGACCAATAAGAAATCCTTTGAAGTGAAAGACTGGCAACTTTTCCAAGCCATTTTAGCTTGTTTTGCTGTGGACTCTTTTCACAAAAAAGAGTATTGTGTTCCATTCTGCAGTCAAAACGTTAATCATTGGTCATAATCCTTGAGATTTGTGGAACCCCCCAAATATCGAATGTTCCAAGAAAGAGAAAGGCATGTGACAGAGACGTGTGAACTCGCTGGTGAAAGTGACAACAGACATGGTCGTTAGTGGTAATCTACCACCTGATGTTGACACCAGACAAAACACAATACACAATGAACAAATGAGAGATGTGTGTCTCTGATCGACGATTGGGGAGGATTTCCGGGGTGATGCCAGAAGTGAGTATGGTTCAAGGAACTGATACCCCACTCTCAGAATTAGTTGTCTTATCAAACACCTGAGGGCAGAGCTAAAATTTTGGCCAAAATCTAGGTGCCTCATCGGGGGTTGATGTGAAATTTACATCACACAATGATAAGGCAATCTCTGGTGTACAGTAGATCCTCTTTAGTGAAGACAGCCTTCCGACTGACAAGTACCGCCCTTACTAGAGAGGTGTCCCGATTAGAGAGGTCAAATTAAACGGAGACAACCTATTTGGGACCAAAACTAGAGTCCTTAATAGAGAGGCTGTCCTTATTGGAGAGGTGTTCCCTAAGGGAGGGTCCACTGTGTTTCTTTGCGGGAACAAGAGGACAAGTAAAAATTCTTATACAAACTTCATTTGCAAGCTTCTAAAGGTCAGGGCATCATACAACAACTGTAACAATAGCAAGTGAGTGAATGACCTTTCAACTCATAATGCACATATGCATTAGGTAATTGGAAACAGAAATACATTTCTTGCAAAATGGACAGGATATAACGTACTAAATCAAACATAGATGAGGCTTATTTGTTGGGTTTTTTTCAAAAAAGTTCCAGTGCTAGAAACAACATGTACAGTCTTGATCAAAAGCAAATGGCCACCTTCTTTCACAAAGTCGTGTGCAACACCGGAATGCAGCACTGACTTGCCAGTAGTCGTCACTTGCGCCCCAGTGACACGGAACTCGTGTGTACCTTGATCATAACTGACGCAAAGCAGAAGGGATGTCAATTGTGACTTGGTCTGTATGCAGAGTTTCAAAGAGACAAAATGATACACCTCAAGGAACTTTTCTGTCAAAACAGGCTTGGTTTCATTAAAAAAATGCTCAACCCTGACATTTCCTCAGCAAAATGAAAGTTATTGACATTTAATCCGTTGAAAGAACTGAAGTACGGTACTCAAAGGAATGTCACAAATAATGTTTGTTCATCCCTAATTCATTTCTGATGAATAATTTTATAGGAGATCTTAAGTTGAAAACTGAAAGCAGGAAGGATTACCTCGAAAGATTGAAGGTCAACCAAGCCTTAGGATCTGAGCAAAAAATGTGCTGCTGAAGAAATATCCACGAACAGAACTTGTTGCTACACAGAATCTGAGCAAAAGGGATGGTCATGGCAACTGTGCTCCACAGCCTCCTGGTGATGAATGACTAGCAAATTACCCGTGATGTGGGTAGGTTGAAATGGGCTTTTCCTTGAACTGCATGAGAGGAGGAATGGTCCTCTTTTAGGACACCAGGATGGGTGGAAGATCAGTGTCAGGATTTGGGTCACACACTTTTTTTAGCAGGACTTGGAAAGAGCAGTATATTGCATCATGATTCAGCCAAAATTGTTCAGTGTGAGTCCAGACTTTTTCAGAGACGGGTTGTCGTTACAGGTACCCCTTCCCTCCTCATAAGAGGCTACCAACATTTTTTGATCCATGAAGTGATCTGCACAACATCTGAAGACATCTCTTTGCCTACTCGTAAAAGAAGACGCATTGTTTCTGTGATATGAAGCAAGTAATTGGAGGCGGAAGGCAATTAGACCATGTTTTCCAGCAACATGGTTGATTAGATCCTTTTACCCTAGAACCTCTCTCTAACAGCGCTGGTGAGGGGAATTCTGGAACAGGTTGAGACCAAATGATGCTCTGATCTAATCGCCAAAACCAGGCCTACCAAAATTCTTATTCAGCTCTTTAAAGCTTTAGCAAATTGCTTTCTGTTGTTGTGACACACATGCAAACACCTGTAAAAAACCATAGAACAGAGAAGATTATCCTTGAACACTGCGATATTTTTTTCAAATACCGCTACAAAAATGTCGTCCATTTGAGAGGTGAATCAATAATCGTATCTGTGAATCAATGTGATTCGATGACAGCATCCCTGCCTCAGGCAC